>NW_008360328.1:4467189-4512322 GCF_000622305.1 Nannospalax galili
ACAGTCATAAAGGCGAGGAGATAGATGATAAACCAAAACAGAAATGGTAGAGATAAGTCCAATCTCCAAACACCTTCTCCTTCCAAACCCATATTTTCCCGTAAACTGTCTCCTGGGTCTGTCATAGCCCTTTGAGGCAATGAGGGTTCCCTTGGAATCACACACTTAAGCCAGTTTGGAAGATGCTGCCAACTCCTAGCTGTGATTCAGACTGGTCACCTACTTACACAGCTTTGCTTGGAAACAGCTTCTTTCAGGTAGGTGGATACCCAGCCGCTGCTTTGAGTCACTCAGTGGTAGGATTCACAAGACCACCAAACCTTCGGTTGAACAGTTTGAAATTTTAAAAAATTTTCAGCTTAGGGTGTCATGCAGCCTATGCTGGCCTTAAACTCCTGATCCTCCTCCTCCCTCCAGTGCTGAGCTTATCAGCATGTGTGCCATACCTAGTTTACTGAACATTTTTTAATCATTATTGTTGCTTTGTTGTTGTTTAATACTGGACAGAGATTGATCGACGTATAATGTCCACCAAATTATACATCCCTCTCTAGTAGCACCCTGGGTAACAAAAGTTTGTTCCAAGTGTTGGCACCAGCCAAAATTGGTCTAGAAATAACTGTTTACAGTTCCAGCTGGGAAACCACTCCTCTCTTTCCTTTACTTTCTACAAGGTAGACCCTGAACCTCTTTGACTGTATCTGTGACCACACACACACACACACACACACACACACACACACACACATACTTGTCCTGGGCATTTGAAATAAGGCCACCAAAGTACTGCTCACAATTAACCATTTGGCTTTGTTCCGGCTTGTTTGTAACAAGCCCTTGGAAGCTGGAAACAGGAATCTGCTTTCAAGCATCCATTTGATTTCTTCAATAAAACTGCATTCGATTACTCAGGCTGCTTATGAGCTGTGTTTCTTCAGAGAGAAAAACAATCATTTTTCCAATCGGCCTTGTTCATCCACACAAAAGGCTGCATTCAAAGGCCTGCAGGTAATATAGCAAGGTTGGCTTGCTCACCGAAATGCTTGAGAAACATTGCCATTTAGGAGTGCAGTAGTCACAGCATAACAAATAGAATTTTTTTTTAGGTAATGCTTTTGAGAGCCACAGCTTTAACTATCAGTTAACTGCTTCTGTTAACGAGAGTATCACTATTTCATGTTTTTATTTTTCAGGATGAATAATAATAAACTAATTCCAAAGCTTTCCAGTCAATCTCCTGTCCATCATACCAACGTAAGGGCCCAGTCTTCACACCAACCTTTTAAGAAAGAAGACTTAAGTCTGATTTCAAGAGACTCCTTAGAATTGGATTCAGAAAGCCTCACTCAAGAGACTAAGTCCCAGTCTGAACTTGAGGGTCAAATACAGGACAAAGATATGGAGCGTGACAGCTTAGAGGAGGACAGTCTTGAACAGGAAAGCCTGAGTGAGACGGAAGAAGCCAGCAGAAAAGCAGCCCAGGTGGCCAGCAAAGAAAGCCTGCAAGCTCATGGCAGTGGTATGAGTCACAGGTAAGGATCCAGCTTGTTATAGGCAGCGATGTTGAAGGATTGCCGGTTCTATCCAAGTGAGAGTCAGGACAGGCGCTCCTAGGAAACACCTGAGGACAGGCGACTAAGAACAGAGTGTCTCCTTGCTTTCCACCAAATTCTCTTCTTTTTTTTTTTTAATTAAGCCGTGCAGAGATTAAGAGTATTAAGCATGGGGAAATGCACCTAGAACTTGGGAGGTAGAGGCAGGAAGAACAGGAACTCAAGGTCATCCTCAGCTGCATAGCCAGTTGGAGGCCAGCCTGGGAGACATGAGACCCTGCCTCAGAACCAAAACAAACAAAAGGCAATGAAAGTGTTTACCTGTTTCAGGGCCGGTATTTCATGTCCATATTCGTTTCTCCACTGCTGCAGCGTAAAGCTGAAGAAATCTCATAAAACTTGGTATAGAAAAATGTGTGACATGGAGTCTGGTAGCTTTAATGTAGTCCAACCACTGCTGTGCAGTGCAGAATTTAGAACCAGCTGTTTAACTCTTCGGCAGCTTACTTCTTGCCATCTGTGAGATGATCTAGCCTGTTTGTCTCACAAGGTCACTAACAATGCCCATAAAATACAAATAATTGGTATCATGAAGGTAGATTCCTAGCTGCCTCCTTTCTTCAGAGCTGGTAGAGAAGTCTGTCTCCCAGAGCTTGTATATATGCACATTCAATCTAACACTCACTATGTATGGGACTTAACTGATTCACTGAAAATGTAAAGGAATATAAAATAATACAGCAGTGTCTCTCCATTTTAACAGAGCACTAAATGACATGTACAGGTATTCAAAGTTATTGATTAGACAGGGCTTTTAGTAGGGTGGGAAAGTGGATGAAGAAACAGACCACATGGGTTCAAGTGCTGATTGTCCCAGATACTAGCCAATATGACCTTGTCCAAGGTCAGTGAATGCCTTTATACCTCAGTTTTCCAAATAGTAAAGATGGTCTGATAATAATAGCAGTTATCATGAGGCTAAAATAAGTTAGTGTATATATAAAGACTTTAGAACAGTGACTGTTTCCTTATCCATTATATAGTATTAGGGTTTTTTTTTTGTTTGTTTGTTTACATTAGGAGTCAAAGATATTAAGAAAATCATTGGAAGGCCCAGAACTTCAGCAGGAATTTGAAGCCCAAATAAGATTTAGACACCAGAACAGAGTTAACAATGCCATGTTTGCACCACACTAAGGAATCCAACTAGATTACAAAGAATTTGTTTTGAGAACGGGGAAAATTGACTGAGTATAGAAGTCTCAAGAACATGCCTTAAGTACCAGAAGACACATTTAAAATATGATCGTCAAGTAAAACCACCTGTATTAATAACTGTTCTTGTTGTTGTGACAACTGTATCACAGAAGCAATTTAAAGGAGGAAGGATTTGTTTCAGCCAGTGATTCAGAGGGTGTAGTCCACTGTGGTGGGAAGGCATAGCAGCTGAACAGGCTTGGTCTGTGAGGTTGGGGCCTTGTAGTGGCATCTTACATAGCACCATGCAGGAAGCAGAGAGCTCCAAGGAACCTTAAGTAGATCTCACCATCAAGACGCACTTCTAACTAGGCCACCGCTGCAGAGTTTCCAGAGCCTCCCAAAACAGAACCACCAGCTTGTGGACCAAGAGTACGAATACATAAGCCCATGGGGGGTGCTTCATATCGCAATTGTAATGCCCCCCCCCCATATCACAGAACTCAAAGGGCTTGTCCAAGGTCATGGCGAGGTCTCCTCTGAGAGCCAAAATTAGAGCCCAGTCCTGGGTCTTTTCCTTCCTTCTTTCTTTCATTTGACTAGACATAGCAAGTTGAATGAAACGTGTGCATCTTAAGAGGGTCTCAAAATGCAGTAAAAGAAATAAATTCTGTCACTGAGAGGCTGAGGACAGAACAGGGATGTAGGATGGCTTCAACACGACAGATTGGCACGTGGGTGGGTCAGCCAGGGGGAGAGGACAGTGAGATGATGCGGCATTTCAGGAGGCTGCTGCCCTTAAATTTGAGTGAATGTTCCACACTGTGGACAAAGAACCTGTTGGATGGCAGTAATTACAACAGTGTCAATACTGTGGTTGTTTTTTTAAGGCCTGTTCCATTCATTTCTTCACTGTAATCCTTCAGGGAAGGTATCGTGGTGCTCACATTATGATGGGGAAAGTGGGACTGACTGAGAAGAAATAAGTTGTCTAAGGTCATAGTGATCTTTAATGTTAGATTTTTCTGTTGTTTGTTTTGTGGTACTGAGGATGAAGCTCAGAGCTTTGGGCATGCTAGCACTCTGCCATAGAGCTAGATTCCAGCCTGCCAGTTTTTTATTATGAAAGAATTATAGCCTACAAAACCTACTTGGGAAAAAAAATGACATGACCCTTACTGCCATATTTGAATTAGGTATTTTAGAGTCATAAAAAGTCAGTTAATCATTTCCTTGTACAGTTTTCATACTGATCCCCCCATCTTTCTCCTCAGAGGTAACCGAGAATGCTTAGGTAGGTGTGCATCCTTCCTATCAATCTTTTATTCGTCTCTTACGTAGATAACCTATAATCAGTGGAGATATATACATATACACACATCTCTGTTGTGTTCAGTCAACATTATGTCTTTAACACTCTCCCATTCTGTTTTTTTATTGAAGACATGTAGTTACTTCTTTTTGACCCCTAAATGAGTTATATCATGTGGACACACAAGTCACCCATTTTCCTCCTCTATTAGTTACTTTTCTCATTCTATGATCAAACACCTGGCAGGAAGCAATTTAAGGAAGAGTTTCTTTTGACTCACAGTTCAGGGATATCATCCATCAGGGCAGGAAAGTCATGGTAGAAGAGCTCGAGGTAGCTGGTCACACTGTATCCACAGTCAGGAAGTAGAGAGAGGAAAGAGCTAGTGCTCAGCTCCCTTTCTCCTTTTCATTCATCCATCAGTTAAGGTGGGTTTTCCCACTGTAGTTAACCTAATGATCTAGATAATCCCTCATACATATGCCCAGAGGCTTGTCTCCTACCAGATTGTAGGTCCTGTCAAGTTGACAATCTATATTAGTCATCACACTTCTGATGAATATTTAGGTTGTGTCCAATTCTTCTTGCACAGTGCTCTGTGTATCTCCTTCTGTGACTTGTTGGGTATGTGAATTCCTTTAGGATATGTGTATCCAGAAATATAATTGCTGGATCTTAGGAGGAAGAATATCCTCAGCTGTTCATGGCGCCTTTGTGTTTCTTGTTACTCTGACTTTTTTAACTTTTACACTCTGGGAGGTTATAGAATTCTACTTTTTAGACATTTTAATTGCTTGTTCTTGATTATTTGGGAGCATGTTTTTGGCCAAAGGACATAAATTTAGACATACTCTTCAGTAACTAGTTAATTTCATTTAACAAAATATATTTTTCTATATTTATGGATTTATCTCATACTACACAATATTCCAGTGTCTGGAGGTGCTATGGTATAGTTATCTCACCACCCATTGGTAGCCATCAGAATCCTGGTTGTTTTGTTTTCTTAACAATGTCTTTACTGAAATATTAATTGACAGGATTTAGTGACAGATTATAGAGACTGAAAGAATGAAAGAAGCCACTGATTGAGTAGTGACAAAAGTTACCATTTATAGAACATCTCCCAAATACTATTTACAGAACACCTTCCATGAATCATCGTTGTGCTAAATACTCTGCATGGATTGGCTTGTTTAATCCGTATGGAAATCCCAGTAGGCAGATACTGTAGTGATAGTGATCATACCTTGAATAAGGCTTCAGGGGGTTACATTAATAGCCATCTTTCCATTTAGTGAGTGCTGAAACAGAAAGCTCATGCATTCTGGCTTCATGCTGGCCCTGTTGTAGAGAGGTTTGTAGCCTTCCAAGGTAGTATATGGTAGCATTTTATTTACAAAAATGAGGGCATCAGAAAGGTAAAGTCTTTTGCCTTGTGCAAAATATCCTTGTCTGGACTTTTAAGTTAAGGAAACCAAGATGAGACTCCAATAAATGGCCTCATATCCCCAATTGTTGACTTTTTCCTCTTTCTGCACAGTGCTAAGGCACCTGACTTTAACCCTGTTCTTTACCAGACAATTTAAATACTACATAATATGTTTCAAAATAAAGAATTATACTTCCAAAAGTCAAAATTACGGTTGGATTCTTAATCTTCTGATTCAGAAGTTCTTAGATGAAGCTATTTTCCCCAGATTTCCCTGACTTGGAAGTGTTTAATGGCAGACTATAAACTGCAGAGGAGGATTAGAATGGGTTACAAACTTAGCAACTATTAGGATGTAGTGCTCCATTCATTGGATGTAGAAGGACCAGTTCTACACTACAAAGGAAAATAGAACTGGAACATTTGACCAAATAATGTCTCAAAAGCAGGACTCAGGTATGGCTGGTTATGAGTTCCTTTCTGTGCCTCGCGTTAGCCGAGTAGACCTTTCCTAGGTATGTCGTCATTCTAAGTAGTTATAAGCCAGGATACAAATAATTGATCTTAGATTCTCAACGTGAAATTGAAGCAGGCTTTCATTTCTGGAAGGTAGATGGCATTTTGGGGATTGTAGTTCAAAAAAATTAATGCAAGCCTGGCCTTAAACCAAGACAAACCTTTCTTCTTGCTTTTATAAGCAATAGTTTTAAAAAGCTGCCTGACAAATCACTTAGCCCTGCTCTTGTGTTTTGATGTTACTAGAACCTCCAGAAGTCAAAGCCACAGTTCAGTGTGTATGGATTAGAGAAAACCTTTTACTTAATGGAAATTGGAGCAGCATTGATGGTAGTGAATGAGTCGAGAGTGGAGAGAGGATCTTCATGTGAAAATCCTTAAACCCACTCCAGAACGAGCCTTATGACACTCAGCACTCAACGAAGAAACAGGATCTATGTAATGCCCAGAGCGTTAGAAATAACCTCTTTAGTCCTGGAAACTTCTGAAGCCTTGTGCATTAAAAAAACAAAAATCAGAAAGCAGCTATCCAGCTATACGTACTTAATAAGGTCTTGTTTATAAGAATATTTACATGTTTGCCATTTGTAGAATGCATGTTTCTTTTGTCTTAATAGGGCCCTCTTCCATAGGATTTATTTAATTTTTAAGATTTTGTTGTAATTTATTATGGTGCTAAGGAAATGAACCCAGGGCTTTTCACATTCAAGGTGCATACTCTATCACTGAACCCCACCCAGCCCCAGCCCCAAGGCATTATCATCCCATTTTGCAGACAAAGTACTGAGGCTGTAAGATATCCAGTATTCATAAATTGCTAGATGACCCAGCCTAAGATTCTAATTGTGAGTATCTAAATATGTAATCATGAGCCTGAGATGGTTCCATGGGTAAAGGTGCTTGCTGCCTAGCCTAAGGACCTGAGTTTGATTCCCAGGACCCACATAGTAGAAGGAGAGAACTGACTTCCCTAAGTTGTTCTCTGACCTCTATATGTGCACTGGAGTGTGCACACACACATATAAGATCAACAAATGAATGTAATAAAAAAACATGTAATCATGGATTACTCTGATAAATGATTCCACTTTACTGTCTAGTAAAAATTTAAAGATAGGCTTGTCAAGATGGCTCAGCAGGTAAAGGAACCTGTCACCAAGCCCGAGGACCTGACTTGGGTACCTGGGACCCACATAGTAAAAGAAGAACTCTAACCCCTACAAGTTGTCCTCTAATCTCCACATGCGTGCACATGCACACAGACACAAATAATAATAATAATAATAATAATAATAATGTAAAAACTAAAGCTAGAACAATCTCAGGATGGACTAAACAGAAACCAGAGTAAATATGCATACGAATCTGTAAATTAATAAAGTAATCCAGTTCTTTAAAGGATTTTGAGTCCTTAGAATAAGCAAGCAGTCACTGTGTTTTGCCTTGGGCAGCGGGGTCATTTTAGCTTTTGTTCTGCAGTGCTTCCCCTGGAAAGTAGCCCCGTTTCCGCTCAGAGTGCGCTGTTTTCCTCTCTCATAACTGGGAACCACAGCATTCACAAAAGGGCCATATCCCATTTAAGAAATCACCTTGAGCTAGCTATTTATGGCAAGGGGTGGCACAGTAAGGCATTGCTAATAAAGTTGACTGTTCAAGAACATTGGAAGACTAGAAAGATGACTCAGCAGCTAATACCACTTGCTGTTCCTGTAGAGGATCTCGGTTCAGTTCCTAGCACTCACATGGCAGCTCACAATCATCCATAATAATTCTAGTTCCAGAGGATCCGACGCCCTCTTCTGGCCCTCACAAGCTCCTGTACACCTGAGGGACACATGAAACTCACTCAGGCTCACACACATACACTAAATAAATAAACAAATATTTTTAAAAACTGTCAGTAAGTTAAAAAAAGAGAGACTTGGTAATAATCCTCATTTTTCTGTGTTATATGTTATTTTTTTCTCGTGGGTGCTTTAAAGCTTCTGGTTGATAATACAAGCACTGAGGGAAGTATTTTGTGATGATTCTAGTGCTCAAAGAAGAATACTGGCGAACCCAAGCAGACACCAGTGGGTAGAGAGAGGCTTAACAAGGAAGGGAGCTCTCCTTTACACACAGATTTCTCCAGATATTTTCTTTCTGTTTTTCCCCTCCAGCTGTTTTGTAGAATACTTTGTAAATATTTAGGCTGAGACTAGACTACTGTCATCTATATATGTTGTAGGTTTTTTAAAAATTTATTTTTATTTTTATTTTATGTGTATGAATTGTTTTGCTTGCAAGTATGTAAGTAAGTGCACCACATGCATGCCTGGTGCCAACAGAGGCCAGAGAGGGTGTCTGATCCCCTGGAACTAGAATTACAGACAGTTGTTAGCCACCATATGGGTGCTGGGACCCAAACTCCAGTTGTCTAGAAGAGTGGTAACTGTTCTTAACCACTGAGCCATTTTCTTAGCCCCTATAGTTTCCTCCCTCCATTCCCACCCCCACCCCCACTGGTTGGGAAAATAAGAAGGACATTTGAGACTGGTTCTAATATTGTAGTACTACTAAGACCATTCCAGAAGCATCCAGGAGTCACCCTTCATTCTTGATAATTTCTTTTTTAAAATATTTTATTATTTTTATTTTATGTGTATGAGTCTATTGCTTGCATGTAAGTAGGTGCACCCATGTCATGCAATGCCCACAAAGGTCAGAGGGCATCAGATCCCCTGGAACTGGAGTTGTAGGCAGTTGTTAGCTGCCATGTGGGTGCTGGGAATCAAACCTGGGTCCTCTGCAAGAGCAGCCAGTGCTCTTTATTGCTGAACCATCTCTCCAGCCCCTCATTCTTCATCATTTCTAATGACATTGATCTATGTTGATTTTTATTGCCTGTTACTAGGTAAGCTTTCAATTGAAGGTGGTTTGTTGGCCAACCTCTTCCAGTGCATCACCCTACATACCATGCTCTAGAGGTTCCACAGGGGTTTGGGGACTAGCAACAGCATTGTATTCATTTCAAACCATGTGGAAATAGTCTTATCAAAGAGGTGGCTTTTGTCATGGGTATTACTTATCTCTGCTTTATGTTCATTCATTCACTTCTTGTGTCTCAGTTAGACCCCAGTGCACTCCTCGGAGCAGGCACAGTGCCATCAGGACAGATGAACAGCCACCAAGGAAGTAAGGAGTGTGGGGGCATGAATTGTGTCTATTAAAGTCAGAGTTGCTGCCAGAAATGCTAAAGCCACAGGGGCTCCCCGGGCTTGCTGTCCCCAGAGATGGCCACTAGTTCCTTCCTTATTATTTCAGAACTGGAATGTGCTTCTGTGTTAAAGTAAGTAAACAGCCAGTTATAAGCTCAGGACGTATAATTAATACTTATAATCCTGTGAGTTTATCCAGATTATAACCAAGTTACTAAAGGGACAGTTCAATTAGAACCTTTACATCTTCATTTATTTTCACTCCCTGGCAAGTTGGAAAATATAGAAAACTTTTATTATATTTGTTTTTTTCCAGCTGCCTATCTTTTTAAAAAATTATTGCATTTTAATTTTATTGTTATCTTTTTTATGAGACAGGGTCTCACTGTGTGGCCTAGGCTGGCTTTGAACTCATGGCGGTCCTCCCATTTCAGCTGCCTTCAAATCATAAAGTAACTGCCTCTTAGAGCTTTTAGAGCCTTGAAGGTCAGTCAGCCTGTTTCCTGGTACAAAGAGAGATGCCACGACCTAGAGGGGTGAGGAGATGCGCTCAAGTTTACTCTATTGATTGGTGGCTGAACTTGGACACAGGGGTAAGACCTGTCCATTGCTTTTCCCATGATACCAAACCGAAATTCCAATGCAGTCAATCTGACATTTAAAATGGTATAAGCTCTATCTAAAGGATCATAAGCACTGAAAAGTTTTATAAATGTAGATCTTGGGCTGGGGACATAACTTAGTTGATAGAGTGATTGCCTAGCATGCATGAGGTCCTAGGTTCCATTCCCAGCACTGCATAAACAGCGTGGTGGTGCACACCTACAGTCCCAGTCCTCAGGAAGTTAAGTCAGGATGTTCCAAAGTTCAGTCATTTTCAGCTATCTAGGGAACTCAAGGCCAGCCTGGGCTACAGATCCTGTCTCAAAATAAAAAGTCTGTTCTCTTAGCCTTTGTTTTGGTGAATGAAAGCAAGATGTCTACAGTTAGTATCACAAACTCACTGACAGAGGGGACCCTCCAAATCCTGTTTCATACTGTTACTTGGAATTTGGGTGAGCCCTACCCTTGGTACCACCTGTTACCAGGGAAACTGAGGTTCTCTCAGAGTTCTTAGCCTCATTCATGAGAGAAAGAATTTCACCAGGACTTTCTGAATTGGGCTTGGAGGGTTGGCAAGCAGACATATGGCAAAGGGGAGCAGCTTCAGAGAGAGGGTGAGAAAAAACTAAAGTACCTGAGAAGTATGCTTAGGCTCTAGAGGGCCAGCATTCAAAAGAAGGAGCCAGAAAAGAGGAGTCCTGGGCAGACCTGACAGAGCCTCACAGCAGCTCCACCTCAAACAGGGTTTCTGAGAAGGAAAAGTGCATTATCTCATCAAGGGGATAATTTATTCCTCCCATCTTTTTAGCATGGCATTAGGTAACTCCACCTTCCTGAGGGGTGGTCTTTCAGTTAGGTGATTGACTGGCCTAGTTGAATTAACTGATATATTGGGTAGCTTGGAATGTTAGGTCTGCACCCTGGACAGCTGGATTCATTCTCTTGACCACAAGGAAATAGCGACCACGGCTGCTGTAACCATACAGTACCTCTTGTGAAGATGGAGCCTTGCCTCCACACAACTGAGATCTCAGTAGAAGCGAGGTGATAGAATTTTGCTACAGTGCAATCACTAACACGTGCTCTTTAGATAACTTATTTTCACTTAACTCACAGATTGTCCTTAAATCAAAATTGGTCCTAACAATAACCTGGGACAAATATCTGTTTATAAGTCACAAGTTTATTGTTGAAGAAAAAGAAGGGATTTGGGTTTGACTTACCCAAATGATGTCATTGCTGTAAGCAAAGCTCACTAAATGACAATTCGGTCCCTTCCTTTTAGTGTTTTACAGACAGTCCTTGACCTTCAGTTCATTAAACTATTATTTTTCTATTAAAATGTCTAATTCTTTAAATCAAAATAAATGCCTCCATTACATGACATTTTCAGGGTCATAAATAAGCGCCATGAAGTATTTCAGTGTATCCGTGGAACCATTTTATTTTGTGCTAGCAAAAGTGAATTTTTAATCTTTTAGATTTGTTGCATTTTATTCCTTTAAAAGCCAGGGATAAGAAGATTAAGATGAGCATAGAATTTAGGAACGTCAGAAACAGTTGTCGTTTTACAGTTCCTTTAAAGAGCATTATAAACTTTACACTTAGGTAAAAATTGAATTTGTTGCTCATATGCATAAAAGATTTAATGGCATATAAATTGGGAATAATTATTCTGTTTAAAAGGATTAAATTAAACCTAAATCAATAATAACATGTGCGGTTTCTATCTAACTGCCTACTTAAAATAAAGTGGCAAATAAATAACAGCTGAATGACTACGAGCTCTGCTTTTATTCACCTCCTCAACAGGCAAAATGGCCAGTTATTGAATATTTTATTGTGAGTGCAAAGGATGTTAATTGTACTAGAAACATGCTCTAATTTTAGTAATTTTTTGATTGAATACAAACTGAATATGAGGCTCTTCATTAAATGGAGATTTGATTTTATTTTGTTTGAAGTTATCACAGCAAGGATTCAAATATGGTCCATTAAAGCCAGCAAATATCTGGGTGAGTGCTTGTGAGCCAGCCCCACCCCCTGCCTTTCTGCGTCCATTTCTAACCCAGGCCTCTGAAGAGGAGACCCGGCATCTGTTGTCTGAAGGGTAACAAAAGAGCGTGTGCTCATTGTCTGTGTAACCTTTCCATCAAACGAAGAGGGAAAGAGGTGCATGTTTTGTGTGCAGATGATTACTCATGAAAGGGCCCTTCACACTCATTTTGTCCCGGTGTGTTGACCCGGACCACAAAACACAATTGAGCTTCTTGGCGCACAAGCTCAGTACAATACGGTCCTTTAGTATCATGTTCTTTTTCAACCATTAGATTTGTTTCTGGGAAGCATTACAGTTTTCCATGCTCCTGATTCTGCAAAACAACCTCGAGTTTGTCAACCTCGAGTTTGTTTTCTATTCGAAAGGGTGAAATGATGTTTGGAGGAAGCCACGGCAGGTGTAAACAGTGCTGTACCCTTAAAGCTGTCTCGGGAGCCACAGATTTTATCTTTGTATATATACTTCAGATTTTATCTTTGTATATATACTTTTTTTTAGTGTTTCCCTTTAAACAATTGGTTCAAAACCGTTTTTCTCAACCAAGGCAAGTCATCTTCTCTGGTTTGTTTCCAGACCTTTTGTATTTTTTAGTTTTGACTTAAAACAGCAGGCTTCTATTAAGACATGATTTTTTTCTGCTGCCATTTTAAAGAAGGAAATCTGTTGGAGCTCAGACATTACAGGTTCTGGAGGTTTAAATACCTTCATTCTCTCAGTTTTGCCTTCCTTGTCATGGTTCAACAATTTTTAAAATACTTCACTGTATAGAAACTGACATTTCTTAATCCCATTTCCTAAAAAAACGTTTGAAACATTTTCCACAGAGCCCAAATCATGACTGAAAACCGGAATTTTTAAAAAATGGATGTTAAATCTTCTAGGCCTCTAGAGTATCACTTAGAGCGTCTCAAGACAGCTTCATGTCCCTGAAATAACTTAAGCACTGGAGACAGAAGAATCCCGTGAGCTCCCTGGGCAGGAAGCATAGTACACAACAATAGTGTTATGTCACGGTGAGTCAGTGTAAAGGACAGCAAGCAAAAGTCGGCTGCGAAGCTCTGCAGGCAAGCCCTCCCAGCTTGTGTTTATCCAGTTCTTTCTAAATCAAAAATCTGCCCACATTCACAAAGTAGCCCGTGGCACCAGAAATTGAGAGGAGGCTATTAGATTCTAGAACCGTTGTCCTCAGACACTGCAGTAGCATTTCTCAGAACCAGAAAACTCCACATCATGACACAGGGAAGCAAGGTATCACGATGACTCAGGGTCAGCTGTCATCTGATGCTAGTTAAATACAGTGACCAGTCTGCGTCCACCAGTTTTCTCAATGTAATTGCAGAGGCAGAAATCAGGAAATACATTTCTTTCACATATTGAGTACTCCTGTGCTGTCTTTCCATCACTGAGAGGAAAACTCAGGAAACACCCCTGAAGGGGGAAAGCTGTATTGGAGCGCATGGTTTCAGAGGTTTTGGCCTGGCCCGTGGGCACTTGACCCTGTTGCTTTGGGCCTATGGTGACACAGCACATTACAGCAGGAGCATCTGTCAGAGGAGGTCTCTTCACCTCATTAAGGCCAAGAAACAAAGAGAGAAGGTCCCAGGAGTCCCGGTGTCCCTTTCAAGGCCATGACACCAGGAACCTCACTTCCTTCCACTAAGCACAGTCTCCTCTCAGTAGCGTCAGGGCTGGAGTCCAAACCTTCCACACCATGGGTCTTTCTGGGGTATTTCAAATCCAAACTGTAGCAACTACCTGACTTTTTAAAAATGCTAGGTATAACTCACTGGTTGTGAGTTATTATAGGCTTCTAGAATGATGGAATTGGGGTGGACTTTGAGATACTATCTAGCAGTTGAATCTAGGAAGATTAAGTTAACATTTTCAGGGACAAACAAGGTGCTTATTATTTTCACGGCTGAAGATGGAACTCAAGGCCTTGCACATGCTAGGCAAGTGCTCTGTTGCTGAACTACATCACTAGCCCTGTCCTCTTTTAAATATGCATAACATCTTATATTTCTTTATGCATCTAATTTGTTAGTCATTATGGTTCCTCACTGGAGGGTAAGCTCCATCAGCTTCTGTTTCGCTCACAGCTACATCTTCTCTGCCTAGTATTCTGCCTGTCCTTGGGAGTGTGTTCAATACGTCCCTGTTATCTAGCCAACTGAGTAGTTCATTGACTCACTGAAGCCAGGTGCTACGATCATCCTGCTTCACAGTCACTTTTGAGAATAGCTGCATTCAAAGCAACTTACTGGACAGGAGCCACATTCTGAGTAAACGTCCAAGGTCTAGACTCTGACTGTACCACTTGCTAGCTTGGCAGTGTTGGGAGACTTACCCAAGCCTCTAAGCTTCATCTATTTCCTTCTCTATTTATTTATTGTACATTTACTTATTTTGTGCCTGTATGTGTACATATGTGTACCATAGCATACATGTGAAGGTCAGAGGACAATTTGCAGGAGTCTCTTCTCTCCTTCTACCATGAGGGTCCCAGGGATCGAACTCAGGTCATCAGGCTTAATAGCAAGCACCCTTACCCACTGAGCCACCTCACAGGCCCTTCCTCATCTATTAAAGGAGAATAACAATGATATTGTGCTTCCCTCGGGGTTGTCCAAAAGAAAAAACTGAAGATCCACCACAAACTTTCCTTGACTCAGCAGATAATTTCATGTGCTGTCTTTCCACATCCCACCCCAGCTGAACGGTAGAATAGTGAGGCCCAGTTCGGTCACCTTATCAAAATGGACAACCCAGCTCTTCATAGTATAGACTAGAGGATTGTCTGTTCAAAATGTTCTCAAAAGAATTTATGGACTGTGTATATAAGCCAACCTAGAAGCTCCTCCCTTTGGCTGTTCTCAGTTATTTACCAGTCCTCCCTCTGCAAATTAAGCACTGGGACAGTTTAGCTAAGCCCAAATTCCTCTATAGAGTTGGCATGGTCTTTTAGTATCTGACCTCTGCTTAGTCTTGAGCTCTGAGCCTCAGCCTCTGTTACCTGCACAGCTTCTGTTGTTGGGAAACAGCAGTGCTCTCTTCCCTCCGCTCTGCTTCACTGGCTGTTCTCTCAGCGTGGGGACTACTTCCTAGTCTTAGGTCTTGGTGATGCTATCACTTCCGGCAGAAAGGCCTCCCCTGCCTTCTGAGACAGGCGTGATGTCCCTTCAGTTCAGATGGCCCTGTGGTCCTCAGGGCAGGTGTCCATCCACGCTCTGAACTACTTGTTTTCTAGATTGTGAACCACTGTGTCATTTACCACTGGATCCTTCAGTTTAGTAAGTGCTCAGTAAATACTTGTCGAAACAAGTGAATAAAAGAACAAAATTAAAGTCAGTTTTTCCTCTCAGTAAACTATGGATATGGGACTAGGGCCGTTTTTGTGAAGATAATCATTGAGTTTTTCTTCACCTAAACAACCACATTTGAACCTTAGGATTCGCTTAGTAATAAAATAAGCCCTGGGGCCAAGAGGGATGGTACATGCCTTTAATCCCAGCACTTGGAAGGAAGAGGCAGGCAGATCTTTGTGAGTTCAAGGCCAGCCTGGTCTACATAGTAAGTTCTAGGCCAGCTGGGGCTACAGAGGGACCCTGTCACAAAAAGCCCCCCCCCCAAAAAAAGCCCTAAAATCATTCACTAATTTGCTCCAATGAAAGAAGTATCTGCATGTTAGTATTCTAATTAATGTTGTTATTTTTAAAAATCTGTATGTTGAGTATGTATAGAGATGCAGTTATTTTTGCATCTCTCAAAGCATCTGTTAACTCTTATGTCTCTAGTGCACTGCATTGTACTAAAGCAGAGATAAGGGAGGGAGGGCACCTCGAAGTCCCTGTGCCCAGGCAGTTATCAGGTGAGGACACGGATCACAGTGACAAGTTAATGAGTACATGTGTAGAACACTTTAAGGTGCACTGCTTCATGGTCTTTATGCTTCTGTCTTGAGAAATGAAAAAATATTCCTATTTGCAGATGAGAAAAACTCACTCAAAGACAGTATGATTTGCCAAAATGACATATACTGTGAGTAGAGGCATCAGAACTTGAGCCCAAGTGTCTAGTCAAATGCAGATTGTGCCCTGCTAAACCATGCTAAATGTCCCTTGACTCTTAAGAGCCAGGTCAAGACTGTATGGAGCAGTACAAAAATGTAGGACAGACAACTCCCGGAGCAACCTGCCTGTCACAGTCCTAAAGACAGCCCATCTTGTGGTGTTCTGGGCTTGTGGGCAGGGTGATGTCTGTCTCCAGTCACATGGACCATTCCTATCCAGGAATTTTGCAGGGAAGATCCCATCTTGGAAAAGGAAGAACGGAGGTATCCAAAAGTTTCTCACCTTTACAGGACCTGAAACACTCACAGTGACAACTTAGCAAGGCACGCTGGCTTTTTCTCCAGTTCTTGCTTTACGTTGAATCAAAGAAATCTAGGTCCACATTAAGAAGAGTAAATTAGCATTAGAAGGACCATTAGTTTGTTTACTCAGCATAAAATTATGTCCTCTGTAAACGGGAATATCAAATAGCATAAAAAGCCTGGGGTGATTTACATTTTCTTTTTGATTAGAGGATTGCATCCACTGTCCTCAAGGAAGGAAAATCTCTCCCATTTACCTTCTGAAGATCAAAGAGGCCATTAAATATGCCATATTACCAGCTTGCCTTTTTTTTTTCCGGTCCGGGGTGGAGGTGTACTTTACAAATTGAGATTGTCACGAGAAGGATTTTTCATTCAGGGTCTGTTTCACGTCCCTTGACAATACCGTATGCTTAACCTTTTACTCAAATGAGACTGTCCTAGAGCCGCAGGCCCGTGCTGACCTGTCCACTGAGGTCTGACAACCAAGACACTGTGAGCCACAGTCTGATTCTGAGCCTTGGGGAATGTTTTTGTAGTACATTTGGTAAAATCTACAGACAAAAATGAAAAACAAAATTACTAAAAACTGAAAACTAGATGAAACTTTGTAGGTGTTCAGTTGGGATGAAGCCCAGTTTTCCTCCCAGAAGGTCCAGGCAGCAGTACACACTTCCCTTTCTAGACATAAATAGCCAAATTGGTAACCAAATTTGCATATAACCAGCTAAAGTATGATTGATGGTTTTTCTTTCCTCCCCTCTCCTTTCTGTCTCAAGACCGGGTTTGATGTAGCCCAGGCTGACCTATAATTCACTGTGTAGTTGAGAGTGACCTTGAACTTCTGATCCTCCTGCCTCCACTTTCCTAGTGCTGTGATTACAGGCATGTACCACCACATCCAGCTTAATGCAGTGCTGGGGATAGAATCCAGGGCCTCATACATGCCAGTCAAACACTACCAACTGATCTGTGTCCCCAGCCCTTACGTGTGAATCATAATTTTATATTCAGCAGTAGAAATATCAGGTCCTTGATGGTGTGCATAGGCAGAAGGACTCTGAACCACAGACATGCCTTGGTTTAATGTGTAAACACTTCATTTCCACTTGTTCTCTTTCATTTAGAATTTAATTGACCTCCGTTTTTATTACGTATTTCAATGAACTTTAGGGAATTAGACCTTTTTGTCTTCATGTATGTGGTTCTAATCTGAGCCTGAGATGCATTTTCATCCCTTAGGTAGTAAAAGGGAACTAAAAGAATGAAGCTTGAGATGGATGTGGAATAAATGATCAAGTGATTGCAATGGCGAATTACTTTTCATTAAGGACTTCCCATTTCTTTTCTGTTTCTTTTCTGCCTTGGGCAGCCAACAACAGATAGAAGACAAATACTCAGACCTCCGATACGACCCGAACTGGAAGAATAAAGAAGAGGGGCAGCCATTGACCGCTGAAACATCGCCGCGATCTGCAGATAGCTCTTCAGAAACCCTGCCTTTCGGTCCACTCTACCCTTCCAAGGAGCCGTCTGTGGAACTCTCAGCCGGGAAAGGCAAAGGGAAAAGTCCTCAGAGCGAAGCCTCCTTGCTTGGAAGTGAATTTCTAAGCCCAAACTATGAGCATGGCTCCCGTCACGCTGAGCCCTTTTCAGAGCTAAGTGACAGTGACCATGAGAAGTCCAGCAACCTCTCTCAGTACCTGAAGAGTTCAAGTTCACACAATGAAGTTTTCCTGCCAGGATCACGTGGCCCTCGGAGAAGGAGGTCCAAACAATATTTTGTGGAAAAGAACAAGCTGACTTTGGGATTACCTACTCCTAAAACAGACTCTTACCTTAAACTTCACAATAAGAAAAGGGGAGAAACTCGCCTAGAACAGGTATGTAGCAACTACTTAGCTTTTCCTCTGAGACCTTGTGTTGGAAAATTTGTGTTTATTTGATATGGTTGAAAGCCATTGCAGTCACTTCCATGCTACAGTTATGTTTGTTTGTCGTTTAGTTTTCCCTTTTCCTCACTTTATTTATTAATTGTGTATGTATGTGGGGGTGCCACAACACACCAAGGTCAGAGACGCCTTTACCTACTGAGCTATCTCATAGGCCCAGGCCATTCTTGTGGAAAAAAGATTATTTTACAAGTTCTAAAGAGCAAGATAAAACTCAACCATGGTTTTCAGTGCTCTGATTGCTACAATTTAGTGGCTATATCTAAAGTGTCCCTATTTGAAGAACCATGGATTTTTTGTTTGTTTGTGTTTCTACTGTGTGTTCCAGTAAATGAAATGCAGGACTGAGCACTGGGTCCCTGTATTCCACACCTTTGTTGTCACCTTAACATTGGTGTCAACCTTACTAACTGCCTCGGCACATCGGAGGTGGCAGGATCATATCAAGAACCACAGCTTTCATCAGGAATCAACTCTCAACTCAGTTTCTGGGTGCATGCTAGGTGGTCGGCTGGAGGATGGGTGGAGGGAAGCCAAGTGTGGAGAGTTTTTCTTTTAATTCTTCAAATGACTCTATTATCCATTCCCACTGATAATCCCTGCACTCGGTGCCACTCCTTATCCTGGGTAAGTGGTAAATGATTAAAACTTTCATCATTTGGGGTATAAGGCCTGTCAGAAATGATAAGAGCTTTCGGGAGCCAGGTGGTCACATCTGTAATCTCATCATTCAAGAGGTTGAGGCAAGAGGATGGCAATTTTGAGGCCAACCTGGGCTACACAGCAAGACCTTATCTCAAAACACCACCACCACCACCAACAACAACAACAACAAGTAACTCTGTTACAGCAAGTAAGTCTAGTTTTATTTCACAGTCACAGATAATGATCAGCCTACCTCCTAGTGAGTATACATACCATGCATACAAGTAAAGAGCTTGTTGGATCTGCAACCCAGCATTCTTATTGGAAAACAGCTTGAAATTCATCACCTACTCATGTGGATCCCATTTCATATATGAAGGAGAGGTTATTACAGTGAATTTGGACGTCTGACACCCATCCCAAATCCCAAATGGTATTATTGAAAGTGCTTTAACTTCTTTTAATCTATGAACATTTTCTGATAGGACATAATAGATGTTGTCCATGAACAATTAGGAATACGTGACCTTTTTGCTTTTGGAACTCACAGTAAAGGAAGGGGCACAGAATGTTTACCTGCATTATCAAAACAAACAGACAATTCTGGAGAGAAGGCTCAGTAGGTAAAAGCACTGACTGCTCTTGCAGAGGACCCAGGTGCGGGCCTCAGCATCCACATGGAAGCTACAACTGTGCATAACTCCAGTTCCAAGGGATCCAATGCCCTCTTCTGGCTCTGTGGGCATTGTAGGCATTGGTGCGCTTATACAAGTGCATGCCAAACACTCATACACATAAACTAAAAGTAGAGTAGACAGCTAAATTTAAGCAGTTCTCAACATTATTTTCACTGTTTTAAATAATGTTCTTTTGTTTCATAAAACTTATGTGAACTTTTAAGCCAGGTGTAGTGGCACATGCCTTTAATCCCAGCACTTGGGAGGCACAGGCAGGTGGATCTCTGTGAGGCCAGCCTGATCTACAGGGCAAATTCCAGGCCAGCTGGGGCTACAGAGAGACCCTGTCTCAAAGCAAACAAACACACAAACAAAAAAACCTTATGTGAAATTTTGCATGTTGCTTGATTGTTTACTTAAAAATGTAAAGGAAATCGGGGCTGGAGAGATGGCTCAGCAGTTAAGAGCACTGACTGCTATTGCAGAGGACCCAGGTTCAATTCCCAGCACCCATATGGCAGCTATGAACCATCCTTAACTCCAGTTCCAGGGGTATCCGAAGCCCTCTTCTTATCTCCGCAGCATTGCATGACATGGGTGCACTCACATACATGCAGGCAATACACTCATATGCATAGAATAAAAATAATAAATTTTTTTAAAAAAAATGTAAAGGAAATCAGCAGTGAAAATGTCTATAGCTAGTCATCCCTCCAAGTCTAGGGTAATGGTTTTCAATACTGTTTTGCTTTGTTTTCTTTTCTGTTTTGGCACAGAGTCCTGCTCTGTAGCTCAAGCTGGTGTAACACTTGTGGCAACCTCACAGCCATCATCCTGCCTCAACCTCTTGAGTGCTGGGCAGTGTTGAATGGGTCAGCGACAGTTCCTGTTGAATGAACAAATGTCAATTACCATAACACAGCCAGAAAACTCAGTTTTAATTTTTTTGAAACAGGGACTTACTATGTAGATCAGACTGGCCTTAAGCTCACAGAGACCCTCTGCCTCCTGAGTACTGGAATTAAAAGCTTGTGTCATCACATCCAGCAACAGATTTAAATTTTAATATATCATTTGTCACAAACACCCAGGCCCAGCTGAACCTAACAAAGTGAAAAGGTAATTGTTTGGGAGGATTCTAGAATAAGTCTAAGTGTACATGTATTTCGGCATGGTGTTAGGGGGTATTGCTTGCTTCTTTGGTTTGGGGTCCTTTTGAGAAAGCATATTGCTCTAGAGCCCAATCTACCCTTAAACTCAGTGCTCCTGCCTCAGCCTCCTGAATGCTGGACTTATAGGTGTGTAGGACCAGGCCTGATTCAACTGGGTTTGTTTTTTGATTGTTTGTTTGTTTGTTTGTTTTAATGAAAGTTGGAAAGCTTATTAAGTTCATATAAAAATAGGCAAGCATCATAAAGAAAGCTCTGGAAATCAAGACTAATTAATGGTGGGGCTAGGGAGATGACTCAGTGGGTGTTTGCTCTGTAAGCATGAGGACCTGAGTTCAAATCCCTAGCACCTGTATTATAAAACCAGGCATGATTATGTATGCCTGTAACTCCAGCACTGGGGGTTAACCACTGGGTGGGGTACAGAGACAGGCAAGAGGTTGCTGCTGCCAGTGTAACCAAAATGTCAAGCTTGTGGGTCAGTGAGAGACCCTCTCTTAAAGCGAAAGTCATGTTCTGGCCTCTGCATGTGCATACATAGGCGCATGCACCCACACACTCGTGTGCATGCACACACATACACACAAAAAAATATAATGAGAAATCAGCCCTACTAGATGACATAGTGTATTATAAAACCTGAATAGTCAAATAATAGGGGAATATAGAATACATATATGGACAGAAAAATAGAGTAATAGAAATGGAACCAAATGACATATGGGGATAGCTATGAGACACCATAATTTGATAAAGACAGTTCTGGAGTATTCAAAATTAGCAACCTGAGGTAACCATCAGAAAAAATACCAAATTGGATCCATAGTATTCCAGTTAAATTCCAAGTAGATAAAATATCTAATCATTAAAAATAAATTTAAAATTCTAGAAAAAAACATAGATTCTTTTGAAATATTTTATTTTTATTATTTAATTATTTTTATTTTATGTGTATGCGATGTAAGTACACCTTAGAAGAGGGCATCAGATCCCCTGGAGCTGGAATTATGGATAGTTGCTAGCTGCCATGAGACCTGAACCTGGGCCTGTGCAAGAGCGGTCAGTGCTCTTAACCACTGAGCCATCTCTCCAGACCCAGGAAGATTCTTTTAAGACCTTGAAATGTTTTGAAATCTAAAACCTCTAAGCAATTGATAATTTGACTTTGTATATATCAAAAACATTTACCAGAGAAAAACATAAGCAAATCAAAACATTCCTAATTCATAGCACAAACAAAATTCTATCTCTAATATAGAAAGGCTTCCTCCATATCAATAAGCAAAAGACTAAAATCCCAATAGAAAAATACACAAAAGATATGAACAGACAAGTCACAGAAAAATTAATGTGTGTTGCTATTGAGCATATGGCAAGATCTTCATTATCAGTCATTATAAGAGAAAAGCAAATTAATTTTCTATTCATTTTCATGGTATAGTTAATAACCAGTGAACCTGTTGGTGAAAAATGTACCAAGATGATGCCAGAAAGCGAATGAATTGGTGTAGCCAGAATAAAGGACATTGTAAGATACACTTCCGCTGCCTGAGAAGGTGAAACCTAATGGCTGAAGGCAGCCATGTTGGTCGGCTCTGCCCTCTGCTCGCTGGCTGACATTGGGCAGGTTATTAAACAGCTTTCTCATCTACAAAAGATAATAGCAGTGTTTTCTCCATAGGGCTGTTAAGAGTATCAAATGGGCTGCTGAACGTTTAGATTGGTACCTGGCTCGACATACATGCTACACATGTTTTGCAATTAGCATTTTTATTTGACCCAAATACTCCATTCTTAGCAATTTGTGCTAGATAGATGTGTGCAGTTTTAAAATAACAAGTGTGTAAGATTATTCATTCCAGCCTTCTTTGTGACATCAAAAGATCAGACATCACCCAAATATCTATCATTGGGGGGGTAGTTAGATAAGTTATGCTGCATCCGCACGATAGAGGTTGAGCTAGAGCACAGTGCTGTTCAGAAAATGAAGGCACACTCTGCAAAATACTATGGACTGTTTAACAGGATTTATTAGTGAAAGAAATTCAAGGAGTGGAACAAATATAAACAGTAAGACAAAAAAATAACAGAAGGAATGAAAATGCATATGAGCTGGAAAGTTGGCACCCACCAGGAATCCTGCACATGAGATTGTAAGTGCCAGGTCAGCCTGGCTATGTGATGAGACTTTTTTAGGGTATCCACAACAAATCTGGAAGATTACCTTAGTGATTAATAAAGAGGAGTGGGAGGGGAATGGGCCTGAACACAGCTTCCCACTTTGTAATTTTTAAATATCTGGTTTTGTTTGTTTGATGTTTTTGGGGGGCGGGGGGTGGATTGTTTTTGTTTGTCTGTCTTTGAGACAAGTTCTTACTAGGTAACCCTGGTTGCCTGGAAACTCACTATATAGACCAGGCTGACCTTGAATACACAGTTTCACCTGCCTCTGCCTCAGAAGTGCTGGGATTAAAGGTGTGCGCCACCATGCCCAGCTACGTCTGTTATTTTTGGACTATGCTTATATGTAATATCTTTTTAAAAATTAAACCAAAAATAGCAACAAATGTGGGTCAGGGTGGGCTAGGGCTATAGCTCAGTTTGTAAAGTATTTGTGTGGCATGAATGAAGCCCCAAGTGATTCCCAGTACCCCGTAAATCAGGCCAGGCAGCACATGATTGTTATCCTAGCACTTGGAAGGATCAGAAGTTCAAGGTCATTCTTGGCTACATAGTGAGTTGAAGCCTGGCCTGGCATACATGTAACCCTATCTGGCCTGAGTTTACACACACACACACACACACACACACACACAAATGAATGAGTCAGGAGTTGTGGTGCACACTTTTAATCCCAACACTTGGGAGGCAGAGGCAGGTAGATCTTTGTGAATTTAAGTTCAGCCTGGTCTACATAGTGAATTCTAGGGCTACAGAGTAAGTCTTTTTCCCAAAAAAGGGAAGGGGGTGATGCACGTACAGCATACCCATAGCAGCAGCCATGAAAAAGTTCATGCCCTGGGCCTGCAAACAGTCACCTAAACTGTTATGTTATGCTTGGACGTCGTGGTTCAGAACGGAGCCATTGGCCTTAAAGTCATTTGTCCCACAGACTTCTTGCTGTTTTTCATAGAACTGTTGATTACACATTTTAATATACTTTAAATATCTGATAATTCTTAAACATATGACATAAGAAGCTTGGAACTGATGTGAGAACCAGCACACACTAGAGGGCACCTGAGCATCACGGTCCAGCCTCAGCTCTGCTGGTGACCATTATACATGATTTGCTCAGTAGCCAAAAGTATTTGTCTGAAACTCATTAGCATCTGAGTCAAATTTATGACCTACCATTAAAGTAAATTGTGTTTTGAAATGAACTACCCTTCTATCTTAGTTTTAATAGACTTTGAAGATGAAGGTGAAATTTCGTATGAGTTCAAAAGAGCTGTAAGTGCCTTATACGTGGTTTTTGGCTCTTTCCTACTAATTTCTTGAAAAGAAATTATAGGTATTTTACAATTGTAAGGTTATGCAATTGCCTATAGTCTTCAAGACAATGCAAAGCCATAAATAGAATCCAGTGTCCAGATCCACTCTCCACTATGTGGATCAGAGACAAAAGGCCAATCAGTCAACAGTGTTTATTGAGCTCCAACTGCGTTCAAGGTTCTCTTCTCTGTGCTCAAGATGTAGCAGAAAATATGACATGCCAGCACCTATCTGTCCAGGAGCTTGTTTTCCATTCTGCATCACAGACAAGAGCAAATAACACCTCAGGGGCCTGAATAGACTTTATTTACTGAGGTCATGAGGAGTGTAACTGGTCAGTGAGGGATTCCGGGAAGGCCTCTCTGGAGGTATCATTTGAGTTGAGATGTGGAAGAATGAGTCCAAATCAGAAACACATCTGGGCTCTGAGAAGAACGTTGGCTGGCCTGCCTTGGTGGTAGTAGCCTGCCTTGGTGGTAGTAGCCTGCCTTGATGGTTGTAGCCTGCCTTGGTGGTAGTATCCTTGCGTGGGAACAACAGAACAAGACAGTGGGGTTGGGGGGAGCGTGTGGACAACGGACTGAACACTGTGAACACTGGCTAGGAAGTCAGTTAATTGAGGATTAAATCCTGCTTCTCCAACATAGGACTTGCTAGGTATTTCAGCAAGTGACTCCTTGAAACTTTATCTTGCTCTTATCAACTTCTGCCTTGGAAGGCTATTTGGAAAATTTGTAAAGCCCCTTCTGTATGGCAGACCCTCAGGAAAGAGAAGTTATTAGGGCTGAAGAGATGGCTCAGTCAGCAAGCAAAAGGACGTGAGTTTCAGCACATGAGAAAAAAAGCAAACTTGGCATGGTGGCACATGCTTGTAATCCCAGTGCTGGGGAGAGGGACAGGCAGGACAGGCAGATCCCCGGAGCTCACTGGCCAGCAGCCTAGCCTAATTGGTGACTTCCAGGCCAGTGAAAGCCCTTGCCTCAAAAAAAAAAAAAAAAAAAAAAAAAAAAAAAGAAAAAGAAAAAAAGTAGACCACCAGGGCTGGAGAGATGGCTCAGTGGGTAAGAATGCTGGCTGTTCTTGTAGAAGACCCAGGTTCAGTTTCCAGAACCCACATGGTAGCTAACAACCACCCATGACTCCAGGTCCAGGGGATCTGATGCCTTCTTCTGACCTCCATGGGCATTGTACATATGAATGCATTTACATATATGCTGTCAAAACACCCATACTCAAAAAATTAGTTGTTTTCAAATAAAGGCAGATGCCTGAGAATTGATACACCTGAGGTTGTCCTCCTGCCTCCACGTTACACTCTCACATGTACCCACACATGCACACGTGTGTACCCACCACACAAAGGAAAGCTAGTCTCACCAATAGGCATTCCTCGAACCACAGGAAAGGAAAGGAAGGGAAGGGAAGGGAAGGGAAGGGAAGGGAAGGGGAGGGAAGGGGTGGGGAGGGAAGGGAAGGGAAGGGAAGGGAAGGGAAGGACTTAGGAAAAGGGCCCTCCTAAATGACTTTTTTTCTTTCTCCAACTTTCATGCCTCAAAATAGAAGAGATACACCCTCAAGTAGAATAAAGACACAATATGGCCGAAAGGGTTTACCCGCACTGTGCTCATGTAGGATGTCACTCCTGTTCTATGAGAAGGCTCTTCAGACACAGTCTACAAAGGAGGTCTGTTTTAGTCAGAATTTTTGCCATTGCTACTGTGACAAAATACCTGAGAGAAAACAACCTAAGGGAAGAAATATTTATATGGAACCAAGGTTTCAGTCCATCTTGGTGGAGAGGGTATGGCAGAACAGTTCATTTTATGGTGACCAGGAGGTTGAGGAGAGAGGTGAGAAGAGAGAGGGGAGAGAGGAGACAGAAAGAGAGAGAGAGAGAGAGAGAGAGAGAGAGAGAGAGAGAGAGAGAGAGCCCTTTTATTCTATCCAGGCTCCCAGCCTGAGGAATCAAAATACCATACTCAGGGCCAGTCTGTCCCTCTTGGCCAGTCCTCTCTGGAAATGCTGTCCCCCTGATAGTCTCCAGTCAATCAAACTCTGCCCCATGGATTCATAACCCTACAGTCTTTTTAAAATTGCATTTGTTTAACTACAGGGAGACCCTGTCTCAAAAAGACAAAAAAAAATTGAATTTCTTTATTTATATTTGGGACACACACACACACACGCACACACACACACACACACACACACACACACCTCTGTGTGCATGTGGAAGTCAGAGGACAACTTGTAGAAATCAGTTCTCTCCTTCCACCCTGTGAATCCCAGGGAACCAAACTCAGGTCTTTAGGCTTGGGGGCAAGTGCCTTTACCTGTTGGCATCACACCAGCCTGCAAACCTACAGTCTTACATCTATCTGGTTGGCACATTTCTTTAATGTTTGCTCAGATACTACTCTGAATATCTGAGCTTTGAGGTAAAGAACTTATGAACAACTTTGGAGCATGTACACAGTAACTTTTATTTTAAAATATAATTTTATATCATAACCCTTTCAATAGTTCCTCTACTCAATTCTGTCTTCTCTGTAGTCTTCTTGGCTACAAATCTGATTATATCAATATGTGACTTCTTGTTATCTTGAAGATAAAATTCAAACCCTGATGATATAGAAAAGTCCTTTGTGATTTGGTCCCTCCTGTCCCTTTGGCCTCTTTGTCTGTCCCTGCACCTTTGCAGCCCATCCTCCAGCCATACTCTGGAAACTCAGCAACCCCCAGCCTGTCCACTGGGCTCCCCTTATTCTCTGTTCCTGGCCCATTCTTTCCTGGCTTATTTTCTTGGAAAACCTTACCTTCTAAGCACAAATGTCTCTGCCTTATAAAAACATGTGGACATCCCCCCTCCCACTCCCTGCCTCACACCTGATCATCTGCCATAGAACCCATACCATTGCAGTGCACTGTCTTCTGTGTGCAGTTTCACACAGAAACTATGTGACTGTGAGCTCCTCAAGACCACGGACCAATCTCTGGATCCCCAAAGACTGGTACACAGAAAGCAGTGGCTAATATTTAATGAAGAAATTAATTTTAAGTACTTTTTCTTTGATTTAAATTTTGAGGTGGGAGGGCCGGGTGTGGTAGCACTTGCCTTTAATCCCAGCATTCAGGAGGCAGAGAGAGGCAGGTGGATCTCTGTGAGATCGAGGTCAGCCTAGTCTACATAGTGAGTTTCTAAGCTAGCTGTGGCTACAGAGAGACCCTGTCTCAAAAAAAAAAAAAAAAAAAAAAAAAACAAAAAACGATTGAGGTGGAGCAGATGGGAGAGCTGCTGTTGAACTGAACAAGGCAATTTGAAGTCAAAAGATCTGATTTGAGCCTCTTTGTTTTTAATTACATGTATTTATGTACTTTGTGTGTTTTTGTGTATGTGTGTAGGTGCATTTTTGCCATAGGGCACATGTAGAGGTCAGAGGACAACCTGTGGAAATTGGTTCTCTCCTACCAGGTGGGTCCCAGGGGTGGAGCTCAGGACATCAGGCTTGGTGGCAAGCCCATCCCTCTCACCCCCCCCACCTTTTAAAGTATATTTTTATTGAATTTTTATGGATTTCATACAATAATTCTTACTCATATATATCCCCCCTTCCATATCCACACCCCCCATAGCCCACCCATAGGACTTCATGCATTTTGTTGTATATGTTAAGGCCTATCGAGTCAAGTTTGTGTACCCAGATGTCCCTTGGTGTGAGTTCATCCACTGGAGCCTGTTCAATCTTAGAGTCGTCACTACCTTAAAAAAGGTCAACCTTCCCTCACCCAGCAGTGATCACTGTCATTAGTTCCTTGTATACATTACTTTTGGAAAGTTACAAAATCTTGCTAAGCCTTGTTTTTTCTCATTAAAATGAGGTTACAAATATTTGCTTTCTGGGGCTAGCAATGTACCTCACTTGGTAGAATGCCTGCCTAGTTTGACCCCCAGTAACATAAACCCAGCATGGTGATACACACTTGTTATCCCAGCACTTGGGAGGTTAAAGTCATCCTTGTCTATATAGAGATTTCAGGTCCAACCTACATGAGACTGTCTCAAAAAAAAAAAAAAGTTTTCTTGGCTTGAATTTACAGTTTCCTACTGGACAAGAGTGTTATCCAAATAGTATACTGCTCTTTTCCAGTTTTGAATTGAGAAAAAGTTTGGGTTGTCTGTAAGACTGAGCTTTATGTTTATCTAAATTACAACCATCTTTTTACAGCTATATCTGACTGGGAGCATGGAGTCCTCTCATAGAGGTCTTCCAGCTCGGTGCTTGTTTTTTTTCCCTACTTTATTATACTTGTAAAACTTATCCTTCTGAGGAGCAGGCACTCTGTAGCTATTCATTGATTGATAGATTTTCTTATTTTGTTCTATATCACCACAAGAGCACTTACTTATGACCATATAATTTCAATTGAACTTTATAGTTTTTTTCAATACAAGACATGTCTAAGGCATCCTTCTGTGGGCTGCTCAGCACTTAGTTGCTTGAACTACCAATTTGTATGATCCATAGAGTGACACTTCATTAGATCTTTGAGGCTGAAGAAGAATCCATAAAAAAGAAAACTTCCCACATAACTAATGCATGCCCTTTGGAAAGCTGGAGGTTTAACAAATGAATCATTATTAAGGATTGCTCATTTTTAAGCTTTCAACAATGCACCTAGCATAATGGATAATTCCATGCTGTCTTGCATGGGGCAGGTTGCACCTTTCTGAGAAGTCAATGAATGACCTTTCTGCCTTTTCATTAGATGACCCAGGCTGCCGTGAATCTGTGGTCATGTCAGGCTGCCGTTTGCCTTCCTCCTCCCGAGGAGCTTGTGGACCAGTGGGGAGAGGACATGCACAGTCTGAACCTACCTAGAACTGCTGCACAGGCTGAGCCCCACTAACCCCAAACTCCAAATCTGAAACATTCCAAAATCTGACACTTCTTGAGCCACCAACCAGATACAAGTAGAATATTCCATATGTGAGTCCCTTTGATGGGCAGAGAGGAGAAGACGAAAGGGGGAGGAAGGCGTGGGAAGAGAGGAAGAAATTGTAGGACGGGAGGGACAGTAGAATAGATAAATTCGTGTGTTCCTAGGGAGAAGTGAATCAGAGTACACCCGGTAAGCTTTGCCAGCGTGAGGGGAAATCTCCATTTAAAGTGAGTTGTAGGACAGCATCTCCCTAAGAAGAACATGGAGGGCATAGGAGAACACACCACACAAATATTTGGGGAAAGATGATTTCCTGAAAAGGGGATGACCATGCAAAGTTGAGGGGCTGAAGGGCCAGTGGGCCTGGGGCGCAGTGAGCAAGGGGAGTGGGATGGGAGAGAAGTCCTATTTCCACCTCATGTTGTTGGCAGTTCAACCCCTGGATTTGCTATAAACCACAAACCTGCCCAGATAATTCAGTAGATTAAAGAGCTGTCCATTGGTATCCATGGGAGTGCAGAGATTCTAGGACCCTCCACAGGTACTAATATCTAAGAGTTTGAGTCCCCTTTGCTTGATGGTATTTGCATAGAACCTGTGCATATCCTCCTGTGTCCTCTCAGTCGGCTCCCCTTAGTTATAACACCTCACACTATGTGAATAGCTATTGCATTGTTTCCGGAGTGCTGACAAGGGGGAAAGTCTGCACATGCTCAGTACTGGTGCTTCCCTCTCCCCCACATATTAAATTCATTGTCTTTGTTTATTGGGGTTTTTGTTTGTTTTGTGGTACTGTGGATTAAACCCAGGGCCTCACACATACTAGCAAGCATTCCACCACTGGATAGATGCCCCCTGCCCTGCTTGAATCCTTGGATATGAAATCTGTATACACTTCGCTGGTTGTATCCATTTGATGAAGATAAAAAGTTCAGTGAGCAGCATGGGCTGAATTCATCCTCTAGTCATGTTTGTTGCACATCTGTCTGCCGGGCACATTCAGAGACACATGAAGTACAGGCAAGTAGCCCCTGAGCTGTCCAATGAGGCAGCCCTGCACAGATCCCCTCCCTTCTCCTGCCATCCTGGAACTTCAGTAAAGAAAGGAAAAGAAACAGAAGCCAGCAGGGCGATGCATGCTAGGAAAGGGGACACTCAGAGCACGTCTGTGGCAGCATCTTTTGGGGACCAGGGAAGACTTCCTGGAGAAAGTTACATTTCACCAAGGTTAACACTACAAAGGATGACACAAGCCTGTAATCCCAGCTACTTCAGTGGCTGAAGCAAGAAGATGGTGAATTCATGTGAGTTCCCTCAAAGCAAATAACATACAGGCGGTAGAAAGGCAGAATGTAAGGGGGAACTGGGCAAAACCTGCAAGGATTACAGAGTTTAATATTAGCACATTTATCGAAGAATGTCTCCACATGTGTCTATGGAGATCCACTGTGTCACACACAGCTCTGGGTGAAGCTTCGTCTCTGCTTGCCACAGCACTCTGATTCTCTAAGAACCCAATGAGTTTCTTTGACAGAGAAGCAGCAGCCCAGTCTAGCTCAGCTGTACTCAATCTGAGTTGCTTTCCTACCTACAAACCCTCACTTCAAAGCAAGGAACATAATGTACAATTTTTTAATGGCTCTAGACCCAGGCACTCAGACTCTGCTCCGCGCCTTACCTCAGTGTAAACACCTAATCAAGATTGCCTGCGCTTCAACAATAGCAGCCAAATGCAATTCGAGAACCACAAGGCTTTGAAGTCCTCCCTGCAAAGGCCGGTTTTCTAGTCTGGGATAATGACATGCCATGATTGCTGTCTTTGTTGTATCTTTTCAGTAGAGAAGCAATTATAGGCCCCAATTTAACAGAATAGACATTACACAGCTTATGATGCTCAAAATGCAATTTCATTTGATCATTTTCTCGATTTGATTGGTATTAATAGAATGGTTCACCAAAAAAAAAAAAAAAAAATAGCTGGCAGGGGTTGTGTCCCACTCCACTTTCAAAGGGATAATGTAGAAGTATGCTCTACTTACCCAGCAAGCTCGCCAGGGTGAGTCAGCCCAGTTCCTCCAAAGTAGCATATGGATGGAAACATTGGGCATCCTTCACTCTCTGGTGGACAAAGCAGTGGACACTATATTTTTAATTCATAAAGTTTATGTCAAAACTACATAAGTGATCCATACTGCGATCGATGGAAAAATTAACATCACCGATGGTAAACCAAGCCAAAAAATAAGGAAAGTGCAGCTCCTGTATTCTACTTTGCATTTGTAAAGTCAGGGACTCTACCTCCAGTCACAGTTTGACTTCTCTCCTGCCTCCAAAGACTTAACCCCTTTGAGGTTAAAGACTGGCCCCTTGCCTGCTCAGGCAGCCCAGTGAGAAATGTTTTATGCCCTTGACCTTCAGACTTCCTCCAGTACAGAGTTGATTTTTTTTTTTAAGTGAGTCATGTTTCTGTTTCTGTTTAACATCAAACATTTGCAAGAGCCATGCATGGAACCCCAGCACTCAAGAGGCTTGAGGCAGCAGGATCGAGGCCAACCTGAGTTGCTACATGCAAGATCTGTCTCAAAAATGAAATAAAATAAACAACACACACACAAACCCTTTCCAATTATGCCAGTAAATGTTGCGAAACCCAGTATTTTGTGAATGTAGGGTGCTTCTGGGAGCAGCATCCTCAGAGGAGCCCACATGTAAATTTGGGAAATGGTTCTTGGCTTTTAGCGGGACAGAACTGGCGGTTGTGGCTGTAGACTTTACACTCTTCACTATGCCCGGTTTTCAGATTTGTAGAGACTAATCATTCACAACCTGGTGCTTATTTCTACTTACAAATGAAGAATTCCATGATCAAACAGTCTACCTTTACTTTATTCTCTCTCTCTCTCTCTCTCTCTCTCTCTCTCTCTCTCTCTCTCTCTCTGAGATGTGTGAGTGCTGGGCCACATGCATGCCACAGCAAGTGTGTGAGTGTGTGAGTGTGTGAAGGTCAGAGGAGAACTTTGTAGAGTTGTCTTCTTCCACCTTTACATGGGTTTCGGGAATTGAACTCAGGTTTGTCAGGCTTGCATGGCAAGGACTCTACTGACTGAGCCATCTCAGTGGCTCCAGATAAACCTTTGAGTATGTAAGATTCCATACTGGCTACCCGCCTTACTTGGTTTTTGTTTGTTTTGAGTGAGTGTGTGTGTGTGCGCGTGTGTGTGTGTGCGCGCACGCACGTGTGCGTGTGTGCAGTAACTGTGATGGTTATTCCAATGGACTTAGTAATGACAAGTCAGGAACATATAAGGTTAAACTCAAAATAAAGGAAACATGTTATCTTAGGGGAGCACACTGAATGGTAATGACTGAGGTTCTTTTGACTGTCAAGTTTTTACTTAGCCAATTAACACTCAACAAGTACATTTAATTCTTTCAGTATTAAACACTAGGCTTCACAAATCACACAAGCAACAGAGGGAGAATTTGAACCCAAGTGTGAAAGAGCCAGACCCTACATTCATTCAGTCTTGAACCTGGCCACCCCACCCTCTGCAGCCCACCACAGAAAATTTAACAAAATAAGTGCAAAGTCCTTCTACATTTTAAAACTAATTGCATCCATTCAGAATGGGAGAGTCATGACATTTGACAGGTAGGGAACCAGACAGTAACCACCAACCTGAGCAACGTGTCACAGGGAATGGCTGAGAAATCTTGAGACAGAAAAGTTAAGTTCTCTAAGGAAAAGGAGATACTTCTAAGTCTGTTGCTACCAGCATAAGGACGTTATCTGAAAAGGGGTTTACCCACCTTATTCCACAAGCAGAAGGGCAGAAATATGGAAAAATCATTTCTGTTCCTGTTGGAGCTTTCTGACATTAAGGCTGTGCTGTGATGGATGCTATATTCATTAAGTGCAAAACAGATCTTTTCTCCTCCTTAACCCAAGGAAGACCCTTACACATATCCTGCTCCTGACAAAGGCCACCCACCAGGAGAAAGGTCAGGTATGCAGCCAGAGTGGATGGATGAATGTCCACCAGCATCAGTATGGACATCCCAGATGTTGGAATGGGTTATCTTCAGGACCTTTTCCCACATGGCTACAGTTTTGTATAGCTCAGACACATGTTACTTGATATAAAATAAGCAGTGAATGAAGAGCTGTGTTAGTTGCTTTGCATAATTGTGACCAAAATATTTGAGAGAGCAACATGATCTTTTATTTTGGTTCATGGTTTCAAAGTGTTCACTCTGTGGTTATTTTGGCTCCATTGATTCTGGGTTGATAATGAGGCAGAATATCATGGCAGCAGCATGTAGAGGGAGAGGCTGTTCATTTCATGACAGCCAGGAAGCAAAGACTAAGGAAGGGACTAAAGACCAGGTGTAGCCTCCAAAGGCATACCCTGAGTGACCTACATTCTCCAACCATGATCCCACCTCCTAAAGTTTCCACCACCTCTCACTCCCCTTGCCTCAGCCTTGCAAGTGATGGATGATACCACCACCATGCCTGGCTATGAAATGGGCTTTGTCCCCCAGTGCCTGGAATGGACTCCCTCTCTTGAGGATGTTTACCAGGGAGCCCACAGACCCTCAAACAATACTGACCATTGTCCCTACTCTTGGTTACCCACCAGAACTCTAGTAAAGCCCTATTGTTGAAGACATTACATACATGAGCTGTCAAACAAACAAGGAGAAATCAAGCTGGTACTGACCTCAAAGCTTCATCTCTACTGGCTAGCTTTCATAGTGCCAGAAGGTGCTATACTTCAGAAGATAAAAGTAATCATCAACCTTGCCCAGCTGTGAATCCTATTAGCTACAATAACAACTAGCCTGGCAAGATATGTCCACTGGTGCAGTACTGGCACAAATATGATGGAACTAACCAAACACTTTCTGCTTAGATTTAAGGGTCATTTCACAAGATGGAGTCCACACCTGATGCTGATATCAGGCCTAGGAAACTGTGACTTGACAGATCATAGGCCATAGGGGAGAACCTACTACTATTATTCTATTGAATGGAAAAGTAAACTGGCTCCTAATGACATATTGTTATACCCATAGATTAGTACAACTCTCAGCTCTCACCAGAGAAGCTACCTCATACACCAGATGACCCACAACTGGTCAGTGGGCAGAGAATGAGACTGTATGGTGCTTATCCCTGAATAGGACACCTATATCAAACTTCTGTCTGCCAAGGCTCAGTGATCATTGTAGAAGAGGGGGCAGAAAGATTGTAAGAGACAGATGTGGTGGATGACCACAAGGAAAGAGAGTTTTCCAGACACCTGGGCAGTTACTCATATGAACTCACAGCAATTGTGTCAGCATGCACAAGACCTCCGTAAGCTCAAGCTGGACAAAATCCAAGACAGAGGTGGGGAAGTGGGTAAGACGTCCAACCCTAGCTGAGGACTGTTGGAAACTGATAGCTACTGAGAAAGGGAGAGACAGTTTTCGTTAAGGGTGTGACACTGGGTTGGTTAACCAAGATCCAGTGGATGGACCCAACTGAAGGACATTTGTCATTTGTGGACACAAGTTAGACTCAATGGGCTTCTATATGTATATGTATAAATAGAGTACATGGAGTCAGGTGTGGGGTACTAAGGGGGTATGCAGATTGGGGACAAAGTCTGAATATGATCAAATTTTCAAAAATTCAATAAAATATTTTAAATGGGCTATGTCAGATGATTTTGCTCAACTGTGTGAGCACATTTAAAGTAAGCTAGGCTAGCTGTCATATTGGGTAGGTTAGGTATATTAAATGCATTATTTGACTTATAATGGGATTATTGGGGCCCCATTGTAAGTCAAAAAGCACAGGTATGATGTCATTTATCGTGACTCTTCTGCCAAGATCAAATGTTACCTGCTGTAGCCTGTTCAAATAACTGTTCTGAAGTTAGGTCTCCTGACTATGTATGGGACATTTAAATAAGGAGTACTTAGACCTAAACACATCAATTTTCTTCTCATACCTGCAATAGGAAATGTTTATTCCTATCTTCCTTGGGAGCAATCTAGGTCCTGGTAATGATTTTGAGCTCAAATATTTGAGCTCATGTATTGGTCCCTATCTGATGGTGTTATTGGGGGAATGATGGGACTTTCAGGCACTGGGGACTAGCTAGAGTAAGTAGGTCATAAGGGTTTCCCCTTGAAGAGTATATTGGGACACCAGCCCCTTCCTCTGTGTCCTTTGCTTCTTGTCTGCTGGAAGGTAAGCAACTTTGCTCCCACTGTAATAGTCTGCCTCACCCCAGGCCCCAGAGCAATAGAGCTAAGTGATCATGGGCTTAGCCCTCTGCAACCATGCACCAAAATAGATGCTCCTCCTTTTAGATAGCTTATCTTCTATCACAGTGATAGAAAGTTGACTGACATCATCCCTGAGGACTAAAGCAATGGACCCTTGAGATAAACTGAACAGAAAACCTGCTTTTGCCAGATCTCTTTGTAGAGAACACAGACTTGAGCGAATGAACATGAAGGAAATCTGCTTAGTGTGCAATACACACTTCACATGCTATGTGTTTTACTCTCCTAGATCGCCTACCCCACCAAAGTAACTGGCAAGATGACTGCCCAGAATGACAGAGAGGTGGAAAATGTGGCCATGGATCCTGAGGACAAGTGGCATCAGAGGGCACAACAGCTCAAGGTTACCTGCTAGACTGCATGTTAAGTGTGCTTCAAGTGATACTGCTACATATAAGTAATGTTTGTCACTGAGGTCTTGTCATTTAAGGGCTGATTTTTGTTGTTGTTATTGTTTTCATTTGGTTGGTTGATTTTTGTTTGGGGAGCTTTGGACAAAACCTTGTACCTCATGTATGCTATGCAAACATTCTACCACCGAGCTACACCTCCAGCACAGATCCATAAAATTTATTTTTATTTATTTTTACGTGTATGTGTGCACGCACATGTACAAAAAGTGCAGGCACCCACAGAAGGCAGAAGTATCAGATCCCCCAGGAACTAGAGTTACAGGTAGCTGTAAGCCACCCCATGTGGTTCTGGGGAATTGAACTCTAGAAGAGTCTTAAGTGCTGAGCCATCTCTCCAGCCCCTTGAGAGTTGATTTTGTGTTTAGAATAGTTACCCAGCATCCTATGCTGATGACTGGCTTCTGCCCAGAGGAGCCATGACTTGAATGCTTGCTCAGCCAACAACCCTACCTGTTTTTCCAAAGGTCCTGTTTCCTAGACCATCATCATTTCACACGTCAAATGTATAGAGTCAAAACCTGTCACAGGAGGAAGGGATGGGAGACATGCAGGGGAAAAATCTGTTTCCTTTGGGAGTTGGCAGCTACCAGTATCCCTAGGACACTGTCCCTAAAGATAGATGGGAGTCCCCAGAGCCTCACTGAGCCTCGTTTACAGAATGAGCAAGCTTACCAACTGGTAATTTAGTATAATGACATCCTTTTGTCCATGGGTAATCATAAGTATAATTTGTGGCCTGGGGGTACTAAATTTGCGCCCATTATCTCTGAAAGAAATAGAAGGAAAAAAAAAAAAAAAACAGTAGTAGCTAGTCTTTTCCTAAGTAGGTGTATAGAGTTATATGAAATCATTCTTGGTACAGGGTCTATCCCTGCTTAAGAATGCACAAATCCTATGAAATCACCAAGCCTACAGAGCCTTGAATTCACATAGATCCACCTGTTTCCACCTCCAACTTGCTGGAATTAAAGGCTTGTACCAGTATGCCTGGCCTGAAACGTTTTTTTCTTAAAAGATTTTTTTTTTCAAAGCGTCCATAGATCCTCAGTAAATGTACCCCAACAACAAATAACTTGAACTAAGAATATATTTTTATGTGGAATTAAAATAATTTACACAACAGATGTCTGTTGAGTACCTCCTACCTTCCAGGCATCACAGGTTAGGTGTTTGGCCCAAGAGTTGAAGTTAGAAACCAGATGGCTGCATGTGGTAACACATACCTGTAATCTCAATACTTAGGAGACTAAGGCAAGGGGATTGACGGTTCAAGGTCAGTCTGGGCTGCAATATCCTGTCTCAAAGAACAAAACGAAACAAAAACAACTAACTAGCAACTATTTTAAAAACTCAACATAATAAACAAAACTGTGGAAATACTCCCCTTCCTTCTAAGCATTCAAAACTTAAGCAGGGAGGGTTAGTTATGTAATCACAAGAGTAGTAACATGGAAGTAGGTGTGAGATGCAGTGAAACTAAGGAACAGCTGCTTCTGTCCTGTGAGATTGGAGCATCCTCAGAAGAGGCGGAACCCAAGCTGACCCAGGAAGGATGAGCCATAGGGTACCAGGCAGACAAAGGGGCAAGAAAATATAGGTGTGGAAGAAAATATAGCAAGTACAGTATGTGCTGAGAATTAAATATATCAGTCACTAAAAGAAGAAAGACAAGGGATGGTGTGGGTGGGGCTGGACAGGCTAGATAGTGGCCTGATTAAGAAAGAATTCTTTAGGTCAGTCAAAAAGTTTTCAGAGCCAGGCATGATGGTGTACAATGCCTTTAATCCTAGCACTCAGGAGGCAGACACAGATGAATCTCAGTAAGACCCAGGCCAGCCTGGTCTATATAGCAAGTTCCAATTCAGCTGTGACTACAGGGAGACCCTGTCTCAAAAAGATGAAAAAAAATCTTTTTAGATTTTTGTCCTATGGAGAGAGAGGGAGCCATTGACAAATTCTGAGAAGATGAATGACATGATCAGACTTACCTGTTAGGATAATCATTTGGTCTATAGTCTAAGAGATCGGATGGAAGGGAATAAGATCAAAGAGAGAGCAAAACCAGTAAGGTGGCCTTTCTGTATGGTGGTAGGAAAATGAGATGTGGCCATGCTTTCTGACTTGGTCATCGACTCTACATACTGTTACCAGACTTCTCCACGTGCAATGGCTCTTACCCTACCCACTGAATCTTGCAAGTCAGGGCATCACCTCGTCCCCTCCCCCAGCCCTGTGCAATGATGATTAGGAGGTAGAATCAACTAACTTGGCTGTTACTTCAGTAGAAGAGGCAGGGGCTGAGGACTATTTCTGAGTGTCTGGTTAGCAGTACCAAGGCCACCAAGGGAGAGAGAAGGAGGGCTTCCGGTGCTGAGAGTGACAGGGAGAAAGGCAGGCCAGAAAAGGGCCTGGTGTCAAGTTTAAGATGCTACAGGAAGGAAGACATCTGACATGGAACTCAGGAGACGAATCTGGGTTGGCCGTGTGCACTTGCATCATGAGCCCTTCCTGATGGCCTGAAGCAGTAGAGGGTGCTGAGAGGACCGGAAAATTTGAAGGAACTTCCAAATAAAAAGGTAGAGAAAACAGCAGCATAGGTCTTAGCCACTGGGATAGTGGCCTGAGTAGAGCCATTCCCATGTGTGCTGGGAATGGACCCCATGCGTGCTGGGAATGGACCCCATGCTGCAGGGTACAGACATGGGAACAAGAGATAAGAATGGAGACCAGAGCACAGCCCTGCCAAAATGCTTGGCTGCGAGCTGAGAGATAGATAGGATTTAACTAGAGTGGGAATCTGTGAGGGCTCCATTCTTTTTTTTCTTTTCCAAAGGAAAGATGAAACACATACACATGCTGAAAAGAATGACAAACTAGAGATAGGACAAGGGAAAGCAGACAGCATGCCTGAGACAATTTAAGCCCCAGCACTTGCACTTTTAAAACCCTGGGGTTAAGGCTGAGAAGAATGCCCCACCCAGTATGGACAATCTTTTAACACTATGCAAGAAATAAACATTGCAAATGGATGTCATACATTTATACAATGAATTTCAGTCATTTTCACACACACACACACACACACACACACACACACACACACACCTATTCCCCTCATCCTCTTTCCTCTTCCTGTCACTGGAACCCTTCTCAACATGTCCCCTCCTGCCTCCTGTCTTCTTTTTGTGTATGGCTCACTTAGTGTAGGGTTTTCTGCTTGCAGGTAGGAGGTTATTTACTGGAGCAAGGGCAACTTACAAGTGGCTACACTCCTGAAAAAAAAATGACATTCCCTCCCCCAACAACCATAATTGCCAATAGTCCCTCAGGGAGGGGTCAGGTCTGGTAGTCCCTTCCCCCATCCATGATGAAATGTTAAGGGGCCAATCTTGTCCTGGCCTTGTGCAGCTAACCACAGCTGCACTGAGTTCATGAATGCAGTGACTGTGTCACATCCAGACATCTTTTTGCTGCACATGTCCCCCATCCTCTGGTTCTTAGGTCCTTTCTACCTCCTCTTACTCAGTGTTCCCTTAGTCTCCGAACATCGTCATTTTTATGAGAGATTTTTGAACGTGCCTAAGATCTTTACTTCATACTTAATCCTTCTTCCTTGAACTTTTCCCAGATCTTATTGACCTAAGTCCTTCTGTGCTCTCCTGTGAATCCTCACAGGCTTCATAAGTCCTATTTCAACGATGTGCCCAGACTGAATGCACAGGTTACTCAGGAGCCATGCAGGACAGTGTGAGGTAACACATCCCAGGCAGAAGACTCTATCCAAGTTTCCTAGTCTGCTTGAGCTACTTACTATAACCAACACCACAGATGAAGTGGCTTATAAATAGCAGAAATTATTTCTTACAGTTCTTGAGGCCAAAAACAATCCCAAATCAAGAGCTACTAGGTTTGGCATACAGTGAGAGCTTTCTTCCGGAAGCACAGGGTGAAGAGCTTCCTTGAACTTGTTTTGTAAGAGAACTCACTAATTCCATTCAGGAAGGCTCTCCCCTATGTCCTAGACACATCCTAAAAGACTCCACCTTTTAATACCATCACCTTGGAGGTTAAGATTTAGCATATAAATTTGGAGGGGAGACAAAAGCATTCAAACCATAGCTCCAGGTGAGGAGCGTATTGTCAATAGCAAAAATAGAGAATTCTTCAACCAAGTAAGCACTCCAAAGGATGGCATAGGATGCTTTCTTTCTTAACACTCTAGAGTAACTCTGGACTTTCCATCTGCTCCCCCTCCCCCCAAAAGGCTCATAGGGCCTTTCACTAATCAGAGTCCCTGTAACCAGCTCCTGAGTGATTTCTCCACCTTTCCAAAGATCTGTGGATTTGGTCTCACCTTCAACACCATCAACAGATCTATGTTGCTTCTAATCATTTGAATAGAGTTCTTCCATACTGACAATTCGAGATAGAGTTAGTACTATGCTTGAAGTTTTCTGAATAATATCAGATGGTATTGTCACCCAAGTTCATTCTTTGTTGTTAGTGAACACAGAAGAACAATGGAACAGAATAGAAATTTCTCCAGGTCAGAGGTGATCTTGGAGACCAGGTATAAAAGTCCCAGGACTCCAAAGCTGAGCCAGGGCAGCTAAGAGCAACAGTGGCCTTTATGTTAAAGTAGATGAGTGTCTGGCTAGGGTAAGAGTGTACGTCCTGCTTTCTGCTTATAACATGAGCAGGAGTGTCGTAAGACAGAAGTGGTCAGATGCTGCCTTTCACAGAGTTGGATGGCACAGTATGGATGAACATTGATGACTAGGGATGAGTCTCCCTATAGAATTGTCATCTCAGCTTTAGGCATCGAGATTTTCCAGCTCTGACACTCCACGTGGGACATTAAGCAGTTAGTCTGAGTGCATGGAGAGTAAACCAATTGCCAGCGTGGGTAACAAAAGAACCCCAGTGGGAGCCGGATGAAATAGAGGATTTCAGTGCTGATGGAGATTAAACAGCCTGAGAATGGCTTTGTATATTAACTTCAGGGAACTCAGGTCTCACCACCTAAAGAGTCACACCTGATGCCTCAATTGTAGCATAATAAATCTCCAGTAAGCGGCACAGCTCAAGTAGGCTACTTGGAAGGTGAGAGAAATCACATCAAGCCCATAAATTTCTTCCTTTCAGAAATGCCATCTCTGGGCACTTACCTGTGTATGAGTAACGGATTTAACACTCCAGACAATTGAAGTTTCATAAACCAATGAGTCCTTGGCCTTTGTTGACAGACCACCTGTGCCAAGGGCTGCTAGGATGAGTCAGCAGCAGAGGTGACAGCTTATCTAGAATCAAGTGACAACCTGGAATTTTGGACTGGTTCCTCCCAAAAGGAATTTCTCATGGGCTTGTTCTTTTTTTAGTGCTGATAAAGAGAGAAAACAGAGGAAATGTAAGTCAAGTAGCAGCAGAAAGGCTCCCTAGCCCCTTATTCCTCTAAGGATTGAAAGGTTGAAAAAATATTACAAAGAATGCCGTGATTGATCAGTATTAATTAGCATGTATAGATCATAGCAAAGAGAGGCTTGTTTGATCATCAGCAGTAAAGACAGCCATGAAAAGAGCTGTTGTGTTTTGGAAACACACCTGTAAGATTATAAAATAGCAATTTCTGGGCTAGCAAGATGGTTCAGCAGGTACCTGCCACCAAGTCTGATGACTTGAGTTTGATCTCCAGGACTCACATGGTAGAAGGAGACAACCAATTCCTCTGACCTCCATACACTCACTGTGGCACATGTGTGCACACACAAAATAAGTGATTAAAAATTTTAATAACAATATTTTTCTGAGTTCACTACAAGGAAGAATGCATTTGAGGTCATATATCAGCAAGACCTTTTTACTCATGTTCTGCCGTACAACTCAGTATACTGCATGGAAGAAAGAATGTCTCCTCTGATTATAGAAGAAAAGATTTGGGTTTCTTGTTGCTGTTGATGGGGTTTTGAGGGGAGGTTTGGAACACTGCAGGTGAAAAAGTAAAAGTTTATCGGAGTCAGTCAGAGCTCGGCCAGTCCCCTGAAAGCTCAAATTCCAAAGGAAACATGCTACAATTCAAATATAAGCAGTTCTTCACTTAAAAATCCAATATAGCAAACAATGCCGCATGTCACTGTTTTCAGTTTAACATTCTCAACCTTATCACTCTAATGTGATTTCATTAGGAACTAAACAACACTCATCATTATTCAAGAATATGATGAGTCTTACAGATTGTCTCAGAAAAGTGAAAAAAAAAGGCTAAAATCGTATCAGAATAATGCTTTCTTGCTTTGTTACAACTTTAAACAATCTGAACAAATGCATGCTTTACTTAGCTTGGGGAAGTTTTTTGCTTCCAATGATCTACCTAATTGATGTATTTTCAATTAACATTGCATATATATGGGCTATAAAGGGCTCATTTTATATTTGTGTCCAGAAAGGAATTAATACGTCACAGTTAAATAACACATGGATGCATATCATGGTCAGCTTACTGTTTCAATAAGCATTTAATCGTTCTTTCCAAAAGCCTCAGCTCAGCTAGCTTCTCACAAAGTAATAAGTGCTCTATTCCTTGGTAAATATTCCTAAATGGTTATACAGTAGAATATAGTGTATATAATAGATACATAATGTATCCATTATACCGCAAGTACATTTTGTTGTTATTGGACTTTGTAAAGCATAAAGACTGTTCTGAAATGAAAATCCTTTCCCCCAGATGTTTGATTGCCTAAGTACAGGCTATATTAAGGGGCAGTAAGCAAAACAATCCTTGTGGTTTCACAGATGTCTATTGCAGCCCTGACTCCTTTATAATCCTCTGAATAAGATCTAATTTGTTTCAGCTGGCAGAGAGGTCATTTCTGGTTTCTGACCTGTATGAGTAACCAGAGCTGATGGTCTGACTGTGTTTCATATTGAACTTCTACTTGGTTGGTAAAGCAAACCTCTGGTGTTTTCTGGATGGGAGTTTGAACTCTTCATCTAGTTAAAATAAACATGCATCTATTAATGTAGATTTATGTTTTCTTGGTGCTTCTCTTTGAAGGTTAGGCTTCCTCTCTGCCCCCACTCTTCATTTGGGGGTGGAGACATTTCCCTGCACAGCTTATAAGCCAAGGATTTGTCCTTAGTACAAAGACTTTCAATGTCTTTGGCGCTCATGATCTTAGCATTTCCTCAGTCATTCACCTTCCACTCCAAAATTAGGAAGGGACCCTCTGTAGTCTATCCTTTTCAGTCCCATGCTCACTTTCCTAGACATCGCAACTCCCAGTTTGAAAAAGCGTTCATTCAAAATTTATGAAGACTGCCCATCTTCTGATTGTACCTTAATCATAATGTCTTTTCAGAATTACCAGCAACACTGGTCTCAATATGAAGATTCAAAGTCAAACAATGTCCCAAGAGGTCAGTCTTCTGATGCAACCAACGGCCAGCAACTTTCTAGAAGACCAGCCAAGTCCAGGGTTCGGAAACAGCGTAAACAGCAGGATGGACTGAAGTCCCTTATAACCAAAGAGCTCCTTGTCAGTCAAAGAAATCAGCATAATGCTCTTCAACAGCAACAAAACCAAGCCCAGCCTATGGATGCCTCAGAAAAGCATAGGCCAGTTGCACATACAAACACTTCTAACAGCAATTTGCAAGTCTCCAGTACACTTACCCACAATCCGAAAGTAGCATCCAATATATTTGCCCAACCCACACAGATTTTTGACAAAGTATTATATAAAAACTCTATTGGACATGACTCGGGGCTAAATGTTCATAAAAGAAGAGGACACAGACAAAAAGAAGAGAAAAGATTTTCGTATCCGCAGCAACTGGTCTATACTCTTTCCGATATGGATTTGAACAGTCTTAATGAACTTTCTAACAGACAAGCATCTCTCAGTCAGAAAGACCCTCAGCATGATTACGATGTGAACACACACAGAGCAGCTAAAAACAAGAAGCAACTTAAACAGCCGCACGCAGAGATGAAATATAAAAACTTAGAAATTCTATGGTAAGGATTCCCTTTTCTTTTATTTAACTTTAAATTTTTTAAATTTATTTTTATTATTGCGTGTGTGTGTGTGTGTGTGTGTGTGTGTGTGCAGGCCATACACGGTGCATGGTGCAGAGGACAACTCTAGGATTCAAGGATTAAACTCAGGTCATTAAGCTTGCAAGCCAAGTGCTTTTACCCCCTGAACCATCTCACCAACCCAGAATTCCCTTCCAGAGTAGAAATAAAGAGCTCCTGGAGAGAGAGAAGGGGACAGAGGAGTCTCTGAGGTGATCAGATGAGAGGAAAAACTCAGCTTTACCTCCAGTTCCTGATAATTGTTGCTGTCTTTCTCTCCCTCTTCCCTCTCTTCTCCACTGTTTCTCTTGTATTTAAATTAGAAGTTGAAGTGAGGGCCTTTCTACTGACCAGCTTTCCTTTCCCAACCAAAACAAACCAGTGTGTTTGAAGAGATTCAAGTAATGTTTGGAGAAAAACAGTTACCTCCAGCCCTGTAAAGTAAGGAAATAATTTAAAATTCAGAAAGATATGTATGCATAAAGATATCATCTATAGAAATGACCTAAAAGTCTTTTTTTTTTAATTTTATGTGTGTGTGTGTGTGTGTGTGTGTGTGTGTGTGTGTGTATTGCTGCATGTATGCAAGTGCACCTGTGTCATGCAGTGCCCACGGAGGACAGAAGAGAGCATTGGATCCCCTGGAACTAGAATTACAGATAGTTGTTAGCCACCATGTGGGTGCTGGTATTCAAACCCAGGTCTTCTGCAAGAACAGCCAGTGCTCTTAACCACTGAGTCATCTCTCCAGCCCAGTGAACTAAAAGTCTTAACAGTGGGGTAATGCTTAGGTAAATTGTGATATTTAATACCCTATACCCATTAAAAATTATGTCTATAAGGAAATGTTGGTATAAAAAGAAGTTAATAAAGTACTAGATTATACCCAAGGAGTGTACACTGACCTTTGCCAACATGGGTACTGAGGGAACATATACCAAAACGTCAGTAATGGTTGTCTCCGACAAAAAGAATTGAGGTTATTTTTTAATATTTTATTTATTATTTTTATTTTTATGTGTATGCATGTATTGCCTGCATGTAGGTAAGTGTACCCGTGTCGTGCAATACCTGCGAAGGACAGAAGAGGCTTTCTGATCCCCTGGAACTGGAGTTACAGATGGTTGTTAGCTTCCATGTGGGTACTGAGATTCGAACCTGGGTCTTCTGCAAGAACAGTC
>NW_008360328.1:4512665-4547671 GCF_000622305.1 Nannospalax galili
GTATAGTGTCTCCCAGATGTCCCTCAGTGCTAGTTCATCCACTAGGATCTAGTCAGCCTATCTAGAGTCCCTCCTTTCAAGAAGATCAGCTCTTCCTCACCCAGCAGTAATCAGTTGCCAATAATTCTTCAACTAAAATTGAGACCTGCTGCTTGTTTCCACAGTTCTGTGCTGGGTTTTTGTACAGACTTTCAACCAATTCTTATTCAAATAATTCTGACATAGATTTTCACTAGCAACAGCATTCATGGTTTAGAGTCTTTCAAGGATCTCGTAGGAAGATTGTGTTGCTCCAGCTTTTCCAACTGCGTTCCTACAGCCCTGCTTTCCGGAGTCTGCTAAAACAGAGACCGTTCCTCTTGTGTTTTCTGCTTCCAAACTTTTTACTCTCCCAAACCCTTTTGCTTTCCTTAGCTCTGGTGGGATATGTCTTTCAGATTTCCTAATATATCATTTTAACTTGGATTTGGGAGTTTAATTACATACTTACTGTCTTGTTTGTATCTAGTACCTTCAGTTGTGTTTTTGTTTTGGTTGTTGGTTTGTTTTGTTTTGTTTTGAGACAGGGTCTCCTTGTAGCCCCAGCTGGACTGGAACTCAATATGTAGACCAGGCTGGCCTTGATCTCACAAAGATCTGCCTGCCTCTGCCTCCCAAGTGCTGTGATTAAAGGCATGTGCAACCACACCAAGATATTTATTTGTACAAGTGTTTTGATTTCTGGTACGTACACTGGCATCTGTACAGTGCCTGAGAAGGCTGGAAGGGGGCAACAGAGCCATCATATGGGTGCTGAGAATCGAACTGGGGTTCTCTGAAAGAACAGCAAATGATCTTAACCCCTGAGCCACCTCTCCAGCCCTACCTTCTGTTTTTGAAACTCTTCACATCTAGTAAAAACTTAGAGGTATGCCAGGCATGGTAGTGCATGCCTTTAATCCCAGCACTTGGGAGGCAGAGGCAGGCATATCTTTGTGAGTTCGAGGCCAGCCTGGTCTACATAGTAAGTTCCAGGATAGCTGGGGTTACAGGGAGACCCTGTCTCAAAAAGACCAAAAAACAAAAAACAAAAAAAAACAAAAAAACAAAAAAACTTAGAGGTGGGGCAGGAAGTCTACAATAAACATTTAGGTCCACTAGTTGCTAAACTTGGGCCACATTTGCTATATATCACCTGTTTCTATCTAACTGTCCATCTATCATCTGTCTCTATCATCTATGTATCATCTGTCTCATATATATATATGTATATACACTCTGTCTATCATCTGTCTCTGTTATCTATCTGCTGAATAGTAGTTTAGACTTCACAGTACTTTATCCTTAAATATTTCAATCTATATCACCGAAGAAAACATTAATTCAATAATAGTATGTAATATAAGTACACATTTAAATTTATAGCTGTTTTTATTTCTCTGATCCAGAATCCAATTGACACTCATGTGTCGCCCTTGTTTTTTGTGTCTTTTCAATTTTAAAAATTCTAGATCAAACTATTGAGTGTCCCCACTCCAGCTTCTGGTTTAACTGTTCATTATTTCCGAGCACCTCTTCTTGTCCATTATAATTTGAAACTACACCTTAGATGTGCACTACATCTTAGATGTTTTCTGGACACATGTGAATGCAGTGACGTCTTCAGTGAGCCTTGTTTCCTTTTAGTGGATGATGGAATTTAGGAACCAATGGTTGAGAGTTATACGTGCTCATTTTCACTGGAGTGTCAGTGCATCTAGAGCCAGTCAGAAATTACAGCTAGTGGGGCTGGAGAGCTGGCTCAGTGGTTAAGAACACCTGTGGTTCTTGCAGAAGACCCGGGTTCAAATCCCAGCACTCACATGGCAGCTAACAACTGTCCGTAACTCCAGTCCTAGGGGATCCAACAGCTTCTTCTGACCTCTGCAGGCATTGCATGACACAGGTGCACTTACCTACATGCAGGCATACAAGCATACACATAAAAGAAAAAAGAAATTGCAGCTAGAAAATACCTCTGTCTACATGGTGCCTGTGTCTCCTACTAACCAGGTCACACAGATGCCTCCGATCCAAAGTCATTGGGTTCTGCACAATTCCCCATCTGCGTCTGTATCTCCTTCTTTGCATGGTGAAAACACTAGTTCTGTAAAACATCAACATGTCTATTTTTCAGCTCCATCCTACAATATACATGCAAATAAGTTCTAGAACAATACCAATTTTACTGCCAAAAACAGTAAGAAAATTCTAAGAAAATATAGAATATTACTGTGTGTGTGTGTGTGTGTGTGTGTGTGTGTATGTGTGTGTGTGTGTTTGAGACAGGGTCTCCCTGTAGCCAGTCCATCTGGCCTGGCGCTCACTATGTAGACCAGACTGGCCTTGATCTCACTTCTTGGTGTTGGATTCCCATGATTATTTGAGTAAATTAAATTTGAATCTTAAATATTGACCCATGGAAATTTACGGATTTTCCTCCCCCATTCAAACCCAGGTCAAGACAGTGTTGTTTCTTTGGTCTGATGAATAGGCTTTTATGTAGAATACTATTTTTTTTTAACCAAGTAACCCTTCAAGAGTAACAGTTTTTAGCCAGGCATGGTGGTCCATGTCTTTACTCCCAGCATTCGAGAGGTAAAGGCAGGCATATCTCTATAAGAGCCTGTTCTACATAGTGAGTTCCAGGCCAGCTGGAGCTGTGGGAAGACCCAGTCTCAAAAAGACAAAAAAAAAAAAAAAAAAAAAAAAAAAAAAAGTAATAGACTTTAATTAAGAATCTTAGTTCTGATTCTGATTCCTTACTTCACACAGGGACAAGGCCTAACAGATCCTATATCAAAGTTAACATTTTGAGGAGGGGATAGGATCTCACATATTCCAGGCTGGCCTCAAACTGACTACCTGGTCAAGGATGACCTTGAACTCTTCCTGATCTTTCTGCTGTACCCGAATATAGCGATTACAAGTGTGTGCCAACACACCTAGTACATAATGGTGCTAGGGATTGAATCCAGGACTTTGCGCATGCTAGGCAAGCCCTCTACCAACTAAGCTACATCTCCAACACACCAGTATTAGATCTTTTTAAAGAAAATTTTATGTGTCTGAGTGTACTGTCTGCATATAAGTTAAGTGCACCAGTGTTGGGCAAAGCCTGCAGAGGTCAGAAGAGGGCATCGAATCTCCTGGAACTGGAGTTACAGACAGTTGTTAGCCACCACATAGGTGCTGGGAACTGAACCCTGGTCCTCTGCAGAAGCAGCTAGTGTTCTTAACCACTGAGCCACATCTTCAGTCCCCAATATTGATTCTTAAAACTCAAATCCTTTACCCAAAACTCCCACAAAGAAAACCATAGCTGTAGCTAACCTGAAACGTGCTTTGGCTTTCATTCCATTTTATTTCATCCCTGAAGAGTTAACATATTTAAAGGATGATTGTTTAGTTTAATCCAAGTTCTAAGTGTTTTGTAATGGGAAGGTCTTTGAGTTTTCAAAATGGTGGGTTTGGGTTTTTTGTTTGTTTTTGTTCTGTTTTTCCTATTCTGTATGCATTAAGTGAAAGTCCTAAACAAGACTTTCTTGTTAAGAGCTGGAGAGAGAGTTCAGTGGTTAAGAGTGCTCACTGCTCTTGCAAAAGGTCTAGGTTCAGCCCCTGGCTCCCACAAATGGCAGCTCACAACCACCTGGAACTCCAGTTCCAGAGGATTTGATGCCCTCTTCTGGCTGCCTTGGACACCCACACTCGTGTGCTTACAAAGATACACACACATACACATCAATAAAATAAAATAAAAAATAGTTAGGATGCCCCAACGAAAACGAGAATTTGAAGATGAAAAATTAGTGTACTCATGAGAAGATTAAGCTACAGATCGCTGATTTGATTTAATTTGGGGAATAAGAGAGACATCAAGTAGACTGTTCTTGAGACTTGTATACTGGAGGTCTCATGGATTTGAGTTCCATTAACAAATCTGTGTTTTCTCCAAAGGAAATTCCATTCTTCCTCAGACAGTGAGCCTGTTACTGCTTCTCCAGATTCCCGGCTCGCCCAAATAATGGAACAGCACCAGCAAGCCCTGGTGCAGCTGGCAGAGGTGCAGCCCAGCGAGGGGTCCGCTTCCAGCATCACACTCCCGCCTATCCTGTCCAGGGTGGAAAGTGAATCTCAACTCAGTTCAGAGAGAGGCCACCAACACCGAATCAAAATGAGCCGTAGCAATTCTGAAAGCTATCTGCTTCAGCTGGAAAGAGGGAGAAAGCACAGGAAAAGTAGTGGCACAAAGGTAATAAAATCACTGTGTTGCCAAGTGGCCAAGTCACTTTTTAGTTTTGGTGACGCAGATGGGCCTGGACTTTTGTTCCCTTAAACTAGGGTCCTGGAATAGTGTTGGTTGTTACTTAGCTTCTCCCACAAGATGGCCCACAGTCCAAGGAACATCTCTCCTCCAGTCCAGTCTACTCCATGATTTTCCCTCCATGTCTTTCTACAGGTTTCTGTGGCCAAGGATGCCACCTCCTTTTTGGGTCATCTCAGGGAAATATTCAAGAGTCTTCAAGGCAGACAGGCAATAATAATCCTGGTTTGTGGGGTGGGGGTAGTTTTTGGTTTTTGAGGGGGGTTTTGATCTTTTTGAGACAGAGTCTCCCTGTAGCCCCAGCTGGCCTGAAACTTGCTATGTAGACCAGGCTGGCCTTAAACTCACAGAGATCTGCCTGCCTCTGCCTCCCAAGTGCTGGGATTAAAGGCATGTGGCACCATACCTGACTATAATAATCCTGTTTTTATCACCAGAATAGGGCTGAGAGAGTGGAAGCCCTGTGGCCAAGGGTACCTCCCTGTAGTCCACCACTGGCCCCTCAACAGCTGAGGATTCCCCTTGGTCCCAGCCTCATCTCAGCTTCTGCAGCAAAATACCCAGGCCAGTCAATGACTGAACTGTATTCCAGAACAGCAACCAATCTTTACTGTCTTTGTCTATAGTAACAGTCATCATGACCAATACCTTTGTGCAATTAAATCTCTTTATGCCAAGTAAAAAGCAATAATTTTTTTTATTTCTCAGTAAAGATCACTTGTATCCAGAGTCAAATAATGTAAGTTTGATTTTGATTACTATAAGAAAATACCAGAGGCAGGCTACTTTATAAGGAAAAAAGCCTATTTAGCTTACAGTTCTGAAGTTATGCTATCACATCAACTCAGCTGTGATGAGGGCCTTGGTAAGCATGTGTGTGCATGCTGGAGAGGGAGAGAGAGAGAGAGAGAGAGAGAGAGAGAGAGAGAGAGAGATACAAAATCACCAGACAGAAACTAGAGCTTGCTTTTACAATTTTCTCTAGGAAGAGTTTATCATTTATCAGAACTACCTAATTCTTTTTTTTAATATTTTTATTTATTATTTTTATTTTATGTGTATGAGTGCTGCATGTAGGTAAGTGCACCTCTATGGTGCAATGCCCACGGAGGACAGAAGAGGCTGTTGGATCCCCTGGGACTCGAGTTATGGACAGTTGTTAGCTGTCATGTGGGTGCTGTGATTCAAACCCGGGTCTTCTGCAAGAACAGTCAGTGTTCTTAACTGCTGAGCCATCTTTCCAGCCCCATAACTACCTAATTCTTTTTGGTTTGTGGAGATTAGGTAGGTCACTCTTTGGTTCAATTCCATTATGTAATGGTTGAATTCTTACTAGGAATTGATACATACAGCAATATAAAGGTGAAAGAGTTGAGTCTTTTCCCCAGAAGTTTGAGTTACATGAGTAAAAGAAGAGTCTAGGGAGCACAGAGTATTGTGAATGGGAGAGGCCTCCTCCCACATCCCCTCACAACCATGGAAGCCTCTTGGCTCTTGTGCACCAAAGGAGAATTTACACTAAGGCACAGATGAAGACAGCAGTATCAAAGTTTACTTTCAACAAGGGAGAAAGTACAAGGGGACAGCACACCCTGCAGAATGGAGAGCACCACACAGCACACCCTGCAGAATGGAGAGCACCCACACAGCACACCCTGCGGAACGGAGAGCACCACACAGCACACCCTGCAGAATGGAGAGCACCCACACAGCACACCCTGCGGAACGGAGAGCACCACACAGCACACCCTGCAGAATGGAGAGCACCCACACAGCACACCCTGCGGAACGGAGAGCACCACACAGCACACCCTGCAGAATGGAGAGCACCACACAGCACACCCTGCGGAACGGAGAGCACCCACACAGCACACCCTGAGGAACGGAGAGCCGCACACACACACACACACACAGACACACACGCACACACACCCCTCTGATATTTTGGTTTATAAACTTTGGTCTATCAGTTTCCTTCCCTGGTCTCTCCCCATCAGGTAATCCAAGTGGTTCCTTACCTGAAATAGGGGGATGCTTTCTTAGAAGCCATACTTACCCACAGTTCAATGCATTAGGTGCTAGAACATGTATAGAGGTCTAACTACTCATAAAGGTGAAGAGTTTAATTGGCAAAGGGGCATTGGGTGTCTTGCATGTGTTTCTCAGGCAGCGGCTCCATGGGATGTGGCCAGAGCTTGCAAAGACGGGCTTTCTTGTTTGTCCCAGAGCCCTGACCTTCCTCTTACCTGGTCAGCCTGGCTGCTTCATGCCCAGCTCCAAGACCTGCTGATCTCCCCCAACGTGCTCAACCTTCCAGTCTTAGCCTTAGCACAAAGGAGGGCACATAGCCTGACCTCCCAGGATTAGGCACAATCAGGAGATAATGCTGAGCCAAATCTCAGAGGGGTTTCAGAGCCAGCACAGAACAACTAGAAATGTCTTGCAGGAAGGACACCAGCTAGAGATGAGCACGGTGCATGCTGGATATGGACAAGCACTTCACGTGCAGTGACTGAAACTGGGAGGCATGGGATACAGTGAGATATGGTTGGAGAGGCAAGTCTAGGGGATCATGATTTTCATTCAAATTAAGGACATTCCTCTGCGGTCAGAAGTAGACCACTGAGGAGTCTTAAACATACTCAAACCTATGTCTTAGAATGATCGCTCTGGCTGTGCATGCAGGGTAGGTGCAAGAGATAACTGGAAGTTACAGGAATATGAAGTCAGTGGACCTTCAGGCGGGTCCTTCAGAGAAGACAAGAAGGGATATACTCAAAGAAGAGGGGGCAGCTGGACAGGAGTACAGAGCAACCACACCACAGAAAAGATATAGATGGATAGCTCGGCCTGAAAAATGGCTTGGCCCTCCCTGAGGCTCCCATCTGCTCACTCCAGCTCCCTCACACACCCTCACCTACCAGAGAGCTCTTAGAGCTTGGGTCCTCACTCCACTCCCTCATAGCTTTGTTTTGCTGAGTCCCCAGTCCCTGCCTGCCCAGGCAGGGAAACCACTCCTAACAGCTGGCAGCTGAAAGAGGTCCACCCAGTTTCACTACAAATAGGAGGCCTGAATGTCTTGCACCCACGGGTCTCTTCCCACACAGTAGTTAGGCTCTAAGGTACTGTTGGTACCATTTTCAAATATTTCTCCAAGGTGGGCTTCATGATTACCATGGGGAAATGTGGTCAGAGTTTCTCAACCAACACTTCTAATCAAGGTGAAGAAGTCTGTTCACTCGGCATTTATACATCACCATGGCCTAAAAAAAAATAGCCTAACACACCCTCTCAGAAGAGAATTTCCCTATTCGTTTTTTGCCAGCTTGGATTATTGTTGAAAATGACAGCTTTTGAACTCAGTTCTCTGGCTGCAGGACTGGCAGGAAGTGGCAGACTCGGCCATTCCTAAGTTCACATCCCAGCTCCGTCACCTACTGTTCTGTGACTTGAATGAGTCACTGACTTACTCAAGCCCCTTGTTCCTCATATAGATGAACTGAATTACTCTTTCTTTTTGTAGACATGGTTGTGACATGTCTACAATAATAAATAACATGATACATTAAAACTTAGCTTATTCCTTAGTAAAGAACACACATCAAGCCCTCCTGCTCTTAGTAAATTGAATTTGTGCTTTACTGAGAAAAGCTAGAGCAAAGTGCCCTGGTGAAAGTGTGTGTCACCGGAAATCTAAGGATGGGAAGAGCACGAATTTCCCCTCTTCCTTGTCTGCTTCTGTTAGTTTTTGTTTTGTTTTGTTTTTACAATCTATACACATCCATTTTCTCAGCCCAATACCTTCCATCTCCATCCAACAAATACACAGACGCACTCTTTGTCCTTTAAGCTGTTCCAGAAGCTAAAGTGACTTAGATCTGAGCGATTTGTATAGGACAGCAGGTAGCTGGGGCACCAGACAGAGGGAGTCATTATCCAGATCATGCCCGTTTGCTGACCACATCAAATCTCATGGTTTCCAAGGGAATGGTCCCAAAGCACAGTAAAAATCTAAGGATTTGTAAAAATAATAAGCCTGGGCCCCTTCCTCTTCTGGCAGTGCAGTTGAGGCTGATTTAAGAACACAAGGCATTATCCATGCCATTGAGTCCAGGAGTCAGACAGTAAGAAATTAACACAGCACAAGGGATTCCAGATTGATTATCAAAATATACTTATGATGTCACAAGCCACCACAAAATAAAGACTCCGTAAAGAGTTTCCTGACAGCTGATGGTTGAGCTTCTATAATTAACTCATGTTTGTTGTAACAAGCTGAGGGCTGCTGCTTGGCTGCCCCTAAGAAGAGGTTTATTTGGATTAAGTTTAGGGACCAGAGAGCAAATTTCCTTCACTCACTGCTCACCACTATCTGATCATTGTTTTTTGTCCAGTTTTTCTCAGTAACTTTCTCACTTTTATACATCTAAGAAATGTTCTGGAGAATAGCTCTGCAGTGCCCCCCCCATACACACATAGCAAGGCACAACATAGCAGAACTGAAACGCCATTCCAATTCAGACATTATCTTCCAAGTTCACCATTAAAATCATTCACCTAGAAATTGTAATTACTGGTAGAAACCTTCCTGTCTGCTTAGGGGGGCAAAGGTCAGTGCATGGCAGCTTGTATATGGGTTTTTTTTGGAGGGGTTGATTTTTCTGAGATAAGATCTTCCTCACTCTGTAACTCAAACTGACCTCTAACTCATGGTGAACCTCCTGACTCAACCTACCAAATGCTAGGATTACAGGTGTAAGCATCAAACCTGACTCTGTATGGATCTTTCACAGACAAGCAGTAAGTGCCTTCAGGGGCTTACAGAGAGCATGCCTATATTTTCCTGTGTTTGAGCCCTGTGTTCAAGGACTTAACAATTGTCGATGTTGATTTGTTATAACTGGTATCATTATCATCATCATCTTCTTCATCATTTTGGCATTGTGCTGCTATGGCCTTTTAGTCTTTTAAAAGTCCAGGAGAGATAAATCAAAATAAAAATCAGAAGATTATTTTACTATAAAAGACTCTTGAAGAAGCTTAGTGGTTGCCTAGGGCTGAGGTGTGGGTACCAGGGTGGGGGAGTGAGCACTAATGGGTGCCAGAGTTTCTTTACAGAGTGATGAAAATGTACAATTGGATTGGGTGATACTTGCACAACTCAGTGAATATCCTAAAAACCACTGAATCGAGCAGCTTTAACTGGGTGAATTTTGTGGTATGCGAATTACATCTCAATAATGCTGTGAAGGCTTTAGATGGAGAGAGATCAAACAGAATCACAGTGCTGAGCAGTTCCACATTACTTACGCCAAACTTGAGCAAATCCAGGATTTTCACTGCCAGTCACCCAGAATAAACTCCCCTAGGAGCCACCACTCCCCTGGGAAATGCTGCAGGCGGCTCATCCTGTGAAGGGATCAGCAACCAGCCATGGTGATAGCCCATTGGGCCACATGCTCTCCCTCCAAGTCTGTACAGAAGGCTAGACCCTGGGCTTTGCTTTTCTATGCTAACCAAGATGTTTACTGAAGGTGGTAGTGAGGCTTGTAGTGGAGTGTCAGTGAACAATGCTGTGTGCTTCCCAAGTGTCCTCGGCACAGCAGTGGGATGATTAGAAACTAAGCTGCTCCCACCTAAGGATGAGGTTTCTGGACACCGATCATGTCTTTCTCATTGTCTTTGGACAAACTGGATTTATGGCTTGAGTATGAGTGGGCTATTTTTTTTTTTCTTTTCCTTTCCTTATTGTTTTACTCTGGCAGAAAGAGAGTAATTTAGTGATTTTAGAACCGTGACACAGATGGCACACGTGAGAACAAACTTGTAGTCTTATGTATAGGTTTTTCTGAGTTCACTTGACTACTAAAAATTATTAGAGTTTTTAAAATGTGATAATACCCAGTGTAACCAAGGTCTGAGCAAAGAGCCATCTTATTGCTCCATTGCTAGTGGAAATGCTAATTCATGGCCTTGAATCTCCTTAGATCTCAATAGCTGCACTTTTATAAAAGTAAAAAGCAAGGGGTCAGTGAGATGGCCCAATAGTTAAAGGGCTTGCAGTCAAGCCTAGCAACCTGAGTTCCATCCCAAGAACCCAAATAAAGGTGGAAGGGGCGAACTGACTCCACAAAATTGTTTGTGACTTCCACAGATGTGTTATAAGGGCACACACATGCCCACATACACACATTATACACAGACAATAGTACATACATAAATTAGATTTTTTAATTAAACATAGTAATAATTCAAAAATAAATGTGTGAATAAGTCAGTCTTGGTGGCACATGCCTCTAATCAAAAACTTGGGACATGAGCCTAAAGAATTGCAAGTTCAAGGTCAGCCTGGGCTACATAGCCAGACCCAGCCAGAAAAAAAAGATATGAACAGACGTATAATGGACCGGAAACAGACACAAGCAGACATTTTTTTTTCCTCAGAAGTAACTGTTTTCCTAAAGATTTATGATTTTTAAATGTCCTTTAATGAACAGTATTTCCTTTATTTACCTTAATGTTATTTTTAATGATTTTAATCCAAAGATTCCCTTAAAATAGGATTTTATCTTCTCTCACTTTTAGAATTTGATGCACTGAGGGAGTTTTGTCCATAAATGCTTAGCTTTGTTAATGAGGAAAATTCTGTTTACAGAAACTTTAACCCTTAAAGCACAGAAGTGTTGCCGCTGTGCCACGTTGTTTTATTCCTTTTGAATTGGGACACTTAGGCACTAGAGTATTAGAAACACTCCTTTCCACAGCAGGTACAGACTGATCGGCAAACCCAAACCTGTGGGCCCATTCATTTTCCATACAATTAACCCACAGGTAGGTAGTTGCTAACACCAGGCTTCCACAGTTCAAAACATCAGAACCCAGAATTTTATGATTCTCTCATTTCTTTCCTGCCTGCAAGATTGTCGTACCTCCAGGAGCCCTATCCACTTTTGAGGGAAAGAGAGACAGAAAGAGTGAGAAGGAGGGGGAGGGGAAAGGGAGAGAGAGAGAGAGAGAGAGAGAGAGAGAGAGAGAGAGAGAGAGGTGTCAGGCTGAATAAGAGGCTGGAAAGTAGAGTTAATCTGTATCCATGGGTTCTAGAAACAATGCATCTGTACTGAACATGTACAGACTTTTCCTTGTCATTATGCATTTGACAACACAATAGAACAACTCTCTAGATAGCATTTGCATCATATTAGGTATTATAAATAATCCAGCGATCACTGGAGCACATGGAGAGTGTGCTTAGGTTATATGTAAATACTGCATAAGGGACTTGAGCATCTGAAGACTGCAGTCGCCACAGGGCATCCTGGAACCAAATGCCCATGGATAACAAGGGACAACTGTATTTGACTTTGAGGCTTCTACAGTGGGAGGCAGTGATGGAAAAGCCGTTAGGCCACTGGGAGTAGGAAACAGTGTTTTTTGTTTTTTTTTAAGTTTTTCTTCCAAATTTTATTCATATGCTTATGAAACAGTGTTTTTACAGTTGGTACAATGTGTACACAATTCATTGTTAGGATAAAGGAGTTATATGCAGTAATTATAACTAATGTGATAAAAAGTTTTTGTTTATCTGGGTGATCTTTGCCAAACTGTATCTCAGAAAAGGGTTTCTTAGATACATGGCCTATGGAGATATGTCCCATTGGGCCTGGAGAAATGGCTCAATGGTTAAGAGCACTAGCTGCTCTTGCAGAGGATCCAAATTCGGTTCCTGTCATGTACCTATGTCATGTAACTCACAGCTGTGTACATATAACTTCAGTTCTAAGTGATCAGGCACCCTCTTCTGACCTCTGCTGGCACCCACACCCACGTATGTATACCTCCACACAGATACACATATATACACATAAAAATTTTAAAAAAATCTTTAATATATATATGGCCTATCTTAAGACTTAACATAATTTACAGAAGCTTTAAAATACACACATATAGATATAGATATAAATTATTCTGAAAACTGTTGGAAATTCTATTCCCCCCCAATTTTTAACAATTTGAGTTACATTCTTGCAAGTTTTGTCTACCCGTACAAACATGTTGTCAATTTTTTGTCTACATGTTGGTATCAATTTACACCAGTATAAAGATTTCATAATAATACTTCTTGACATTTTATCACACTGCTTATAACTATTTAGTTTTGATTTTTGACCATCTTGTAATTAAAAAAATATTTTCTTATTGAAACTTTTCATTTTCTGTATTTAGATTTGTGTATGAGGTTTTCCACTATTTATTTATAGGAGTTCTTTTTACTTAAAGAGTTATGATTCACTGCTCCTCACATATTTTCCACATTTATTATTTATTACCATTATTAGTTATGTTTTACTATATGGATTTTGTTTTTAAGCTATTCAATTTTGTGCAGTAGTCATGATCCAGGTCTTGGTTGTTATACTGAAAAAGATTTATTTTTACAATCCAGCAAGACTCTTATTTATATTTTTAAAAAAGGGGGAGGATAGAGCACTATACCTGACCCTGGCACACAGGCATGCAGCACCACGCACAGATGAAATGTAGGCTACTTCTTTAATGCGTAGATTTTTCCCTCCAGCCCAAGCACCATCTTAGCTGTGCCCTAAGATACTTAGTACCATCCAAACCATCTCTTTTGGTATTGTCCCAATCTTCCCATAAAAGGAAACCAAATTGATTAAGGAGTTGAAAGATAAAAAGAATTTGGTTGCCCACAAAGAGAAGCAGCAGGACTAAACTTCAGTTTTGATGTTGAAAGCTACAGTTTGGGGCATATCTCGATCTAGTGTGTCACTGACCAGCAGAGCATTAGGAGATTTCCTGCCTGCTCTGGTCCTATTATATCACAATGTAAAAGTCAAATTGCCTCACTTTTTCACTCTTGTCTTCTTAAGAGTGTAACACTAGCTGGGTGTGGTGACACACGCCTTTAGTCCCAGCACTATGGAGGCAGAGGCAGGCAGATCTCTGTGAGATGGAGACCAGCTTGGCGTACATAGCAAGTTCTAGGCCAGCTGGGGCTACAGGGAGATCCTTCCTCAAAAAGACCCCTACCCAAAAAAAGATTGTAATTCTAAGAGTTATAATGTCAAACTCTAGGTGCTCTTCAAAATTTCCAAAATCACACTAATGGAACAAAATTAGTTTCTAGTGGATCTTGTCAAAACTCCTAAATACTTTCTTTTGAGTATTATCAATGAGTTACAGATATTTTTAATCTTTAAATTTATCTTTTATTCCATTGATGAATAGCAAATTCTCAAGTCATGATGAATTTGCTTCTCTTCTGAGGCGTCTCTAAAAGGCAACAGTCCCCCGCCCTGGACAGGTGCCTTCTGAAGCTGTGCACTTGTTGCGTGCGTTTAGATTGCCGCTTGCACAGAATTCATTTGGTTTTGCAAACTGCTTCAGACTGGATATCATAGTCACAGTTCCAGTGGTAGAGCTATAACATATATACTGTGGTTAATAACACTAACAAAACAACAAATTACTACCTTGAAATTTTTTATAATCTTCAGAATTCCAACTTCTTTTGTTGCAGAAGCGGAAAAATCAAAACATGTTAACTAACCAGCCACAAGTACCAATGTCAATAACTACCACTAAAATGGCGTGATTGTATGTGTTCATCTCTGACCTTCCATGTGGACTTGGTCTTCATTTCCCTTCTTCCTTTATGCTCTGATGACTACTTGGAGGGTCACAGATCCTTAAAAGAAGCTATTTCTGTGGTTGTATTTTTAGAGTTCCAAGCTGAAAGGTTATCAGAAAAGAGACGTGAAGCTTGGAGGCCTGGGACCCGACTTGGAGTCCGTCAGAGACAAAGTAAGTGAGATGGGCATACAGTTTTTCAGCCTTGGCCGGTCCCTCTGTCCTTTAGCAACACTGGATAAAGATGCTCCACAGTATCTAGCCTCAGTGAAGATGTCTTGCACTGAATGGAGACCCTTCAGAAACAGCTGTGTAGCACAATAGAGACCCAGATACTCTTTCTACTGTAAAGATAAAAATATACTTACCCAGTGTTGTTTTATGCACTGCCTTTCAGTTAGATTTGAAAGCCTGCCTGGAAGAGTGGGGTATGTGAACCAGGAAAGGGATGCATGTGCTATGTGGTTGTTGGTCTCTCCTGATTGAGTTGTCTTGATAACTTTGAAGTAGCTACAGAGAAGACACTTAGGGCATGAGTTCCCCAACCCCTAAGAAGTGCATCCACTTTATTCTCTTTTCTCTAGTGAAAGGAGATCTTCATTTAATGTGTTTTAACTGCAGTTGCACTCAAGCATAAAAAGAGAGTATAGTTCAAAGTTGGAAGCAAAAATGAAAATAAATTGGGTAAATGCAACAAAGAAGGGGCTGAATAGGATTTAGTCGCTGTTAAGGGAACATTGGCCATGCTGCTGCTGTTCCTATCCAACTCACAGAGGATTCTTAGAGAGAAATATTAACCAGTTCGCTGCTGCGCCAACACAGGTGATCCCGTTTCTCCTGTGCCACCACCCCACTAAAACTGTAGAGGGCAGAGAGGATGAGCAGGACGTGTGACTAATCACACGCTGTGTCCCTGAACAGATGCAAAAATTAATACAGCAAAAGGAATACGCAAGGCAAGTTAAAGAATACAACATGAAGACACTGTCCGTTCTGCCCAAACCGCAAACAGCAAAAACTGAAAGTACATCAGCTCTCCCTCGGCAGAAGGTAAGAAGTACTCAGCCCGGCAGTCCCATTTCAATCAGAATTAAAGGGAAACTTGTTACCACTTGATTTGAAAAGATTTGCTACCTGTTTGGAATATAGAAGATGTTTTAGCAATAGTCCATTCCTGCAATTACGCGTTATCCACAGATACTGATGTAAGCACACACTCTCCCTACCCAACCCCACTTCTCTGTCTGTCTCTCTGTCTCTCTGTCTCTCTCTGTCTCTGTCTCTCTCTCTCTCTCTCTCTCTCTCTCTCTCTCTCTCTCTCTCTCTCTCTGTGTGTGTGTGTGTGTGTGTGTGTCTGTCTCTGTCTCTTTCTCTCTTTCAGAATGGAACCAGGCTAGGCAAAGTCTCTGCTGCTGAGCCTCATTTTATCATACCTTTAAGAATTGACATCACTGAACAACTACATTTTTTTCAGCATCTAATTTCTATAGATATACTAAAGAAATAAATCCAACTTCTCTTTCAAGGAACAAAATGATATAATAAACAAAATTAGTTTTATATCAGCTGCTATATAATGGCTTCAGTTTCAAACTACAAATCCTTTTCTGGTAGCAAGGTCTGTAATATTTCCCTAATAGAAGTTTGGTTTTAATAGGACTTTCAGAAACTCAGTAGATCAAACACATGATAAATCTATTCATGAACACTTGGAAGAAATTCTGTGTCATAAAAAAAAACATTCAAAGGGCACAACCGCTGTGTGCATCATCCTCAGTGCTCCCCTCCCAATGCATCATTTAGTGGCTAATTTATTTAAAGTATGCATTGTATTGTGTTATTTTCATTGTTCTTTTGCTCTCCATTTCTGCCCATATTATAGTAATCATCTCCAATTGTATTATAAATATTTCCTAAGACCCACTTCCCATTTTAAATAAAATGTTGTCTTTATGCTTTTAGGCTTTGGAATACGCTAAGACCATCCCCAAACCCAAACCACCAAATCCAACTGATCAAGCAGCAAAGAAAAGCAAAAACCCAACATATGGTGAAAAAGAAAGAAGTTTGCCTGAAATTTCACTGCTGGAAATACTGCAGAGCAGACACGAAAGGGAAAAGCAGGCCGTGGCTGCTTTCAAAGTCCTCCACATTGTCTAGACAACATTTGGTAGGAGACCAAAAATGCTCTGAGGACAGACATGCAGAAAAGAAACTCGACCATCTTGTCTGCACCAAGTGCTGACGTAGCAGTGTCATCTAGCTGAGGTCCATGTCTACTGCGTGCAGGATTAAATATGGAACCCTATCAAATGGTGGTGTTGTGTTCAACCTTCTAGGAAAAAAATTATTTATTTTTAAATCGATTAGAATTTGGGCCGATAGATAATTGGACAATAAAGTCTTTGGTTTTATATTGGATTTTTTGATTTCATAAACTACCTCTGCCCCTCTTTCAAGTTCATCTCCATGTGCTCCTCTAACCCCTGAGACAGACTATAGAAATATTTCACTTTCTCCTAAAATGAGTTCAAGTGGACTAGTCACTGAGGTAACATATCCAAAATACCACTCCAACCTCCAAGTTTAGCAAAAGACATATATTTAAAGTTGAAAAACTGAAGATACATCCAGATGTGCCTATTAAAGTACAAAAAAAGAAAATCCTAAACTCACTCTAACAGAGCACTGAGGCTTTAATTACAAAGCCTCCAAGTCCAGAAATACCTGACTCTGATAACCCTGAGAGACAATTGTCAGAGCCACTAGCTCTAAGTATATAAATTCAATGGGCATCTCCCCATCACAGATTCCTAAAATATTATCAAATGTGTGCTTTCACACAGAGTGATGTTAGATAAACAAAAGCATTTCAGAGTTTACTATAAATGTAAATATCATAAGTATTCTTATTTTTTCTCTGTTCCCAGTTTGGGGTTTTTTTGTTGTTGGTTTTTTGTTTGTTTGTTTGTTTTGTTTTGTTTTGTTTTTTGGTCTTTTTGAGACAGGGTCTCACTATGTAGACCAGGCTGGCCTTGAACTCATAGAGATCCGCCTGCCTCTGCCAAGTGCTGGGATTAAAGGCATGTGCCACCACACCTGGCTTGTTGTTTTTTTAAGACAGGGTCTCACTATGTAGCCCTGGCTGGCTTGGAACTTATATACACCAGGATGATCTAGAACTCACCAAGATCTGCCTGCCTCTGCCTCCTGAGTGTTGGGTACCACCATGCCCAGCCCAGAATTCCCAGTCTTAAAATAATTATTGTAGAACCAGGGATAACAGTGTATCACTTGGGAGGCAAGGAAGTTTCAAGTTGGAGGTCAACCTGAGCTAAATAGCATGAGCCTGTCTCAAAAAAAAAAAAAAAACAAAACACTGGAGGATTTAAATTTTACCACTTTCCTGTGCTTTGCCTTCCTAGATGAGAATATTCAGAAGCACATCATTTTAATAATTTAGGGTAAATCTGTTTATACACCTGGTATAAGGATTGGTTTGGAAATTCACTTTATGTTGTATGCATGCTACCCATGTGATGACAGATACAGAAGCTACCTAGGCATAACTTCCTCTTGAAGCTGAAAGCAGTCAGAGTTGATGGTCTGGAACCTTCGATTATTTGTGGAGAGACATCCTTACTTCTTGCTTCTCTGAGTAGGGAAGGAGATGTCATTATGAATTTCAGTTTGGGGCCTGAATGTCTGTTAAGTTCAACTTTGTAGAAATATCTGTTACTGTATACCTGAACATTTTTTCAACATGTGCAATCTGGCAATATCATTAACCACATTGGTAAAGTTGTAGTAGATACATAAAAATCCCAAACTTAGATGCTTACCAATATAGAAACAGTTTTTATTTTTCCAGAACATTTCAAGGCTTCCTATCAGAGCTTTTCTGGTAGACTACACATTATTAAACCCTTCCAATACTTCACACACCTTCAGGTACTTGCTTAGATGAAGTGGGTGAAGTAAGTTGGGCATCAAACACCATTTCACAAGATCCTCAAGGCCAGGTTTTACCATCCATCACATTATACCCTAGGACATCCAAATTCCTTACATGGAGCCAAGTGACATCAAAAATGACTTTAGCTAAAGAAATAAAATAGCTGCTGAAAGTTTGGGGTTGAAGTCACAGAATATAGCCAAATGACCCTTCCTGTCCGCCCCCCCTTCAAGCCATCTCATATTACTAAAATCCAACAGAGTGTTGTTACCAGGATTCCGATATAGGGAGGATTCTGTACAAATAGTGATTGACAAAGACTTTTTCCTCCTTTTTTGTTGTTTGTTTTTGTTTGTTTGAGACAGTGTCTCCCTGTATCCCCAACTAGCCTGGAACTCTGTGTAGACCAGGCTGAACTGCATTTCACAGATATCTGCCTGCCTCTGCCTCCTGAGTGCTGGGATTAAGGGCGTGCACCACCATACCCAGCACCTTCCCTAAGTGATCAATTTTAATTGTATTTATGTTTCAGATACTCAAAAAACAAAAAAGAATCTGCCTGTTAGAAGGTGGCCATGATTACCACTATACCACTGTCACTGCACCAAAATCTGCCTACTAGAAAACAGGGTGGGCGGTGAGATGGCTCAGCAGGTAAAAGCGTTTGCCACACAATCCTGACAACCTGAGTTGGATCCCTGGAGCCCACAGTGGGAGGGGAGAACTAATTCCAAAACGTCCTCTGACAGCATATACGCTGTGGCATGTACACACTTGAACACAAATGCACATACATACACAATAATAATAACAATAATAATAATAACCTGAAAATACTACAACCTAGGAAACCCTTAAGTTTTGGGCAAGACAAGACAGTTGGTTACAGGAAAGAAAGTCGCAAAAAAATGAGAGAGAAAGAAAAGGAGAAAGGAAGAAAGGAAGGAAAAAGAAAACTTGAGTGACTTCATGAGGCAAAGAGGGCTTCCATGTGACCAGATGTTATATGAACCGTTGAAAGGCATAGGGTAATTGTGCCTGGTCTCTGTGAGCTGGTACAGATAAAGGCCCTTTAAGCCATGAATTCTCTCTTATTACAGCCTCCTTTTTTCAGTGCTTTTCCATCTTGAGTTTTCAACAAGAGCATCCTCTTACAGGGAGCTTTTTTACAAGTAGCTGAATTTAATGGCAGCTGTCTTCTTGATATTGTTTTGTATAGTAAGGAGTCTCTTGGGAGTTATCCAGAAACTAAGTCAAGAAAAGACAACATTGAGGAACAAAATAAAAGGTAAGCCTAGCAAAGGCAACGATGCCTAATGGTTCCAATTGGGGCTTATTATTGGTTAATGAATCATTGTCAAAACATCACAGCAAGCAGGAGCGTGCACAGTCTAGTCTATAGTGAGAAAATGACTCTCCATCCCAACAGTTATTAACTGGGAGTTGTTTGAAAACACGTCCAGTAATTATAACAACACTGGAGCTAATTGAGAACTTTGAGTTGACAGCAAACAGCCTACGATAGCAGACTCAGTCAACTCAGGGGGGATTCTTTTCTAATTACTTATTGAAAAATAGCAGGAAAGAAAATTGAATTTGGGTGACGTCTACAGATATCAGGACAAATTTAGTTAAGTCCCCCAAGATGTGATTGACATATATATTATATATGTAATATATATATGTACATTTATTATGACAATAGAAGTAGCATTTGAAAATGAAAAATTCTTAAGAAAAAATTAGGGCTGTCCTCCCCAGTATGCCTTTTTTAAAAATATCTTTTAGCTAATGTTGTGAGCTTTAAACAATATGTATGTCTGCCAGATCTTTGAGCATTCATTGGCATGAAGCATCACCTCCCTAGAGCTCACTACATTTTCATAATTTCTGCTTCCGGTAGGTAAAAAATGGAGACAGAAATGGATACAGAAAGATGCACATATGCTCCGCCCATCTCTTTAGTCATTTTCTCAGGAAGAAAAGGATTGAGAAATGAAAGAACTAAGTGAATTTTCTGAATGACTGCAGATTTCGTCAGTCCACAGTGCATACTCTCTAAATCGGTGTTTACAAGAGCTTGTGGATGTTGTCAAACAAAGCAATACCATTTCTATACCATTAAGGCAAACTAAGGTGAAATATACATTGCAGTAAAGGTTACCTTTAGGGTCTGGGGAGATGGCTCAGTTAGTAAAGTCAGTAAAGTGGAAACCTAAGTGTGGCTACCCAGCACCCACATATCTGTAACTTGGCCCTGGGATAGAGGGTAGATACAGTCAGATCCTTGGAGCTTGCTGGAGTCTACCTGAGTTGGTGAGTTCCAGGTTTGGTGAAAGACAGTCTCAAAAAATAAGGTGAAGAGCAAATGAAAACAACCCAGCATTCAACCTCTGACCTCCACGTGTATACACACACACACACACACACACACACACACACACAAATTACAGATTTGTTCCACTGTTTAAAATGTAGTGAGAAGACTCCCAGAGTAGCTGCAAAGCAACATTCTTCAGATTTGCCCCTCACCCTCTGCTGCCACACTAAACACAGTGTTCATTTCTAGTCTGTCGCTTCATTAAGCAAAATCACACATCTTTCTCATAAAAAGACTAAGGAAACATAAACAGTACCAGTTTCTTAAGCAAACATCTGGCCAATGGAAATGGAAAGGCTTTTAATGGTAGACTTCCATTCATCCATCTCCCTAATTTATTGCCCAGGCCGAAGCATTTCTATATTTCACATTTAATGACTTAATTTTATTCAGTCAAATAACAAAAGTTGGGGACTTCCCAAAATGTTATGAAAACAATACATTGCAAAACACAGTAAGATTCAAAATGAAGTTTTTTGTTTTTCAGCTTTCTCTGTTCTGCAGTGCAAGGCTCTTTAGAAAATATGAAGAGAAGGGAAAAGAACTTGGTGGACAGGTTTTCCCTCTCCTGCTGCCTCTCCATTACCTCTTCATTTCCCCCTTGCAAACCTGGGTCATAAAAGTAATTAATTTTCAATAAGCCGAATAAATGGTCCTCCGCTATTAAATTGCTCCAACGGGTTGAGAGGTTGACAGCAATGTGAGCATTCTAGGCAAATGTATTTAATGAGGCCTTGAAAGTTCTCGAAGGATTTCATACATATGCTTTTACTGAATTGTCAGCTCATAGAAACAAGCCCAGATATTGGGACTGCTAACCTGGTTTTTTTTTAGGTGATCCTCTCAAGCTTGTGTGTGTGTGCGTGTGTGTGTGTGTGTGTGTGTGTGTGTGTGTGTTGTGTGTGTGTGTGTGTGTGTGTGTATGTGTGTGTTCACACCCAAGTGCAGATACAGAAGAAGGTGATCCTCTCAAGCTTGTGTGTGTGCGCGCGCATGTGTGTGTGTGTGTGTGTGTGTGTGTGTGTGTATGTGTGTGTTCACACCCAAGCGCAGATACAGAAGCCAGAACAGGATGTTGGGTATCTATTGCTTCCTAGCTACTTGCCTTGAGACAGGGTGTCTCACTGAGCCTGAAGTTCACTGTTTCAGCTAAGCTGCCTGACCAGTGAGCTCTCAGGATTCACCTACCTCCACCCACTCCCACCCCTCAATGCTGGTATTACCGGTACACACAGCCATGCCCTACTTTTTATGTGGGTGCTGGGGATTTGAACTCAAGTCAGAGTAAGTGCTTTTATCCACTGAACCATCTCCCCAGACCCTGGGTCCAAGTTTGTTCAATAAATATTTCAATGGTAAGTATGCCTATGCTGCAAATTTGATAGTACAAAAAACAACTCCAAAATTTAGCACCCAAGCCAGCATTCAAGAGGCAAAGGCAGGCGAACTGCTGAGAGATTGAGGCCAGCCTGGTCTACATAGTGAGTTCCAGCCTATCTGGGGCTACAGGAAGACCCTGTCTCAGACAAACAAACAAAATTTAAAACCCAAGAAGTAGAATCAGTCCTTTGTGTACCCTCAAGCAGAGAGTCCTCTGAATGCAGTCAGTGTGGACCCCAGATGTACTCTTTCCTTTGTGACAAATTCATCTCCCTGGTTTATATGTCACTGTATTCTTTGGCACCCAGGCAGTGATCAAAATTAGTATCCTAAAGCCCCACTGTGCCTGCCTCCTGTTCCCATCCTGTCACCTGGCAATGAGGTCCTTCCCCATTTCCCTGCATCCACACAATGGTGACACTTTGAAGTAGTGCAGATGAGGTCCCTAAATTTGTTGTCTCTACTTAAAATTGATAATCTCCTATGTTACAAACCTCAAGCACCTATTTTTAATGAAAGCTTTAGATGAATATCAAAGAACTATTTAGCCATGTCTAATATTTTAATTAGATTATAGTCTCAATTTAACCCATTAAATCTCCTTTGATGATCCCCATATTTAGTGTTTAGCCTCAGATGCATGAGGTAATGAATACTGGACCTTTTGATTTAATGAGAATTTCGGCTCTTCCAGCCTGCACCTCTTTTTGTATACCTTTTATTTTGCTGGCTATAGAATTCAGTTAATTGAAGGGGTCTCTCACCGTCACACATTAAGGAGTATAAATTAGCATCCCCATTCTGACTGGAAAATGCAGGCAGACAGTTTGCTTTGATCTGGGGATTGAGCTGAAGAAGGCAGCAGCCCCTGAAAATGAGCTGATGGTCTTGTTATCAGGGCAAAATACAGGCGCGTCCATGTGTTACAAAACACTTAATGTCTTAATTGATCACCTTCCAATTCTGCTTGTCCTGTTTGCCTCATCTCTTCAGAGCCTGCAGATGCAACTGTATGTGTCTGTCTGTCTGTCTCTCTGTTCTGCCTTCTGTTTATCCTGTTTATCTCCTCTATACCTAAATTTTAAATTAATCTTAATTCAAGTAAAATGAAATACCTCCTCTCAAAATCCAAGGGGAATCGAATCCAGGACTCCCTATTGATATTGAAAATCTGTGGATGTTCAAGCATTTTATATAAAATGGTGTGGTATTTGCATATGACCGATGCATAGTCTCCCATGAACTTTATATCAACTCTAGATTATTTATGATACTTAATAAAATGCAAATACTATGTAAATGGTTGTTACACTGTGTTGTTCAAGGAATGATGACAAGAAAATAAAGACTGTGCATGATCATACAGAAACACAATTTTTTTCTAATATTTTTGATGCGTGGTTGGGTCCACAGATGCAGACTCCACCCCCAGAATACAGAGAACCAACTCTGACATAAACTCCTTCCTTTAAAAAAATTTATTGCATTTATTTTTATTGGGGAGGGAGTCTGCACATACCATGGCATGCATGTGGCGGTCAGAGGACAACTTGTGCGAGTCCGTTCTTTCCTTCCACCATATGGGTCCCAGGTTTGGAACTCAGTTTGTCAGACTTGATAGCAAGTGCTTTTACCCAATGAGCCACCTCTCTGGCCCTCTCCCTTGAAATTTCTAAGAGCATCTGGAGCTATTCAGAGTTTTCCATAGACAAGATGCCTAGACTACAAATGCTGACTCCGCCCTGTAGCTCCCAAACCATGGGTGTGCAGAATGGCTCTTCTGTTTCCTCCCTCCTCCCAGAAGAGGGAACATACAGAAAAAACCAACAGAGAGCTCCATACTAGATACATTGGCCCCCCACGCTTTCCTGGTGACAAATTTATCCTCCAACTTCATCTTGTACTTTATTTTTGCCATCCAGGTGACTGTCACAATCACTGTCATGAGCCTTGCTAGACTGTCCCACTCTGCTATCAGGCTGTGAGGTCTTTCCCCATGTTCCCAGCTTCTAATTCTAGTGATAGGCAAGTAGTTCTCCCATATCTCAACAAATTCATTTTCATTTTTTAATGAAATAATATAAAGATAAAAGATCAAGCCTTCCATCAAGCCAAAAAAGTCAAAATAAAATAACATCAAATTCAAATGGTGAGGCTTTGGGTAAATATGGCAGACTGAACGTGAACACACATTTCATTTCCTTCCTTTTCTTGACAAATCATAGGAAGGACTTCTAAGAAAGCACAAGCATTTAAGAACGGAAGACAGGAGGAGTGACAGTAGTAACAAAATTTCGAAAGCTGGAAACAAATGAGCACACTGCTTCAGAAAAACTGACAAGCTTCAAAAATACTAAGCTGGCAAAGGGAAAAGCCCTGAGTCAGTCTGGCCTCCCTCAGAGAACAATGAGAATGCTCAAGAACTGACGATGTCAGTCACCTCTGGGAAGAGGGCCGAGGAGCAGGAGCAAAGGCTCACTGGTTAGAACACTGCTGCTGTAGCAGAAGACCCAGATTTGGTTCCCAGCACCCACGTGACAGCCAACAACCATTCATAACTCTAGTTCCAGTGGGCCTGATGCCCTCTTCTGGCCTCTGTGGGCATTACATGCACATAGTACACATATCTACATGCAGGCAAAATATTCACATAAATAAAATAAAAATAAATATTTTAAAAATATATCTTTTAGGGGCTGGAGAGATGGTTCAACTGCTCTTACAGAGATCCCTGGTTCAATTCCTAGCATTCACACAGTGACTAACAACCATCTGTAACTCCAGATCTAAGGGATCCAACACCCTCTTCTGACCTCTGCAGGCATTGCACGATTTTTTAAAAATTATTTTTATTTTATGTGTATGAGTGTTTTGCCTGCAAGTATGTAGGTGCACCACATGCATTCAATGCCTGCAGAGGCTTAGAAGAGGGTGTTAAATTTCCTGAAACTGGAGTTACAGATGGTTGTTAGCTGCCTTGTGGCTGCTGAGAACCAAACCCAGTCCCTCTGCAACAGCAACCAGTGCCCTTAACTGCTGAACCATCTCTCCAGACCCAAATATAATATTGTTTTAAAAAAAGAAAAAAAGGCTGAATGGACATGAGGAGCTAAATTAGGACTGGATAAAAAAATGTGCTCCGGAACATTTGAAATTTGCCCTGTTCTGACTTTTGTCTGGTTCCTTTTCTCCCTACAGATAAGAGCTATGCAATTTGGGAGTCTTTTAGACAGACCCACTGAAGGGCTACCCCAATTGCCTCACCCTGCATCCCTGTTCAGCATGGAAGAAGCCAGAGCAGTCTGTGTCCTGATTCCCTATCTGCAATTTGGGTAACCTCTTCAGAGGATGGTGTGGTAAGAATAGGAGGTAGGAATTGGCTAGGCAATTGGGGTAAAAAGACCCCAAAGAAAAGTAGCCAGCTTCTTGGCTAAAAGTCAAAATGTCCTTGGGTCTCTTAGCAACATACTCTGTTCCAAAGGCCAAAAATGTCAAAAGTATTTTGAAGCTTGTATCTAATCCTTAAAAGATTTTAGGGTTACCTCATCAGAGGGGGGAATGTTAGAGTAGCAAAATGTCCCATTAGAAAAGGAAGGAAGAAGGAAGGAAGGAAGGAAGGAAGGAAGGAAGGAAGGAAGGAAGGAAAGAAAGAAGAAAGAGTAGGCATGGATTTTATCAAAATACCTTATATGCATGTATGAAATTCTCAATAAAATTTTTCATAAAGTTTTTTTAAAATGTGTTCAGGAGCAGGTAGACATGCAATCCAAGCCCATGCGGACAACCCATGCCCCTCGAGTGCCCCAGCAATAAATGGTGCCATCTTCTGCTGAGGTCAGAGCAAGGTCTGTGGTGTGAGAGGCAACTGGCTCTTATCAAAATACCTTATATGCATGTATGAAATTCTCAATAAAATTTTTCATAAAGTTTTTTTAAAATGTGTTCAGGAGCAGGTAGACATGCAATCCAAGCCCATGCGGACAACCCATGCCCCTCGAGTGCCCCAGCAATAAATGGTGCCATCTTCTGCTGAGGTCAGAGCAAGGTCTGTGGTGTGAGAGGCAACTGGCTCTGATGAGGTGGCACATACTGGATCAACAGGGATCAATGTGCACTACACAGAGGCCTTTGGGCCTCTTCTACTTGGCTCCCAGAAAGTTGAGACTTCATCTCACAAGTAGGAGTTGAAATTTTTTCCCTAGGGAATCTGACAAGCCGATAAGAAAAGTCCTGGGGCTGTAGCTCAGTGGTAGAGTTCTTGCCTAGCATACATGAGGCCCTAGGTTCAATCCCTAGTACTGAAGGAGTTTCAGGGAGGGAGAGAAACCACTGACCTGAGGTTGCCTTGACAATGAGGACAGGGCTGTAGCAGCTCAGTTGGTAGAGTGCTTGCCTAACATGTGCAAGAGGCTGAGTCCCATCCCCAGCACCACATAAACTGTGCACATTTAAAGTCATCCTCAGCTACATATTGAGTTCAAGACCAGCCTAGGTAACACAGACTCTGCTACCCCCCTCAATTTTTTTTTTTATTAAAACTTAAGAATAAAAAAGAAATGACCTAAAATCTTCACCTTGGAGGTTATGCAACTCCTATCCCAGCACTCCCACTTTCCCATCAGCCTGTTTATTTTTTACTTAAATATGAGAAAACAAGAATTTCCAAACACCCAGGCATATTACACAAGACACCCTTAAAAAGGAGAAGGAGAACCAAAGGACTAAAAGAGACCTTAGGGATTAGAAATACAATAGAAAAATTAAAACCTCAAGGTTGGAGAGATGCCTTAGCAGTTTAGAGCACTAGCTCTCTTGCAGAAGATCCAGGTTTGGTTCTCAGCACCCACATGGCAGCTGACAACCATTGGAACTCCAGTTCCAGGGGAATACAAAGCCTTCCTCTGATCTCTACAGGCATTGCATGACATGGGTGCAATTACATGCAGGCAATATACTCATACACATAAAACAAAAGTAATAAAGAAAAAATAAAATTTAAAAATGCAAATGTAATATTAGAAAATGACAGAAAGGAATTTTCCCAGAAATCAGAGCAAAAATATAAAGAGATAGAAAACAAGATTGAAGAGGATAAGAAATTTAGAGAATAAACCTAGTAAGTAAAAATCCAAAACATAGAAGTTCCATACAGAATAAACAGGAAAAAAGGAAGAGAGTCATCAAAGAAATAATTCAAGAAAATTGCCTGTGATTAGGGGGAAAAAATTGACTATCCAGAAAAATGAGTGAAGACAGAGCCAAAGTAAGACTTGGAATTGGGTTTCAGTACACCGGCTATAGGGAGAGTATCCTATTGGCTTCCAGAAAGGATGAAGAGGAAAACAAGCCACACAACCACAGTCAAGAATGAAGGTGAGTTTAAACTTCACACTGCAGTTGGGAGCTGATCATGAGTGGAGCACAGCAGTGCATTCGGTTGACAAGTGCTCATTAACAATGTCACCTCGGAACATTAGGAGACCCTGAAATTGGGATAAAGATGTGTTCAGACAAGAATGATCTCCAAATATTTACCTATCAGGCACCAGGTCTCAGGACCACTCCCAAAGAAAGGGACGTGGCTACATGTTAGAGCTCTTGCCTGATCATCAGCCCAATGAACGAAACAAAAAGCAGGAGAGTAAATCAAGGAAGTAGATGCCATGAGAAGGAAAAGTAAAATGAAATGAAAGGACCCCAGGGAGACAGGAAGGGAGATGCACGGACACTGAAAACAAAGCGGACAACATCAGAAGGGTCTGTGAGAGACATTTTTCAGGGAAATGAGATGTTAAGAGAATATCAGCATCTTAGGAGTGGGAGGCAGACATTGGAGAGCTAAAGATTAAATGAGTCATAAGTGAGTTAAGAGTTAAAACCAATGTGGTAATTCGGTGAAAGGCAAATAAGTCTATGGAAACGTGGGCTGGCTGACTTAGCTGGAAATTGGGTGTTCACCACCATCATGATATGCAGCTGAAATCGCAGTATGGAGAAGACAAATGGGGAGAGAGCACATGTGCAGAAGCCGGGAAGAAAAAACAAGTCATTTTCATCTTTTCCAGTCAGCAGTCTTAAGTAATTCCTAAAACAGAGATACTAAAAAGCAGCAATCCACTGAAATCCCTTAGAAATATGGAGGCACACACCAAAACTATCAGCTCAAGAAGGAAGATAGTTAGTTGTCTCTATAGAAAGACAGTGGAGTGTGGGGAGGGAAAACAGGGGTAAAGGCACCTGTTGCCAAGTCTGATGATCTGCGTTCAACCCCAGAACCCACATGGTAGAGAGAGCAAACCAACTTCCACAAATTGTCCTCTGACCTCCACTCAGATGCCATGCCACGTGTGCACCTATATATACAAGCACACATACAAACTTACAATAAATAATTTTTAAATTTATGAAAAGGATTGGAGAGAGGGTAAGTTCAGACCTCCATCAGTGTAGCGGCTCTGATCTCAGCAGACTGCCAGAGAGTATGGAGTTCTGGCTTCCCTCTGGCAGAGCGCCTGAGAATACAGGGGACTGCCTGAGAGCCCCAGGATCCTGCCTCCACGTGGTGCTCCTATTTTCGATTCAAGGACTTTCTTTTCCCCTTAGAGATTAGAGTTGTGCAATTTGGGAGTCTTTTAGATAGACCCACTGAAGGGGTACTCCAGTTGCCTCACCCTGCGTCCCTGTTCAGCATGGAAGAAGCCAGAGCGGTCTACGTCCCTATTCCCTATTGGCAATTTGGGTAACCCCTTCAGAGGATGGTGTGATAAGAATAAGAGGTAGGAATTGGCTAGGCAGTTAGGGTAAAAAGACCCCAAAGAAGAGTACCAGTTTCTTGGCTAAAAGTCAAAATGTCCTTGGACCTTTTAGCAACATACTCTGTTCCAAAGGCCAAAAATGTCAGAAGTATTTGGGAGCCTGTAACTAATCCTTAAAAGATTTTAGCGTTCCCTCTTCAGACGGGGGAAATGTTAGAGTAGCCAAAAGCCCCACAAAAAAAATTTAAAACAAAAAAGAAAGAGTACATGAAGTTGTCAGGAAAAAGTGATGGGGATATATGGGAGGAGTTAGAGGGGAGGGTGTGGGTGTGGATTTGATCAAAACACCTTATATGCATATTTGAAATTCTCAGTAAATTTATTTTTTAAAAAAATAAATAAGTAAATCAAAGAAGAAAGAGTACATGAAGTTATCAGAAAGAAGTGATGGGGAGATATGGGAGGAGTTGTAGGGGAGGGAATGGGCATGGAATTTTAAAAAATTAATTAATTAATTAAAATAAAATAGAAAAGAAAAGGATTGGAGAAGTAGCTTAGCAATTAAAAACAGGTATTGCTCTCACAGAGGACCCAAGTTCAACTCCTAGAATCCACATCGGGTGGCTTCAGTTCTAGAGGGATTTACAACTCTGTTCTCCATAGACACCTGCACTCACATGTGCAAGTCCATATACATACACATAATTTTTTAAAAAAGAAATCTTGGGGCTGAAGAGATGGCTCAGTGGTTAAGAGCAATGGCTGCTCTTGCAGAGGGCTTGGGTTCAGTTCCTAGCACCCACATGGTGGCTAACAACCATTCGTAACTCCAGTTCTAGGGGATCTGAAAACCTCTTCTGACCTCCATGGGCATTACAAGACACAAGTACACTTACATACATACATGCAAGCAATACACATAAAATAAAAATAATAACTAAAATACTTAAAAAGTAAAATAAAATTAAATCTATTTTAAATAACAAATTGATTTTATTAAAAATTAAAATAAAATCTTTCAAAAAAAAGAAAGAGACTGCTCTTTTTAAAAAAAATCGGGCCAGGAGTGGTGACACATGCCTTTAATCCCAGCACTTAGGAGGCAGAGGCAGGCAGATCTCTGTGAATTCAAGGCCAGCCTGGTCTACATACTGAGTTCCAGGCCAGATGTTACTACAGGGAGACCCTGTCTCAAAAAGGGGGGGAAAAAAAAGAAAAAAAATCTACAGAACTATTTGGTTCTTTAAATTATGTACGTGTGTAAATAACACAAGCCAGTTTTTCAAAATCTAAATAAAGTACTTAGGAATTGAAAGTAAAAACAAAAAATGACAGAAGAGCAGAACAAAGTATTAGGTTTGGGGGAGGCTGCAGAGATGGCTCAGCAGTTAAAAGCACTTGTTGCTCTTGCAGAGGACCTGGGTTCGGTTCCTAGCACCCACATAGTAGCTCACAACCATCCATAACTCTAGTTCCAGGGGACCCAACCCAACACTCTTTTCTGCACTCTGTAAGCACTGCACAATATGGATATACTTATATACTATATGCAGGCAAAACACTCATATACATAAAATAAAAATAAGTCCAATGTTTTTAAGTATTAGACTTTGTTCACTTAGTTTTGCTCTTCTAAATAATTCATTTGAAGTCCCAAGTCAAGCAGTGATGTAATACAAAGTAATGACTAGCTGGCAGTTCGGAAATAGCTCAGTAGGTAGAGACTCGCTGCCATGTGTGAAGCGCTGTGTTCCGTCCCCAGCTCTGCATAAACTGAGTGTGGTGGTGTATGCCTGTAATGCCAGCACTCAGGAAGTCATCCTTAGCTGCACAGCAAGGTCAAGATCAGCCAAGGCTACATAAAATTCCATCTCAAAACAACAACAAAACAACTATGGGACTGGAGAGATGGCTCAGTGGTTAAAAGGGCACACTGCTCTTACAGAGGACCTGAGTTTGATGCCCAGCACCCACTTTGGGTAGCTTATAACCACCTGCAACTCCAGCTCCAAAGGACTTGAAACTTTGTTCTGAATTCCAAAGACACCTGCACTCACATATGTATATACATACAGACACATACATATACTCATAATTTTAAAAATAATAAAAAATAAATAATTTTAAAAAGAAAATACTAGCTAGCCATTTTTTAGCTTGCACTGGAGTAAAATATTGACAAGAAGACTCCCATCCTCCATTAACTGTAACATGGAAGCTAGAGAGAAAACCAATGCTTGTCTCGTCCCCAGGATTTTATAAACTCATCATTTTACTTATTCTTCTAAAAACTATGTTCACAAGGTTGTGGGGTTTTCATTTCAAAATTTAATAGTGTGTGTGTGTGTGTGTGTGTGTGTGTGTGTGTGTGTGTTTTGTGTGTGGTACATATGTGGAGTTCAGAGGACAACTTTGTTCTGTCCTTCTACCATTACATGGGTTCCAGGGATCAAACTCAGGTCATCAGGATTGCACAGTAAGCATGGTTACTTGCAGAGCCATGTCTCTGGCCTCAACATATTGATCTTGTCGTGCCCTCTATCCACAAATGTTTTTTGTTTGTTTGTTAGACTGGATTTCATGTATTCCAGCCTGACCTCATACTCACTTTTTAACGAAAGATGTCCTTAAACTTCTGATCCTCCTGCCTCCACCTCCCAAGTGCTAGGATTACTGATATAGGCCACCACACCCAGTTTTATTTCTGTTTTGTTTTGACTTTTAATGTAAATAACATCTTTATAGCTTCAGACGGAACCTAAATTCTGGCTTTCCCTTGGTAGACTGAAGACTGGTACCATAGGTAATTCTTTGTCACTTAAGAAGGACCCTACAAATTTGAAATTTAAATTCCTTCTCTATATATCCCGTCACCAAACCAGATGACAGAAATCCTAGTGCAGAATGAGACATAGATAGATAAAGGGGGGAAAAGCATGATATAATGAAACATTCTCAACCAAACCTTCTAGGTCATATTTCACTCAGGGATTACAAATCTAGCTTTGCCTAAAAGATAGGACAATGATAGCAAAGACAAACTGAGATAGAACCACACTCACTCAAAAGCTCTTTGGAGACAGTCTAACCCCTTTATAATGAGGCGATGAAGCACAGGCATCACTCAACTATGTTAACCATGTGAGCAGTTATAATCTTATGAAATCTGATGTCAGGGACTTTATCACTGATATGTGCTGATCCACATCGATCCTCTAGCTGTGAAACCCCATAGTGCTTTCATATCTCTTATTTCACTTTGCTCAGCATTCTTTTTTATTTTTATTTATTTATTTTTATTTTGTGTGTATGAGTGTTATGTCTCTATGTTTGTAAGTCCTCCAGTGCACGAGGAGGACAGAAGAGGCATGGGGTCTTTTGAAACTGAAGTTACAGATGGTTGTTAGTGGCCATGTGAGTACTGGGAACCAAACACTGGTCTTCTGCAATAGCAGCCAGTGTGCTGAGCCATCTCTCCAGCCCTTCGCTCAGCATTCTTAACTGATTTATCAGGCACATTGCTCATTTATCAGATAACAGGTAAGAGAAATAACGTTATCATTTGGCAAAAATCAAAGTTAGAATTTAAACCTCTAAGTCAATGGTAGTGGTTAGTATGCCAAACCTAATCATGGCTCTCTGACACTATAAAGAGAGTACAAGAGAAAGCTTGAGGAGTTATTACAAGTGGCATCATGGAGGCAAGATTATCTGGGGCATCCACTAAGAGAGAAGGAGTCAATAAGTAAAGGGGAGGAAACAGAAAAACCAAAACATACTATGGACTTCGGCAAGGTGGTGCAAGCCTGCAATCCAATCCTTGGGAAGGATGAGTGTGGTGGTGCATACCTTTAATCCCAGCACTCAGGAGGCAGAGGCAGGGGGAATCTCTGTGAGTTCAAGGCCAGCCTGATCTACATAGCGATTTCCAGGACTGCTGGTGCTACAGGGAGACCCTATCTCAAAAAGACCAAAAAGAAAAAAAAATCACTTTTTAAATTTTTGCATCCAAAATTGCTATAAAAATTTTCTCCCCAACATACTACAATACCAATAGCCCTACTGTCACTTATCCTAACAACCTGAGTTGTCAATTGATTTCTAGTCTTAGTCCTGTCACTGTCTATGTGACATTGGCAAGGCCATCATTTTATGAGACTTAATTTCTTCAATGAACAAAATGAAGAGCTTAGATTTTATCAAATGTCTCTTCTAGGGAATGGAGAGATGGCTTAGCAGTTAAGAGCACTAGCTGCTCTTGCAGAGGATCTGGGTTTGATTAGCCACATGGTGGCTAACAACTGTCTCTAACTCCAGTTCCAGAAGAATTTGACGCTCTCTTCTCATCTCCTCGGGCATTGCACAACACTGGTGCACAGGTACATGCAGGGATACACTCATAAACATAAAGTTAAAAGTAATAATAAATAAATGTCTCTTCTAACAATGATAACTTCTTCCTGACAGGAGCTTGGTCCTTAACTTAATAAAATACCACTTTGTTTCTACTTGCTTTCTGGAATGAAGTGTTAGAATTAAGAAATTAAAAAATATATTGTCCTCTTTTTCTTGTTTCTCTTAAGTCTTCTAATTGCCATGTACCTATTTATTTAAATTAGAGTACTGAGCTGGTCTTAAGGACATGAAAGATCATTTTAACAACTTAAAATTTGCACTTTCCCTTCCTACAAAAAGAACATATAATGCTACAATCTTAAAACTATTTTATTATTTTTATTTTGTTTTATGTGTATGGGTGTATTGCCTGCATGTACATAAGTGCATCCATGTCGTGCAGTGCCCACAGAGTTCAGAAGGTGTGGGATCCCTTGAAACTGGAGTTGTGGGCAGTTGTTAGCCACCATATGGGTGCTGGGAATCAAACCCAGGTCCTCTGCAAGAGCACCCAGTACTCTTAACCACTGAGCCATCTCTTCAGCCCCCTTTAAAAAATATTTTATTTATTAAGAATGCTACAACCAAGCCCAGGGTGGTGGTGCATGCCTGTAGTCCCAGCACTCTGGAGGCAGAGACAGGTGGATCTCTGTGAGTTCAAAGCCAGTCTGGTCTACATAGCGAGTTCCAGGCCAGCTGGTACTACAGGAAGACCCTGTCTCGAAAAGACAGGAAGAAAAAAAAAAGAATGTACCACATGGGGACTGGGAATGTAGTTCAGTGATGTGTGTTACACTGCCTAAAATGCTTGAGGCTTAATTTTGAAAGAGATGCATCTTTGCTCTGGAAATTGTTATTGAATATGTTAATGCTGTAGTGAATGCTTCTTCTAATCATATGGTTATTAAATAAAATTTTTTTTTAAATGCTGAGGCTCTGGGTTCCATTCACAGGCAGCACTAATTGGACTCAGTGGGAAGCAGAAGGAGGAGGAAGAGAAGGGAGGCAGAGGAGAGGAGAGGAGGAGGAGGAGGAGAAGGAGGGAGAGGAGGAGGAGGGGGAGGGGGAGGAGGAAAGAGAAGATATCTATCCCAACTTTCCAGGGATAGAGAAGACCATTATAGAGAATTCCCTAATTTGCCTTATAGCCTCTGCCTAAACCTGTCTATTGAAAATGTGTTTAGTGTTTTGTGGATTTGTTCTGTTGTTTTGAAATGTGTTTTCCTGGAACTAGTCTAGCATCTTTAGCATGGCAGAATAGGCAGATCCCTTGATAGTCAATACCCCTATAACCATCCAATTGTAATTACCACAGCTAGCCCCTCCTCCACTCCTCCCCAAAGCGTTCTTTTGCCGAGCTGATAGGGCAGAGCAGTCCTATACTTGTTTGCACACCCATAACTACCCAGATGCTTACATGTTCCATAATTTTTAGCTTGTCAATATCCTAGTTAAGCATTGCTTAGTGTAAGAATCAGCTGATAGTGTCTATTTCTCATGGGTTTTTCTTTGTGTGTGTATGCCTCTCTCTCTCTCTCTCTCTCTCTCTCTCTCTCTCTCTCTCTCTCTCTCTCTCTCTCTGTGTGTGTGTGTGTGTGTGTGTACAGAATTACCAAAAGTTCCTTTAAGAATCTATGAAATATAACCCATCAGAAACAGAACTTTAGGGACAAATAAGGGGGAAATATCCTATCTGGAGTTAGATGAGATCTTGCTTACTCAAAGATGTTTTTGTCAGTTAAAGATCAGATCTGTGTATCTTTCTATAATGTGTCATAATGAAGATAATTTTGTGGGTTCTTCATCACTAAGTGGAACTAAGTTGAGGTAAAAGTTGGGTCATTCAGACAAAATACTTTTCAGCTTATTGAGGTTTCAATCAATATTTTAGTTCAAAAGCAAAAAATGTTGCCATATTACATTCAATCGAGACTAAATAACCATCACTAATTCAAAAAAAGAAAAACAGAAAAGAAGATGGGAGGAGGGGAGAGGGAAGAAGAAAAGAAAGAGCAAAGAGGGAGAGAGGAAAGGAAGAAGAACAGAGGGAGAAGATGGGAGGAGAGGGGAGAGGAGGGGAGGGGAATGACAGCAAATCATCATTAAGCAAAGCTTCCACAGGGGGGAAAATGTAATTGCATTTAC
>NW_008360328.1:4547843-4590544 GCF_000622305.1 Nannospalax galili
CGGACAGCTGGTCGACCTCGTAGGCCCTCGGGAAGAGGAGAGGGAGAGGAGGGGAGGAGAGGAGAGGGGAGGAGAGGAGAGGAGAGGAAGGGGAGGGGAGGGGAGGAGAGGGGAGGAGAGGAGAGAAGCTGGGAGAACTTTGCTCTTACTCTATTTGTCACCAGGTGTGGGCTGGGAGTGGAGTTGGTGACAACACTGTGTCTTGGTGATGTTTGGTGCTGCTGTGGTGACAACACTGTGCCTCGGTGATGTTTGTTGCTGCTATCCAGAGCTCTTCCCTCCCAGCCATTCTCATCAAAAGAAGACAAGAGTGATCAGGAAGGAGCATCTTCCCATGCAGATAATGCTCAGGAATCAGACTCCAGCTTCTGGGCCTCTAGACTCATAGCGCCCCCAGTCAGAAATAGCTGTGCTTGTGCTGACAGTTTCCCTGTTCACCTGCTTCTTTGAGACAAAAGCTCAGGAAACACTCCCACTGGGCTCCTCCAAGATTAAGCCCTGGCATCTTGTGAAGGAGGAAGAAAGAGATAAACACCCAGTAGTTTTGTGTTCACCTTCTAATTTAAACACACACACACACACACACACACACACACACACACAGTATTTCTATTCACTTTAAAGAGTCTTTCCAAACTTATTAGCAGTTCCTCTTCCTGGGATTAAAATAATTTGTGTCCCCTCCACAGCTTGCTCTGTGTGATAGTCTTTCTCTTCTTTACCAAATCACACCCCTCTCTGTAACCAAGTTTGATTTGTTTATTTATTTATTCATTTACTTATTGTCATATTGTAAATCACTTTCTGTAATCTACTGCTTTTGAATGGTCCTAGGAGTCTGGGGCTAATGTTAGAGAGCTTACCCCGGGAGTCCCTGGGTTTGATCCCCAGCATCGCAGAAGAAAAGATACTGTCATTATCTGAACAGAGGAAGAATCTGAGCCTGGATTTGCCTTTGTTAGCCACAACTACACGATCTAAAGAAATGAGGAAATGCTCTTATAAAAGTGGTAGGAGCAAATTGCCAACCAAGGAATTGTTAGCAGAAAAGAAGTGAATAGAAGGGAAGCGCATAGGAAAAGAAGGGAATCCAGACTCGGGAGAGCCCTTCCTAGCTGCCATCTCAGCCCAGATTTTAGGAGGAAATTCTTCAGTTTCTGTCAAGCCTCAATTTCCTGATCGACAGAAGGAAAAAATAAAATGTGCCCTCTGTCATTCCCAACCTCCTTGATTGACTACAGATACTTGGGAAAATCCAAAAGGCTATGCAATGTTTGTTTTTAAAGTGGTGCTTTTGCCCCCTAAACGCGGCAGGTGGGGTAAACTCTGATTCTGCCACTCAAGGTTGCCTTAGGTAATGATTTCCTGACAAGCTGATTTTATTTTTAAGCAGTGCTACATTCATAGATTCATAGAACGTTGACCTAGAAGGCTCTTTAGAATCCATCGCCTCTTAGGGGAAATAAGAAAACAAATAGATTAAATGCAACCCAAACTCCGCGGAAGTCATTGTAATTATTTATCACCTCCCACAAGGGTGGAGTTCACCCAGCAAGTTCACTCATGTCCGCCTTCCGGGGCTCGCTTACCTAGAGACAACAAGAAGCCTCGGAATTTCCGAAGCGAGGTCGCCTGCCCGGCAGGCTGCGTTCTCTGCTAAGTGCCCTCGCGCAATTCGTTAGCGCAAGTTCACATTCCAAATATCAACAGGCCCCGGGCCCTCAGCTTTCGAAGTGACAAGAGACCATCTCCGCTGACCTTTTCCACGGGATAAGATTCATTAATTTCCAGTAATCAAATGACTGAAAACAAAAATCGGAGTGGGCAGATGGAATCTGTTAAGTAAAGGTCATTAGCCAAGTTCATTTATATTGGAAATAGGAAACTGCCTAGCACAGAAGGGAGGCCGGGTGCGCGTAGAGGACTCGACGACAAAAGATTCCCGGAAACACGTGCAAGGTCCCAGTTTTGCCCCGCAAGCCCTTTATTAGCTAAAGAGACTGCAAACCTAGTAAGAGAATAGAAGACCTCCCGGGGGAAAAGAAAGGGGAAGCGGGGCGAGCAGTCTCTTCAAGAATCCCCAACAGGTGCACGCCCCCCAACCCCTCCGCCTTAATTTGGAAGGCTATTAAGTGTATTATTCCTCGCGAGCCTTGACTTGCTAGAACACCGCTTTTTCTAAAATGCACGGAATGAGCGTTTCCACAAACAACCCGAGGACAATCATTTTTAAAATATCTGTAGCCCGAGGGACATGGAAGAGTCGTAGGACCGGAGTGCAACAAGTTCAGAAAACAAAAATTGCGCTGTGGATTTTGTCTGCCCACGCTGCCAGCCGCACGCGAGTGGAGGTGTGGGGAGGGAGGTGGTGGGAGCCCCGGGACCACCCCGAGACCAGGGTGCTGGGACACCGACTTCGAGCTCCGGAGGACTGGGACTGCAGAGGATTGAAGCGCAGTCCGCAGAGGGGAGTCGCCTAGGGATTTGAATTAGAGATGTGGGATCTGGGGCCCGGATGAGAGCCGGAGGATAGTGACCAACCGCGGGCTAGACCATCCGGAAGAGTGAGGAGGATCCAGCTGTGGCTCTGCCTGGATCCCCGCAAGGCAGAAGGCTCCAGACACCAGGTCCCTTCACCTGAGGCCAGCGGAACTGCTTAAGGGAGGGCAATGGTCCAGGTGGAGAGGCCGCGGGTCCGGGATGACACAGCTGGGGAGCACGGGGGAGGGCAGTTGGCTGAGAAATGAAGATGGGGGTGGGGGGAGGGCGGGAGAGGGGGTTCTGCGTAAGCTGCGGAGAAAAAGCTCTGCGGAAGTAGCGAGCAGAAAGCCCAGTGCCAGTTTGGGCAGGGACACTGTGCGGGTCCGAGGCGCTGAAGACGCAGGGGGCGGGAACCAGCGACCACAGCCCGGCGTATCTCCGCAACCCTACGCAGGGAGCTGGAGGTTGCGTGGGGACCAGTCGCCAGCCACCGCAGCGTCGACGGGTGGGTTTTGAGGGTCTCCACCTCAGGTCTCGGAGGCCGGCGGTAGCCCCTGGAGCCGAGTCAGTCTCCCAGTCTTCCCGTCGCTCCGGCCTCCCCTCCCCACCCCGCGACTCAGAGCACGTGCGGCCCCGAGCTGAGTTCGCCCTCGTCCCCGATGTCCACCTCGTCTTCGGGCTCTGTCAGCACAAAGGCGCCGGCAGGCAGACTCAGCCGAGCCTCCGCGGCCTCTGCACCTCGCGGACTCTCGGGGCTCTCTGGCCGGTCTGCGGCTTTGGGTTCGTCTTGACTTTTCCTCAGCTGCTTTTTATGCTTCATCCGCCGGTTCTGGAACCACGTTTTCACCTGATTTCGGGGAGACACAAACAAAATCACATCATTCTTCGGACAAATGGTGGCGGAGCTAAAATCTCAGCGATAGACGGAGTCTAGAAAAATGGACCTCGATCCACTGAATTGAACTCGATCCCAGCGCCGCGACTGCCTCACCCTTTAGTTAAGTCAGGCCTGAAGTGCTCACAAACTACCTTTTAGGCTGAATGACAACCTAAAGTCTTCAAGAGTGATTTCCAAAATAATGATGAGGATCAATGGTATGGATAGTAACTAATAAGGGTAAGCGCTGTATGGACGGGTCTCCTGTAGACTCAGTTTATGATCCTTGGACTGGGACATCTAACTCTCTGGTCCCACAAGACTTGCTGACCGGAAGTCAAGAACTGAATGAAGTGACGAATTCATCGGAGAGAATCAGACTCAGCCCCAACCTGCTAAAGATTTCACAGCAAACTCCACTTCCAGACTCGGGGAATACGAGAGGGAATAAAGGAGTTGGGTAGGTGAATACACACAAGATGAAAATAGAGGGGAGCCCCAACTACAGTGCTGGGAGTGGGGTGGGGTGCCTATGACAACGTCGCTTTGAGTGACAGTGACTGAAATGAATGGGTGGAGGAGAGGGGGAAAGAGGGAGAAGGAGCCGGGTGTGAGGTCAGGGTCTCGAGGTGCAAAACTGTAATCCCTACTCTCTAGGTTAAGGCAAGAGGATTGGGAGTTCCAAGTCAGCCTGGGCTACATGTCCAAACCCTCCTCAAAAAGAAAACGAAACTTGTGTAAGCCTCTCCTGGAACAAGAACCCCTTAATCTCCGACCTGGGTACATCCTTAGATGGAGTGGCGGAGGAGTAGAAATAAGAGTTCTCAACTCAGAGGTGAGAACAAAATCACTTGAGGTTTTCCTTCAGCAGAGCTCCGCTGGGGAAATTTTGTTTGGGTAAATCTAACATGAAATTAGTGTATAAGTCATGTTTGATCTTGAGGAAAGCCTAGAGGCCATCATTCTTACTGTGGGTCTGAAAGTGCTCAGACTTGGTGGGAGAGGAGCGCGACGCAGGGTCCAGGGTCTCCCCCTGCTCTCGCCCACCTGCGTCTCGGACAGGCTGAGCGCGGTGGCCAGCTCCACCCGCTCTGGCGTGGACAGGTAGCGCTGGATTTCGAACCTCTTCTCCAGACCCGAGAGCTGCGAATCAGAAAAAACCGTGCGAGCTTTGCGGCGACGACAGTGCTTCCCCGGCAGCTCCGCGTGCTGGGGGTGCGGGAACAGCGCCGGGACCGGCACTCCTGTGGAGACAAGAGCGGAGTGACGGTCAGACTCCAGGTCCCCAGGTAGCGGTTTCCAGCCTCCGTTCCACTCCACCCCAGAGTTGCCCGACCCGGTCCCCAGCTAACCCAAACGCTCGGGAGTCCCACCCCTCCGGAATCCTAGGACAGCCTGGAGGGGGACCGCAAAATAGCGCTTGGAGATCTTTTTCTGGAAGGCCACCCAGAAATACAAATAATAAACAGAAAGTAAAATAGAAAAGAAAAACTAGAGCAAAGATCTGGAGGCATTTAAAAATAGTGTCTTCTCCGATAGCGCGTTCCATAGAGCGGGCGCGCTCGGGCCCAGTTCTCTTCCGAGGAGCAAAGTTTTCTTGCCAAAGTCGGATGGTACCAGAGCTGTCTACCCACACCCACCCAGATCTGTACTGACATTCAGTGCTATTTTAGTGCCAGAAGGTAGATACAATTTTGCCTTCTCAACTCAATAAAATGCACCTCTCTGGAGGAATCATGCCCATCCTCCCATCAACCAAAGAAAACAGTAAAATGCTCGTTCAAAGAAGCTTTGGTGTTTCGCCTTTTTGCCACGTTTCCTCGTCATTGTAGATTCTGCCTGAAGACGCTGCTCCTTAATCTGGTCCTTTTCTTTCTCTCCAAATTCCAAGGCCAGCGGAGCAGAGGGGTGAAGTGCATTTTGCTGCGGGATGCGGAAGACCTGTCTTGCACTTCCAGACCCTCTCTACTTTACTCCACGTCTGAGACCTCCAAGCCGAAGGCTGCCTCAGACACCCGCTATCTGCTGATGCCGGGGAAAGAAGCACGGAAATCAAGCCATTTAGGCGCCTCATACTTTGGTCATTGCTTTACGGGGGCAACATTGGCCTTGAGGAGAGTCTGCCCCCAGCCCTGTGGTGAAGCTAGGCACAAGGCTGACCTCCAAGCAAGCTTCAAACTCCCCGTCCAACCTAGTGCTGGAGAGTCTGGGTTTTACCACAATTCATTTTTAGCCCTTTTTATGGATTCCAGTGCCTACATTTCACAACCGGCCTCTAGGGTTGTTTGCCTGCTGCGCTCAGCATCTGGATTAGACGAAATGTTCTACCTTGGCTAGAATGAAAATGCTAGAAAAGAAAGCATGCACATGGCTATCCTGCAAAATCTTTGAGCTGGGTATCCCGGCAACTCCCTGCCCCGTCTTTACTTTGCTGATCTGCACTCCTTGCTTGCCAAGCTGGAAAAATATCAAAATACTTCAGCACCCGGTTCCAGTGGTTTCGGAAACTGAGGCAAAGGAAGTCAGGCCAGCAGACCCACCATGAGTCAAATGCTGAAAATGGAAGTGAGGAATGTTCCAGAACTGCAGCTCTCTTCTAACTCCTGCCCTTCCTACCCTTACTCCAGTCAGCCCACACCTTCTTTCCTCAGACTATCCCCAGGCTTTCCAGAACCCTCATGCCCTCTGCAAGACTGGCCAGTGCTTCTCGGGAGCAGAAAAGGAGTAAGTTGGCCAGGCTGAGCATTTCCAGCTTCTGACCTGGAAAGTTCAATTTGGTCCCCTGGGATAGGATGACTGAGGGCATCCCTCTGAGGTGGGAGGGGTGAAGAACTGGGGTTGAGAGGTGAAACCAAGTGGCCAGGAAGATCAGGAGCAGGACCAAGTACTGTCCACCAAAACTATAACCACATCCGCACACCCTCAGCTGCCTCTTTGGCCATACACAATCCTGTTATAAAAACTATGAAATGACCATGAACTGTACCCTCAGTTGACATGCCTCAAGGGCTTGATCTAGTCCTTATCCCCAACATTCTGTCACTGAGGGAAGGAAGGAGGTCACCCAGCCAGGCCCAGTCAGAGCTGGCCTTCCCTCCAGCCCTGTCACAAGCTTGGGGTCTGTGCTAGAAGACCGGATCCTTCCCAGTTCCCACTCCTAGAGGTCCCTGCTACTTACCGGAGGTGGTCAGGAAATAAGGATGATGGTGATCCCCTTTATGCAGAGGGTGATGTGCATGGGGAGCGAGGAGGGTAGGTGTGGGCATAAGGGGATAGCCATAGTCTAGCAAAGGCACCCTAGAGGCCAGAGAGCTGGTGAAGTGGTCAGGGGCCACCTCCCTCAGTGGCTTGGGCTTGTGCAGCAGAATGTCCTCGATGAAGAAGGATGTGGGCCTCTGAGAAGACACTGGGTGGAGAGGGGAGGTGAAGTTGAGATTCATCTTGAGGAGTGCCAGCCACGGGGAGAGGGTTGGGGAAAGTGTAGGTAGCAGGCAGCTTCGCAGCAGGCCTGGTGGAGAGCCGACAGCCTCTCTTCCAGGCTGAGATCTCCGCTCCTCTATTGGCCTGGACTATCCCTGACGCTGGAGAGGCAAGAAAACAAGCTCCTGGGTAGGTTGGGTCTGTGTGTTGGAGAATTGGCAGCTTGGAGAGGGGAGCTGGGAGAACCAATGGCGAGGCTGCGGCGGCTGAGGGGAGGGTGCGGTGGGCTCAGGGCGGGGCGGGGATCTGTCCGCGGTGCTGAATGCTCCTGGCCAAGCCGGGAGAGCAGAGCCCACTGGGTTTGGTTCCTATCAGGCTACTCGACCCCAATTTCCGCCCTTCCACTGCAAGAGCTGCTTTGTTCCAAATCGTTTTAAAAGACTAGAAATGAAAAAAAAATCACTGTTGTCGAAGAAACTGCTCTTTAGAGAGAAGATACCCAGAAAACCCCAATAGAAATAGAAATAAGGCCCTTATTCAAGCATTTGGGGCTTTGTTATTTTTTTTAAGAGTTTCAGTAATCGATATTGAAAGGAAAAGAGAAGTGAAGAGAAGTAATATACACTACTCTAAATTGCTAGAGTTAGGCTAAATCGAAGGGAGCGATCACTGAATTATTGGGATAAATAAGGATGATGGAAATTTTTTTACCAGGATTATGGGGAATGGACAAGGTCTATGCCTATCAGCCCAGTGACCTGGTCATTTTAAAGATGTCCACAGTCACTCCTTGCTGGCACCTTCCATGCTGCCCCTCACTTCACTCACATGATCTGTGTTATTTCCACTACATCACTCCTTCCAGCCACAGCCTCCCCAATAATCACTCTAGATTCTGCCCCCTGGTCCTTTCCCCTGCCTCTTCCCTTTCCTTTCCCTCCCCTCCAATCTCTTTTCTTTCCTGTTTGTCTTTTTCTAATCTGTCACATTTATTTCCCTGGAGTCAATTTGCTAAAATTAAGGTGATCATCCACAACACAGCAGGGGTAATTTGGGCTCGCATCTCCGAAAATTGCTCTAATTATTGATGTTAAACTCAGGGAAATTAAAAGAAGCCACTTCTCTTCCATCTCCCCATTTTTAAGCTCTAATTTGTTGAAATCTAGTCATCATCACAATTCCAATCACTACTGCTAATAGCAAAAGTGTTTTAATAGAGACTGAGTCCTCACAACCCATGCTATTAGATAATTAGGGGAGGTGTTGGGAGCCAAGTGCTAATCCTTGGGCACTCTGACGATAGGATTTCCATCTGATCTAGCAGGTAGAACAAATTAATTACCAGAATCAATTAGGCCCCAAACTTCAGTGCTCCAGGAAGTGGAAGTGTCCTTTTCTACAAGAACACACTGGGAAATGTTAAGTAGATGAGGAGAGGAAACAGAAGAAGGAAGCCTAGTGGGAGAGACATGGAAATAAGAGCTTGGTAAGCAGGCATGTAAACGAAGTCAGAACTCTTTCTTTGTCTGAAAGTGACATGCTTTAAAGTTTATAATAGTAAGAACCGAAGATAGGTGAGCAGATGACTACAGGAAACAATAGACTTTACAAAAGTTGTTCCCTAACAGATCTGGCCAACTCATCTTTCATGGGATTAAAGGGGGTGGAAGAAATTGGTGAGGAGGCGCTGCTGAGGTGACAGTCTACACTGTGGAAACCCCCCAGCCCCCACCCCCATTGTGAATGAATGTAAGGCATCCACACCCAGCAAGCCATTCTGTCTCCAAATACAATGCTGAGGGGTTATTGAGGGTTGGACACCCTACAGTCAGAGTTTCGGGGTGTCTGTTAGAGTCGTTCACCCAGTTCCCACTGGAGTATACAGGTCTGCACCGAGGCTCCGGGGCGGGCTTTCCGCTTCTTTCGGGGCGGGGACTAACTTCTACTTCAGAAACCGGAGAGCTTTTCGAATGTCACTTTGGGAACAGGGTTAGTAAACACGTCTTTGGGTGCTGGTGTTTGAGCTACGACTCCGGAAACTCTCCTTACAGATCTCCCAGAGTGCTCAAGGGATCGCAGGGAGAAAGGAGTAGTGCACTGCCTTCTCCATCCTTGTCTCCGACTGCGTCTACACCCTTCACTCAGAGCTGTGTATTCAGCGCAAACCAACGCAATCTCCTGGGGCGCTGCTCCTTGGCCCAGAAGCCTGGGATGGGGATCTGGGTGGCGGCAGCTGAGGCTCACACCCAGGCTAGCCTTTCCGAGGGCCGAGCTGCCCAGGTAGAGAGACTGGAAGGTGTTTTCCTCGGAATTCAGATGGTCCGGCCCTGGCCTCTTTGGGTCGCTGGAGGAACCTGGGTAGCGGCAGAAAGGAGCAGGACCTGGACCTGGAGCTCGCAGGCATTGTCTTTCCCTTTCTGTTCAGCGGTGCTGGCGAACAAAGCTGGGAACCAGGAGAGCTCCGCCAAGGCTGTCAGTACCGGAGCAGACCTCTGGGGCTTTTAGGCTGATCAGAAGTCCCTGTGCAGTCGTCACCCTTATCCAAAAGAGAAAGGGACCCTGGCTCCCCCAGCCCCAGGCACAGCGCAACCCGCACTTGCCCAGCTCCACGAATGCGCTGGCTGCGCAGGTGCCGGCTGTGCGCAGATGTTTAGTCCTCAAAAGGTTTCTGAGCGGGTCCTGACCTCACATTTCTAGGCCAGGCTCGGGCCCTCGTGGAAAATGAGAGACTACGAAAGCCGGAAAAGTCCCTATTGGCGGAACTCCTTGGTCAGAACCGTGCAAAAACGCTAGAATTACAAAAACCAGCTCCGACTGCCAGGCTGGGGTGAATGCGGGGGCCCAAGGTGTCGAACCCCACCCGGGTTTCAGTCCCGGTCTATTCTACCTTAAGAGGAGAAGGCATTACAAAGTCAGCAGTTTCTGTTCTGCAGCTTCGCCCTCCACCTCTTGACCCCACTCCCGCAGGTTCAGGGCAGCCCCGGTAACCGGGTAACCGAGTCAATGTTATATTTCAGGTAGGGGGTAAAGATTATCAGCAGCAGGGGAAGTGGGCAGGGAAGCGATTTCCCTTTTAAAAACAGATGTGTCACTGCTTGGCTTCTCTCCAGAGTCTAAACCAGTGCTAAACCAATAATATAATGTGACCCACGTAGGTAATTTTAAAGTATTCTGGTCAATTTTAAAACAGGAAAATATTTTTATTCTGCATTGCATTTAATTCTAATTTACATTCAACATGTGATCAATACAAATATTTGCATCCTTTTTTCATACTAAACCTTTTGCTGTTTAGGCATGGTCTCATGTATCTGACTTGATCTTGAACTCAATATGTATCCAAGGATAACCTTGTACCCAGCATCCTCTTGCCTCCACTTCCCAAGAGCTGGGATTACAAGCGTGCACCACCATGCAAGGCTTCACATTAACTTTTCAAACAGCCGAGTGTGTTTTGCACTTCTTCACATCTCAGTTCACACTAGCCATGTTTTAAGTGTACTGCACTCATACCAGACTCGTGGCTACCATACTACACTGTACAGCACACATGCAGTTCCTTGCCGGCCTCCCTACTGCTCTTTTCAAATGTAGATAGACCCTTGGAAACATGGAAAGTGGTTCTAACACTGACCCAACACACCAAGGACTTGCCCTTCACCCACTGTTATATTTGATTCTTGTGAGAATTCATTGACCATCTACTGTATACAGGCTCCTGGCCACACACCTCCCCAAGCTTTCTCTAAGCCTTAGAGGAGTACATAAATGCATTCACAATACATTTGTTTTATTTTTATTCTCACTTGGATAAAACATCTGTCACCCAGGGCCAACAAGCTGTAGCTGTCTCTAAGGTTGTCACATAAAGCCAGATCCTGTATACTGCCCAGAGTGATGATGATGATGATGATGATGATGTTGATGATGATGATCAAATGAGTCACTTCCCTCTCAGCATCTAATAGATTTGATGGCCCTCCTGCTTGAGTTTCAGCTGGAGAATCACTAATTTAAAGAGAGAAAAGGCATGCTTTACAGGGAGCTGATAATTAAACAGGCCCTCTTTCTTTCATGTCAGCCTCAGCTAAAACTATCATCTGAGCTGGGACTTAGTTTCCCAAAAAGATAACCCTATTGATGATCAAAGGAAAGACTGGTTCCATTAGCCACGTTGCCTATATGGTGGCCTTCAAAATAAAGGGAGAAATGTATTTTAGAAGGATCTGAGTAACACACTTTACTCATAACATTTTGTATTATATTGCTGGTTGTCTGTTTCAACTTACCTTCTATCTGAGTACTTTATTTTAAGCACTACCAAAGTGGATGACATGTCTACAAAAGGAACAGGAGCTGCTGGCTGCTCGTAGCAAATGCATCTTCAAAAATAATGCTTCTGCACTGGAAATTAGGATGTGAACCCTCATGAGAACACATTCAAAGATATGATATTCAAAATACGTTGTTCTTAATGTAGAAAAGACTAAATCCATTTGATTTGCTCATTTTGGGATAGGTCAGTCTCTAGGGCTAAAATCTTCCATTTCATGTGACTCCTGAAGTTCTCTCTGTTGCCTTTGGGCATCTCAAATCAAAACATACTTCATGAAGTGTTAGGGGGAAAAGAAGACCCCTAAGATAGAATGAAAGGTTTCAAATATGAGAGAACTGATGTCATTTCTTAATTCTCTGAAGGACACACAGTGGAATGAGAATGGTCTTTGATCTGTCTCTAGACTTACCATTCGGGTCCTAAAAGAGTAACCAAATATACTACAGAACATAAATACGAGCTAACAAAAACTGCCCTTTAAATATTTTCTACTAGGCATGGTGGCACAGGCCTGTAATCCCAGCACTTGGGAGGTAAAGGTAGGAGGTTCAAGACCAGTCTCAGCTTCCTATCGAGTTTGAGGCTAGCCTGGGCTACATGAAACCCTGTCTCAAAAAAGCAAGTTCTATGAACAGATTATACACAACAAACCAAAAATAATATTACATTATACATGCTTTTAAAAATAAATAATAGCAATTGCTTATTTTTGCTTATATATTTTTATGTGATATGTATTATGTGTGTTTATTTTTTATTTTATTTATTATTTTTAGTTTATGTGTGTGAGTGTATTGCTTGCATGTGTGTAAGTGCATCCATGTTGTGCAATGCCCTTAGAGGTCAGAAGAGGGCATCAGATCCCCTGGAACTGGAGTTGTGGATGATTGTTAGCCACCATGTGGGTGCTGGGAATCTAACCCGGGTCTTCTGCAAGAGCAGCCAGTGCTCTTAACCGCTGAGCCATCGCTCCAGCCCCATGTGTGCTTATTTTTATAGATTGTGAATTTCTGATGTTATAGATTACAAGACTCTTTCAAATTTTATAATGAGGAACAGAGATGTGCTTGTAAACATTTCTCAAAAGGGATTTGTGCTGGGAGCTAGATATTTGGTATGTTTTATATATTTTGATTAAAATTGCTTAGTTATGTTTTGTTGGAAGACACTGTTCATGTAGCCAGGTTGATTTTTACTGCTTTAACTCTCATTGGTGAATAAAAAAGATTCGAGTCTTGTCACTCTAAGGGGGTAAGATTGAATTTTTCTTACAATGGCCAAGAAGATACATAACTTTTTAAAGACTTCTTTCTATTGTTTTAAATATTTATATGGGGAGTGGTATATTTATATGAATGTCGGTGCCCAGGGAGGCCAGAAGCATCAGATCCCCTGGAGCTGGAGTTACAGGCAGCTGTGGGCCACCTGATATGGGTGCTAGGAACCAAATTCAGGTCCTCTGCAAGAGCAGTATGTACTTTTAACCACTGAGCCATCTCTCCAGTCCCAAAGGCATAATTTAAAAATATAAAACAAAAGGAAAATATGAAAAAGCATTCTTCAATAAAATTAAAACAGGTAAGGTCATTCTGTGTGTACTATAAACATTTAGAAATCATAAAAAGACATTGATAAATTGAATTGTGCTGTTTTTTACATTTTTACATCACAAAAATAGTGTTAAGCAACATAAAAAAGCAAATTCCAAATCAAGAGAAAAGATTTTCAACTCATCTGACATAGGGGTGATTTAATGAAGAAAAAAATTGTGTGTGTGTGTGTGTGTGTGTGTTTGTGTGTGTGTGGTATGGTGGTGGTGGTGTTGAAATAAAGGTCTCACTATGTAGCCAGAGCTGATCTCAAACTCAATCTTTCTGCCTAAATTTCCTAAGTGGTGGGATTACAAGCCTGTACCACCACACCTGACTCAAGAGTATAATATTTTAATTTTTCATTTTTAAGAGATAGGAAGAAACAGTTCACAGAAGACTCAAATATTTGAAAAAATACAAATAAGAATAATATCAGCCAGGCATGGTGGCATTCAAGAGACTGAGACAGGAGGATCATGAATTTGAGGCCTGTACTACAAAGTATTACACTGCCTTAAAAAAAAAAAAAAAAAAAGGAGAAATTGCCAAAAGGAATAAATCCAGTTTGATTACACTGAGAAAAATCTTTCTCCTAACTTTTAAAAATATATTTATTTGCAGGGCACAAATATGCATGCCATGGTACTTGCATGATCAGAGGACATCTTTTGAGAGTTAATCCTCTCCTTCCAACACGCGGATTTCGGGAATAGAGCTCAGATAGTCAGCTTGGTAGCAAGTATCTTTACCCATTGAGCCATCTTGATGGCCCTCACCTTTCAAATTTTCAAAACCCAAAAAATCTAGCCAAGAAATCTGTTAACAAATCTGTGGGAAAAGTTTATTTCCACGCATTTATGAAAGAATCATAAACTCCTCTATAAAGAACAACTTGATAATGTCTACCAAAATTATAAGTTCACATTGAAAATTATCCACCACCTATAAATTATACACTGTGGCTAAATCATAGGAACTCGAAAGAAACTTTAAGATATATTGTTGACTGAACAAAGCAAAGTACAATGTTGAGTTCTGTTTTCAAGAAAGAGAGAAGGAAAAAATAAATTTGATTATCTATGTTTTCAAGTAGCACAAGAAACTCATATTAGTTGCCTCCAGGGGCTGAGTCCTAGGCACTCTGCAAAGAGGAGGTGTGTCCCCTCTGGCCTCTGTACCTTTTAAGTACAAATCATATAAATGCAAATGTATTTAAAACAAATATTAAATTTTCAGAAAGCAAAACATTAAAAAAGAATTTTTACTTCAATATAAACATCCAAATCAAAGTATATTACATTTTTAAATTATAATTTTATCTCATTTATGTAATGGTTGGTCTCAAGTTAGGACATAGGTATGTTTAACTAAACATCATGCATTCCTTCATAAGGAGTGTGCACCCTTCTCTGTCACATTCATTGCATGTTGTTTCAGAAAGTTACCATATCCTATCCCCACCATAAATTAGGGATAATATCACCCAAAGAAGTCTGGTTTTTTAAAAAATAAAAACAAAAGTTTGTGAACTGAGCGTGGTGGCGCACACCTGTAATGCCAGCACTTGCGAGGTAGGATCATAAATTCAATGTCACCGTCCTCAACTGCACAGCAAGTTCCAGGCCAGCATGGGCTATATGAGACCTTGTCTCAAGAATAATTTTTTTTTGCCATCACAGTAATAATTCTTAGGCGAATGGGATGTTTCTTGCATTAGTGTTATATGACATATATTTTCTTCTACCTTCTCATATGAATGTCATAACGCTTCTTATTTTACAGTTAAGGAAATATGGAAGCCACTTAGGTATAGTTATGAGGACAAGGATCATACAGTTATTTTATTTATTTATTTATTTATTTATTTATTTATTTATTTATGGTCTTAGGCCTAGAACTCACTATATAGACCAGGCTGGCCTTGAACTCACAGAGATCCACCTGACTCTGCTTCCCAAGTGCTGGGATTAAAGGCATGTACCACCATGCCTGACTATTATATTATCTTTTTAAAAAAGCAATAACAAAGTCTGCTTATCTCCCATCTTGGATTGAACTTGAAACCTTAGACCTTGATTTAAGGGGCTAGCCTCGAACTCCTGCTTTGGATTTAAAAATTCATGGTATAACCTGTAACTGCTATAGCCTAAAGTGCTAGAGAGGGTCTTTGGAAAGTATGGTGTGTGTGCGTGTACACTTTTGTTTACTGTTTCGTTTTGTTTTTGCTCAACAAAAAAAGATTTGGAGTCAGATCTAGTTAGAGATCTGACTCTATCACTATTATGTACTGCCAATATGACCGTGGAAAATTCTTTTACTCTCTAATTCTCATTGCCTTCATCTGCAGAACTGAAATGACCATATTACCTACTGCAAAGGATAATTTTGAGGAGCAACCAAGGTAATGTATATAAAGCATTTTGCTCAATGTTGAACACACAGTTCACATAGATGGTGCTGCTGCTGCTGGTAGTGGTGATGGGGATGATCATGGTGGTAGTCAAGGTGGTGGTAGAATTGTGATGATGGTGGCCTGAAAAGCTAATGAAAACAAGTCCCTTAGACATGTGAGTATATGTCTATAATCCCACCACTAGGAGGCTGAGGCAGGATAGTGAGTTCAAGAGCAGCCTAGGCTACATAATGAGTCTATCTCAAAAATTAAAAAGGGAAGCGGGGGGAGACTTTATGACCAACACAAAGTCTGTTTCTTTCTGAGATGAGGAAGTGGAAAACTAATAAGACAAAGAATATATAGTGTCTACTACAGATTAGCCTCTGTTTGAAGCAGTTTAGAGATATAAGGTAGAGAAATACAGGAAACAAAGAAATATATAGCAAACAGAAGACCTCTATCTGTTTCAAATGTATACACATGCACCCCCAAACACACAAAAACAATAAAATAATCAAAGGCTTCTCTGTGCATCTTAATTAACAAAATAAATTCATCATTAACATGATGCACATTCCGTTGATTTTTTGATTCAGAGAGAAAAAGAATTGCCGGGAGAAGTGAACTGAAGAGCTCTGCAGTGCCTCTCTACAAAATTTATTGAACGTGTACCTGGGAAAAAGGTGGGTTTACATTTTGGAAACTTTTCCTTCAAGTACATATCTTTTCTCTATTTAAAGGTCGAGGTGATCATTTTTAATATGCTATAACTTTAGTACTTTCCAGTGCACAGTACTGGACCTTCCCAAGATTGCTGGATTATTTGACAGTTCCCAGGCTAAAGAATAATTTAGTGCTTATTCCAGATCCATCCCCATTGGCTCAAGGACCAGCAACTCCTCAAGATCATACAGCAATATTATATTGTGCTGGATAGCTTTAGTGTCAATTTGACACACGTGGGTTGAGGGAGACTCAATTGGGAAATTGCCTCCATTGGACTGGCCTGTGGCCATGTCTGTGGGGCATTTTCTTGATTGTTGTCATGTGGGAGGGCCCAGCCCACTGTGGGTAGCTCCACCCCTAGGAAGGTGGGCCTGTGTTTGAATAAGAGAAAAGGCTGAGTAGGGGTCAGAGGAGCAAGTCAGTAAACAGTGTTCCTCCATGGCCTGTGCTTCACCTCCTGCCTCCAAGTTCCTACCTTAGGCTCCCTGATGAACTGTAACTGAGAGATGTAAGCCGAATAAACCTTTTCCTCCCCAAGTTGGTCAGAGTGTTTTGTCACAGCAATGGAGAGACAAACTAGGACAGAAATTGGTACCAAGAGTGGCGTATTGCTGTGACAGACCTGACCTTGGTATTTTGGGAGGATTGTGGAAATGTTCAGAACTTCAGGCTAGAAAAGCCATTGAGTGCTTAGAGTTTGCTGCCGTGGAGCTTGGAACAGTTATGTTGAAAGAGTTGTGGATGATGGAGGCCTGGCTTATGAAGCTTCAAAGGAAAGCTGAGACTATCAGGGCTGTTTGTGTGAGATTTTGAACTGAGAATCTGTGGGTTCTGGTCAGCTGGGGCTGAAGAATCAGCTGTGATTAAGAAGAGACCAGAACCTGAAGTAAAACCTTTGCTTTAGTGGGAGAATTGATGCTGGTTAGCTGGGGCTGAAAAATCAGCTATAACAAGAGACCAGCATCACTGTGGTGGAGTCTTCTGGGAGGTATTTCCTCAGGATCAGCACACAGAAGGAACTGAACCTCTGTCTCTAGCTGGAAGCAGGACTTGGTAATGAGTAAGAGTCTCCTGCATGGTTCTGGTGTTAAAAGTGTGAAGGGGTCACAGAAAGGAGTTGAGGCTTGGCACTGTGAGAGGCCAGGAAAGGCCATAGGTGAAAGTGCAGCTTCAGTTGCAGTTAAGACATCAGGATTGAAGGGGTCATGGAGAGAATCTGAGGCTTTGCACCTCAAGAGGCAAGAAGAGGCCATTGGTGAAGGTGTAGCCTCAGTTTCAGTGGAGACCCCAGCTTTTTGGCAATGCCAGGACCATGGGACGACCACCAAGGGCAGCAGCACATATGGAATTGAGCTGGCCTGGGTCTGTCTGCAGGATGAGCTGTGTGTGCTGTGGACGGCAGAGTCAGAGAAGTGGAGCTGTCAGAACCATATGGAGCCCAGAAGATCGTGAGTGAAGCCCAGATGTCCAGCCTTGAGCTACTTTGCTGGACTTTGGTTTTGCTTAGGTGTGCCCGATTCTTCCCTTTGAAATAAGATAGTGCTTATTTGGATTTTACAGAAGCCCACCCATAGTTAAGAGACTTTTAAAAGAGACTATGGACTTTTAAGTGTTTGGATTTTTTAAGGACTGCAGGGCTTTTAAGGTTGTACTGTCTTATGCTGTGATATTAATGTTAATATCATATCTTGGGGACAAGAATTGGAAAGGTATGGTTTAATAGTGATGTATTTGTGTGTCAAGTTGACAAGGGGTCAATTGTGCTGGATAGCTTTAGTGTCAACTTGACACACCTGGGTTGAGGGAGCCTCAATTGGGAAATTGCCTCCATTGGACTGGCCTGTGGCCATGTCTGTAAGGGCATTTTCTTGATTGTTGAGTCATGTGGGAGGGCTCAGCCCACTGTGGGTAGTGCCACCTCTGGGCAGGTGGGCTTTGTGTTGGATAAGAGAACAGGCTGAGCAGGGGCCAGGGGAGCAAGTCAGTAAGCAGTGTTCTTCCATGGCCTGTGCTCCAGCTCCTGCCTCCAAGTTCCTACATTGGGCTCCCTGATGAACTGTAACCTGGGAGATGTAAGCTGAATAAACCTTTTCCTCCCCAAGTTGGTATTGGTCAGAGTGTTTTGTCACAGCAATGGAGAGATAAACTAGGACATATATGTTTGGTTTTCCTTTTATTTTTTAAATATTTTATTTTTATGTGTATGCATGTATTGCCTGTATGTATGTAAGTGCAGCCATGACATGCAATGCCCGAGGAGGACAGAAGAGGCTGTCAGATCCCCTAGAACTAGAGGTACAGACAGTTGTTAGCTGCCATGTGGGTGCTGGGATTCAAACTGGGGTCTTCTGCAAGAACAGTCAGTGTTCTTAACTGCTGAGCCATCTCTCCAGCCCCCTGTTTTCCTTTTAATATTATGTGGTTTTATAGAGTAAAGAAGAAAAAAAATGGGCTGGTGGGTTTGGGAAAACTTTGAAAACTAAACTAATTTCAGCCTACATTAGCCTCTTCATTAATAAAGAAATTATTATAAAGTTATTTGAACTATTAAAGCTCAATTGTTAAAAAGTGTTTTTATCTATTTTCTTTCTGGAAGGCTCTTTCCTATGACCTCTGCATTTACATAAATAATCTCCATACAGATCTAAATTCAGCTTGGCATGATGGTGTATACCTAGATTCCTAGCAGGGAAATGGAGGCAGGGAGATCAGGAGCTCAAGATCATCCTTGGCTATGTGGTGAGTTTAAGGTGAGCCTGAGCTACCTGACACCCTGTCTCAAAAAAACCAAACAGGGCTGTAGAAATAGATCAGTTGGTAAAGTGCTTGCTTTGTGAACTTGAGGACCTGAGCTCAATTCCTAGAATTCACATAAAAAAGCCAAGTGTAATCCTGGTGTTAAAGAGGCAGAGACAGGCAGATCCTTGGGGCTCACTGCCCAACTAGCCTAACCTACTCCAGGTCACTGAGATCTTATCTCAAAAAATAAGTTGGATAGCTCTGAGGAATAACACACCAGAGGGTGCCCTCTGGCTTGCACGCATACACACACACACACCACACACACACACACACACACACACACAGAAAATTCGAAATCCAGTTCACTCTCTTTATATTCTTGTCCATAGTACTTGGTTGCCTGGTATTGGCAGATGGACAACTTACTGGGCTTTGGGCATAGGCTAAATGATAAATAATGGTATTTTTGCCTTTTTTCACATCCATATTGTTATCCCAGCTAGATGTTTTTATGTTTTTATATTCAAATAACCCAAAATCAAAAGTTACAAAGTTTTGAAGCATAAAAACTCCCCTTTTCCCCTTTCCCCCTTTCCCACATCCTGTTCTCCCTCTGGAAGCACCAGTCACTTTCTTAGTGCCTGCAGAGGTACTTTAAGCACACACAGAAGTATATACTCTCTCCTCATTTTTGTTTACATTTAAAACATTTCCAATATTTTAAAATTATAAACAATGCTGCCATAAATTAGTTCAATAAATAATCATATACCCACCTCAATTTGTACATAAACAAATTCCTAAAAGATTAATTACTAGATCAAATTTGCAATTTTTTTCTGGTGATGGGGATTAAACCAAGGCCGTGAGCTTGCTAGGTATGCGTTCTCTGAGCCACATAGACGTGGAATTCTCCTGGGCCTTGCCAAACTGTTCTCTGTAGAGGGAATACAGATGTTTGCACCCATCAGTGTCATGTTGGGAAGCCCCAGATAACCCTTGTATGAATGATCTGCAAGTAATACTCCTGTCATAGGTCACTGCACTCTTGCCAGCCATTGTTAGAGTATCTTCAGATTCTATTTGCAAAACAAGGATAGCATCATATACCTCAGAGACCTAGCGTAGGAAATATTTTGTGGTGTAGATATGCAAAAAGTTTTGAAAACTATTCAGCAAGATAATGGTAGTGAGTACTAAGGACAATCACTCCCACCACTCAATTTTTATGTAAACATTGCATTGGGTGATTTCATATTTTCTCTCTAATCCAAACTGCAAAGTAAACATGAGTAATTTCATTTCACATTTCAAGAAACTGAAGCTCAGAGAGAGGGTCCTTAAAAGGCCTCACAGCTAGGAAGTGGCAGAAGAGGATTCAGATTTAAGCCTATACAGGTCCAGAGACTGGGAACTTTCCACAGAATCACCATTTTATTTATAAGTAAACCATTTTTCTTGCTTTGTGGCTTGAAATTTTATTTAAATTATGTGTGAAGTATAAGCATGTGGAGTGGAACTGGTCCCTCAAGGAATGGAAGGATCTGGAAGGATGGAATGGGGCTGGTTCCTGCTCAGGTGAGTGGCATATACTGGTGCTCCCAGATAGGATGGAGCAGAACATGCTTGCAGGATACTGAGATCAGCATAAGCACAGCAGGCATCTCCAGTAGTGTTTGGAAGTTTGGCCAGTACTTTCAAACATATTGAGATGTGGTTCTTAACTATGAGGACAAAGGGGTGTTGTTTGGGACAATGAAGATTATTTGAGTGGATCTGTGACCATGAAAAATAATCTGACTGGAGAGATTGCTCAGCAGTTAAGAGTGCTTACTGCTCTTTCAAAGGACAAGAGTTCAGATCCCAGCACCCACATCAGGCAGCTCACAAACACCTGTGGTTCCAGCTTCGAGGAAACAGACTTCCCCCCACCCCGTCCCCAAGCCTCCATGGGCACCTGCACATAAACATGCACATATATACACAGATGCATACACGAATAAAATAAAATAAATATTTTTAAACGAAGAAAAGAAAAAAATGTATTTCAGTTCTCTCTGCATGAGGAATTAAAAGAATAAATTGGAAAAATCCACAAATGTAATTCATGCAAAAATAATTGATTTCACTTTTATGGACATCAGCTATGGAAGTACTTGCTTAGATATAAATGCACCACAGTCTCTGCTTTTGAACTGATAGCCTCTGTGCTCCTTTTTCTTCTTCTTTCCTTTTTTTTTCTTGTCTCTCTCCAATTCTTTCTTCACTGGCCAGAAAGATGATTTGAAAATATAAATCTAATTATGTCAGTTCATGCTGAAAATGCTTTGTTAGTTTGTTGTATATATTTAATAATAAAAGCAATAATAACAGAACCTTTGGTAATTTCACAGTGCTCTAAACTCTAAAACACCTCATTCTCGCTCATCTTTGAGTGTTCATATCCACTCAAACACCTCTGCCAGAAATGTTTGTTGTTCTAGCCGACTCGTGTTCTACCTCTAGAGTTCCCAGCTAACACCGCACTCCCCCCTCTATAGTCATTTCATCTTAGAAGTTTTCCTTGATGCTACTTTACCAGTTAGGTCCCCTTCTGTGCTGCCACACACTATGGATGGCATGTGATTTTCATAGCATTACGACTGCCTCTTTGTCTCCCTCTCTACCCTGGAAACTCCATGTAAGGAAAACCAATTTCATCCCAAGCATCGAGGACAATGTCTACAGATGGTATAAACTCAGTGAACATAGGTTAACTGACTGAGTTAGTAGGTGAGTAGGTAAATGTGTAAGTGGAACGGCAGCCAGGAAGATATTAGTTTGCTTGGGAAAGATAATGCATATTTTCCATCGTTTATAAGATGGAGCAGAGACTGATCAGTCCCTGCTCACCTTTCCAGTTCAATATTAGATAGGACAGAGGCCTGAATCCCAGGTTGCAATGGATTTTAGTGATAGAGATGGACTAACTGGTTAACAGATATAAGATGTGGGGAGGGTGGTTACTATGACAACCTTTAAGCATTTAAATATCACCCACCTATAGTACATAGGAAAAAAAAGATTCAAGGGGATTTAAGATCTGCAGGCTCTAACTATGTGGTGTGTGTATATGTGTGTGAGAAAGCATATGAGTGTGTGTGTGTGTGTGTGTGTGCCTATATGTGCATGTATTTAAGAATCCTAGAATGTCAACACTGGAAAAAACTTAGATTTCTCCTTTTGGTATTCTTTGTTTGTACAAATAGATTCTAGAGGAGGTAAGTGATTCAATCTGTCCAAAGTCACACAGCAAATTAGTGACAAAACTGAACCAAGAAAACTGAGTTTCTGCATCCAGTGAAATGTTAGCATTCCATGACTCCCAAAGGTTGGGGACCCTATCACAGATATGTCAGTCACAAGCACAATTGCAAAATTTTTCATCATTTGAATTTTTAAAAATTTGGTCTTTTGAAATTCTAAGCATTCACTTACTCATCCACCCTTCGACCAAAACTTACTGTTACTACAGAGCTTGTGCCCCTAGGTGCTGCAAAAAATAGAAAACTAACACAAGATCCTCAGGCCTCTTTTGATTTGGCCTGTAAAATGGGGAAAGCTGGATTTTGTATGCTGCTAAAATATTACTCAACAGATCACTTACTGTTTCTCAAATAGAGACTCTAACTTCCTCTTTAAATCTGTAGCAGTTTAAGCCAAAGATCATCCCTAACGGTGGGGCAACCAGGCTCTGTGTGCTCTGTTAGAATGATAACTTATGCACTTATAAAGTATTTGGACCAAAGCCAGGTGTGGTAGTACCCATCTGTCATCACAGCAGGAGGGAGACTGACTGGATTACATAGTCCTCAGAAACCAGAAGACCTTGTCTTAAAGCTAAAGCAAAGTATTTGCACCAAAATACTTAATCTGAATTCAACCAGATTTAGACCTAAATTCAAGTCATAGGACATGAAAGGAACAGAAGAGCAAGCTAAACTACACTGTATGGAAGTGGCCTGTCAGATTCAGGAGGTCCATCCAGGAATGAAGAAAACGTAAGGTAAGGACTAGAGACTTAGGAGATAAAGTCCAGGCTAGCGAGATAACTCAGTGGGTAAAGGAGCATGCTGCCAAGCCTGAAGATCTCAGTTCCATCCCAGAGAGAGAACCAACTCCTACATTGTCCAATGACTTCTATATGCACATGGAGGTACACATGTACCCACAGACATACTCAGACAAAATAAATATAATATGAATTTTTGCAGAGAGAGAGAGGAGAGAAAATCACAGGACTGAAGAGATGGCAGCTCAGTGGTTAAGAGCGTTCGCTGCTCTGGCAGAGGACCTAGGTTCAGTTCCCAGCACCTACATGACAACCAAAAACCATCAGTAGCTCCAGTTCCAGGGGATCCCACGCCCTCTTGTGGCCTCTGCAGGCATTGCATGCATGTGGTGCACTTACATGCAAGCAAAACACTCACACATAAAATTAAATAAAACAAATTTTAGCAATAAAAGAGATCAAAATCAAAGACACCTGTGGTCTTTAACCAGGACCCTACTTCAAACCAGACACAAAAGATGCTTCTGAAGACAGGGAAATTTGACTATAGATGAGGTCCTAAATGATACTAAGGAATCATCAGTTTTATTGGATGTGATAACAGCATGGGCAGTTATATAGGAAAGAAGAGTCCTTTTCAAAACAGATGTGGGCCTGGGACATGCCACAGAAGTAGAGGTGGTATGGCTCATACCTAGCTTGAATGAGACCCTGGGTTCAATCCACAGCAGTGTGGGAGGGGGAAGAGGGAAGGAGGGAAAGTAAATGGAAGGGGGTAACATGGACAGAGATTGAGAAACAGATTGTTAAATTGGTGTGTGTATATTTAGCACGTGGTACCCAACAACACCTTCTAGGAGTCTTGATTTAAAAAAAAAAAAAAATTCTTGGCTGGAGGTGGGGGCAAGGAATTTTTCCTAGAGGAGATGGGCGGGGGATGAATGAGCTGAACTGCGCGTTATTCAACCTGGTGGAGGGGGGCGGTCACTATAGAAGAGTCAAGACAGTTATCCATTTTAAAACACGCTTGCCTCCCCTGTGGGCTGTAGAAAGGGCCCCGGCAAAGCGACTTCTCAGAGATGCCCGGCTGTATTGCCTAATTTGATATTAAAAGTCCATCGGTGATTGGAGTAACGTGAATCCAGAGCCTGACCTCCCCGCTGTGCACGGCTTTAAGCTCCTAGACGAATAATCAAAGCTAATTACAAACACAAAGGGATGCTCATTTGCAAAGAAATGACCTTGGCTACTTGTTGCACCAATCGGAGGTCAACTCAGTCCAACCCAATTAGTATGTTCCCTAGAGACTGCGGTGACCTCCGCTCGCCTCCCAGCAGCAGGGCTGCGGTTCTACCCCAACGAAGTCACCCCAGGAGTCTTAGCGGAGGGCGTCAGCTCTCCAGCTCTGCGATGGCCCGCTTCCTTTAACCTTTAAGTACAAATTCAGCGAGTTCACATCAAACAAAACAACACCCGAATGGCTGATGCGGCCATTTATATGCTCTGACTAATGCAGCCCCTGATTTCCCTTCCAAATTAAATGCATTTCGCTTAGTACATTTTCAACAGACGTTGCTCATCTGCTCGATTAATGAGTTAGCTGTGAAAGCTACTTTGGTAGCAATTCCAAACAAAAGCTCCTTAACGTGGCGGCCGCTAGTTCCTCGGTTCTCTCCATCTTCGCTAGCCTTCCTCCCTCTCCCTCCCCAGGGCAAATGCATCGCTGTTGCCAGGACCCCCGAGCTGGAGTCTGCAGAGGGTTCTCTTCTATGTCACTACATTAGGAATAAAACCTCCCACTTAAACACTTGAATGAAAACATCGAGAAACTAATTTACTATTTGCAATCACATGATTTAAGCCGGAGCTGCCTTAATTTCCTTCCCATTTTGCTTCATATTCGATGTGAGCGCTTGCTAGATTGGTCTATGAAAAGGCTGTCTTCGAATCACAACACTTAAGACCTTTTTCATTTTCTTTTTGATTAAATAATTGAAATTCCTGTCAGAGCCTGCACTTTACTGCTGCACAGATTTGGTGTTTGAGGATAAAGACCCTCCCCTTTTATTTATTTATTTATTTGCTGCCTGTATCTTAAAAGCCGGTGGGCTTTACTTCGCGAGGGCCTGGGAAAATGGACTGCAGCTATTCACCCATTTTGCAGAAATTTCCTGTGCCCATTAAGTGATTGTTTGAGACAAATTATGGAAAGCATCGCGCTGTCACTTAGCCACTCCCATTCATCTGAAGGTTTCTACCTGCTGGAAGGAGTCCAGCTCCTCCACTTGCCACACCAGCCATTAGGAAAACAAATCCCCAAACCCTGCAGGCTTACATGCACCTATAGACACAAAACACACTCAAGTAAGCCAAAGGCAGCTTCATTTGCTGAATCCACTAACCAATCCAGGATTGTTTATATTGCTTGAGGAGCCCTGGGCAGGAAACCCCAGGTAAACCTCTGGCCCAATATCACCTTATGACCTGGGCCCCTTGGAGTTGAGGCAAGTGTGTGTGTGTGTGTGTGTGTGTGTGTGTGTGTGTGTGTGTGGGGGGCAGGGGGTTGGGTACTGGCTCAGAGAAGTTAAGTTCTCCAAGCTTCAGTCTCATAATCTGCAGAGTAGTTGTGAGTGTGTGTGTGTGTGTGTGTGTGTGTGTGTGTGTGTGAACGGGGTGTGCATGTGGAGGTCAGAGGACAACTTCAGGTGTTGATTCTCACCCTTCCACCTTGTTTGAAATAGGGTCTGTGTGTTGTTTTTTCTGTGGCATATACCAGGCTGGCTAGCTGGCCTTCAAGCTCCAGGAAGCTTCTCCAATCTCTATGTTCCATCTCCCTTTAAAAAGCACTAGGATTGCAGACCCTCCTGCTGTGCAGCAGGCCTTTATGTGAGTTCTGGGGATTTTAACTCAGGTCCTCAAACTTTCCTAGTGAGCGCTTTTTTCCCACTGAGCCTCTCCCCAGCCCAGATGAGTAGTTTTTTTGAAGGGTAGCAGCAGGTATTGATGCGGTTCTGCCCTTTGACACCGGTCTCTGTAACATGTGTGCGGTCTTGGGACTGTCTATGCTTAAATACAAGTGGTACATCCTAGTTTATGAGACTGGTGGTCAGACACACTGAGATGTACACCCCAGTTCTCCAAAACTCTGTACCCTCTCAGAACCTCAGTCTCCTCTGTCAAATGGTGACATAAATAAATGGCTTTGTCCTTGTCAAGGGTTGGGATCTCTAAATGAGGCAATTCAGAGAAAGTAATCACTGTAGTGCCTGGTTTGGGAAAAGTGCTTAATGGGATCAGAAACACTATCTGAGCATGTGTCTTGACATGTCTGTCTACACATGGGCCATGTTCTCATTCCTTCAAATAATGTGCTTACAGAGGATAGCCTCATCTATGTTCTTCCTACTAAAAAACACATACAGGCTGGGCGTGGTGGCACATGCCTTTAATCTCAGCCAGCACTCAGGAGGCAGAGGCAAGTGGATCTCTGTGAGTTCAAGGCCAGCCTGGTCTACATAGTGAGTTTCAGGACAGCTGGGGCTACAGGGAGACCCTGTCTCAAAAAGACAAAAAAAAAATTAAAAATCTGCCTGGATACAGGAGGAGATCCACATGCTATACATACATGTGTGGGTACACACATGCATGCACATACACAGAGTTCACCAAACCCCCTACATGTAATCCAATAGCAGAAAGGGGCCTTAAAAGGCATCTCTTCCAATCTCCACTCCTCCAAAACACCCAAGACAGTTGAATGTCTTTCTCATATGAAGCCTCAGTTTAGTTCTACACAACGTATACCAGTGATCCCTATTCTGACCTCTGTCATTATCTAGAAAAAAATGCCGCAGTCATCACAGAGAACCTCTACCAATACTAAAACAAAAGCCAACAGCCCAAGTCAGGGCATGGTGCCATACACTTGTAACCCCAGCACTGGGACGGTAATGCAGGAGGATAAGGAAGTTTGAAGTCAGCCTGGGCTACATAGCAAGACCCTGTCTCAAAAACAAAAGCTAAAATATCTCTATTCTTTTTCTCAAAATACATATCCTCAAATCCCACAATATTACTCATAACCCCTGCTTTTTTTTAATCTTTTTTTAAAATTTACTTATTCATTTTTATTTTATGTGTATGTGTTATTACCTGCATGTAGGTAAGTACACCCGTGTTGTGCAATGCCTGCGGAGGTCAGAAGAGGCTGTCAAATCCACTGGGACTGGAGTTACAGACAGTTGTTAGCAGCCATGTGGCGTGCTGGGATTCGAACCCGGGTCTCCTGCAAGAACAACCAGTGTTCTTAACCGCTGAGCCATCTCTCCAGCCCTAACCCCTGTTTTTTTAGTCCATTATGGATCTATGAACTTTAAAATAGTGCCTCCCGCTGGGTGTGGTGGCACATGCCTTTAATCCTAGCACTCGGGAGGCAGAGACAGGCAGATCTCTGTGAGTTCAAGGCCAGCCTGGTCTACATAGTGAGTTCCAGGACAGCTGGGGCTACAGGGAGACCCTGTCTCAAAAAGACAAAAAAAAAAAAAGTGCCTCCCTTGAACTGAACATAATATTCCAAGTATGGTCTGAATAACACTGGATAGAAGTTCATATTGTATTTGTTCACTGATTAGCTAACTAATTCAGCATTTATTGACAGCAGAAACTAAGCCAGTCTTGCATGGCACACATATTGAGAAGCATAAAAATTATATAAAAGACTGTATTTTGACTGTGAATGAAGACTACCCATAGCAAAATATGAATTCCAAGGAAGCTCCACTCCTTCCAGTCACATTTCCCAGAATTCTCCATTTCATTTACAGTCATTATGAGATCAGGAAACACCAATTTATTTTTAACCCTAACCTCTATTGGTGCAGTAGTGGCACTGTTATCTGTTATCTAGGGGGAAATCAACAGCTATCTAATTGGATTTAAAGCCTTCTCAATGGGACTGAACTCATGGATGGCACTGTAAACTCAAATACACATGGCAGGAGAGGACATAAATCCTAGAAAAAACTCTGTCTCTTTCAAATCTCTAGACAAATGAAATTTCTTACTATATGCTAAATAGATCTTTATATTTACAGACAAGCATACCATACACCACTCATCAAAGAAGCTCCTTTTTGCAACAGATGGAGGCTACTGCAGAATTCCACAACTGCTCAGACACAGAGAATATACATCTGAGAGATGCCCAGTACTAGGTGACACATCTACAGTTGAATCTCTACAACTAAGGCTCATGGAACATAGCAGAACAAGGGGTAGAGAGAAAATTAATAGAGCCCTCAACTCTCACAAGTAAAGCTTCCTTATATAACAGATTTCAATACATACAGAGGGCTACAACTGGCCAAGTTTTAAAGAATAAGAGACTGCAGAGTGTATATCCTTGGATAGGACTCCTATATTAAACCTCACCCACCCACAGTTCAGGGACCATTGAGAAAGGGAGGGCAGAAAGACTGTAAAAGCCAGGGCTGATTCATGAACACTGGGAGACAGAGGCTTTCAGGCCACTGGAAGTTTACACCTGTGAACTTGTGGCAATGGTGGCATCAAGCACAGGACCCATGCCAACCCAATTAAACAAGGGCACAGAGGGGAGGAGAGAAATGGGTGGCCTGTGGCACTAGACTGAGCACTATTGGAGACTGATTGCTACTGAATGAGGGTGAGTACGCCTTACCTATGATCTCTAGGTGGGCTGACTAGACTCCAGTGGACAAATTTGCACTGAAGGACATCTGGGTGCAAATGCTTGACTGGATAGGACTTAGCATGTGTGGTGGAATACATGAGGTGTGGTGGGGGGATGGGGGAGGCATGGATCGGGTAGGGAGTCTAAATTTGATTAAGAACTGTTGTGTGAGATTATAAAAGCTCAGTAAAAAAAAGATTTCAGTTTTCAGGAAAATAATACTAACATGCATCTATTCTTTATCTGCAATGCAAAGTTATAAGACCAGAAAAGCACTCTTTTCTGATCTGTTACATGGCCCCATGTGGGAAGTAGGAAGCGAAAGGAAGCCCAAGGATTACAAAATAAGAGTGAATCTTAAAAGAAATAGTTCACCTAGGCACGTGCCTAAACTTACTAGCGTCTGTAATTCCAGAAGAGTTGCTCTGTAGTACTCGGGGTCTTCAAGGCAAAATCAGTTCTGTAGGTCAATCTGTATATCTGTATGCTATTAGTAGAAAAAAAAGATTTCAGAATATATACATATATATATATCATATTTGCTGCAATTAAACAATCAAATCATTGCAGGTTACATCTTTTATATGGAGATGAATGCTCATTATATTATTGATTTATAAGGGGTATGCTTTGGTTCCTTTGGATTTGATAGTAGTCTCAATGTAGCAATGGACAGGCATAGTGCAATGAAATAAAGAACTTACCAACATTAAAAAAAAAAAAAAGAAGAAGAAAAGGAGGGGCAACAAGATGGCTCAGAAGGTAAGAGTGCCTACTGCGAAAACCCGAGGACCTCCGTTCACTCCCCAGAACATAAATAAAAGTGAGAGGAGAGAACTGACTCCACAAAGTTTTTCTCTGGCCTCCACACATGTGCTGTGGCATGTTCATGCCCCTCCCCCACAAACGTCACATAAAAATACAGTAATAAGAATAGAAGACAAATCTCCCTCAAAATGCTACTTTGTAAAGCTGGCCATGGTAGCACACACAGGTTTCAACACTCAGGAGGTTGAGGCAAGAGGACTGAGAGTTTGAGGTCAACTTGGGCTATATAGTGAGACCTCCATCTGAAAGAAAAAAAAAAAACGAGTTATATCTCGGTGCTTAGTCCCATCCAGAAAAATCTTGGTATGAGTGACTGCTTTGTATTGTCACCTAATTGCCCTTCCTGGCAGAGACACTGGTGAATGAGAATGTGCTCCTCAATGACAACTGAATGAGTCATGAGGCCAGAACTTGTACCCCACTCAACCATGAGAGGCATGGCAGGAAGGGTACATTCGTGTCAGGTGTTCCAGTGGAGGACACAGATCTGCACAGCCCTGGGAAGGAGGGGGAAGAGAAAGCCACTAGTCATAGTGTGGACATAGCCTTACTCAAGAGCTAAAAGAGAAACATGATGTCTTTAAAGATCCTGTCCAGTCAGAATTCCCTTCCCCTAAAGCAAAACTAGCTGATGATTTACAGAGCACAGCTAGCTGGGCATTTATTCCCTACCCGTTAAGCTTGGACAAGGTTTCTGGTCTTCTCGTTTAGGGGCTGCTAATGAGCTTCACTGACAGCTGAAAGGCTGTTGGACTGCTTTGGAAGATTTGAAACTTACCAGTGAGGTGCAGTCAACACAAGGGAATCTGGAGCCTAAGTGCCCTATGGTGCACAATAAATACCACTTCATTTCTTACCTGAGCCACAACCCCCAGCCCTGAGAAAACAGCAGAATGCACTCACATTTTGTTCTAGTTCCTTCCATCTGTCACAGCTTCAGTGCTCTACCCCTGAAAGCAGACAAATGAGCTGGGACCAGACCTCCTAGAAGCTGGGCTCTGTATCAGAGCTGACGCAGGACAAGGTTGGCAGAACTAAATGAAAGCACTGTGGCCAGCAGAACATTCCTTCAGACTTTAACTTATTTCTCTCTTTTTAAAGTAACATATTTTACTTTTAGTGTATGAGTGTATTGCGTGCATGTATGTGAATGCACATGTGTCATACAATATCAAAGAGGTCAGAAGAGGGCACTGGATTCCCCTGGAACTGGAGTTAGGATTCGTAGCCACCATGTGGGTGCTAGGAATCAACCCTGGGTCCTCTGCAAGAGCAGTCAGTGCTCTTAACCACTGAGCCATCTCTCCAGCCCCAACTATTTCTCTTGAAGTGCTGCCTTGTATTCTAACTTTATGACACTGGAGTGTAAGACTCAAGAAGACAAGGACTTGGACATTCTTGCTCTCTGCTTTATCACCAGAACTTAGAAGACACGTGTACATGACTGGACTTCATAAATATATATTGAGTGATGGGGCTGGAGAGATGGCTTAGCAGTTAGAGCACTGACTGCTTTTGCACAGGACCTGGGTTTGATTCCCAGCACCAACATGGCAGCTAACAACTGTCTGTAACTCCAGTTCCAGAGGATCCGATGCCCCTTTCTGTCCTCGGGCATTGCACAACACAGCCACACTTACTTACATGCAGGCAATACACTCATACAATAAAATAAAAATAAATTTTAAAAATATATATTGAATACTCCATTCCAAAGGCCAAAAATATCAAAAGTATTTGTGAGCTTTTATCTAATCCTTAAAAGATTTTACAGTTACCTCTTCAGACGGGTGAATGTTAGAGTAGCAAAAAGCCCCATTTAAAAAAAAAGAAGAAGAAGAAAGAGCACATGAAGTTATCAGAAAAAAAGTGATGGGGGATATGGGAGGAGCTGGGGAAGAAGTGGGCATGGATTTGATCAAAACACCTTATATGCATGCATGAAATTCTCAATAAATTATTTAAAATATATATGTTGCATAAACAAAAATATAAACCTTTCTATGAATAAAGATATACTTTTCTATCTTCCTACTGTTAAAATAGTGTTTCTTCAATAAATTGATATTAATAGTGACAGATTTTTCAAAAATATTTTTCTTAGAAACATCTATGTACATAATTATTTTTGAAGGATTCGTTGACTGATAATGTCTGTATTCAGCAATCCCTAGACCCACTCAGTCCTGCAATCTCCCAGACTCTGGGTAGAAATATGTTCAAAGACTTTTTGGCAAACCATGACACATATTTCCAATCTGAGGTCTCAAATGACTGCGTCACAATACCAGAAAATGGTCAGTTATGGTGGCACAGGCCCATCATCCCAGTGCTCAAGACGTAGAGTCAGGAGGACTATGAAATCCAGACTAGCATGGGCTACATAGCAAAACTTTTTAAAGAAGAAAAGATACTGGAGGGACTGGGGAGATGGCTCAGTGGATAAGAGTACTTGCTTTACAAGCATGAGGGACCTGAGTTTGGATCCTCAACATCCACATAAAAAGCCAGGGTGACTATAAGAATGTCTGTAACCTCAACACTGTGTAGAACAGTGACAAGAAGTTTGCTGGGGCTTGCTGGCCACCATCTAGCTCCAAGTTTAATGAGAGACCCTGTAGTGGTTTGAATGAAAATGTCCCCCACAGGCTCCAAGTATTTGAACACTTGGCCAGTTGGTTGTGCTATTTGGGGAGGGTCATAGAACCTTCAGGAAGTGTGATCTTGCTGGAGAAAGCAGGTCACTAGGGGCAAGCGTTGAGAGTTCATAGCCTTGCCCCACTTTGAGTTTGCTCTCTCTTCTTCCCGTGTGTCCTTGAAGATGTGAGTCCTCAGCTTTCTACTCCAACTGCTTCCTGCCACGCCTCTCAAACCATGATGGACTCTTATCCCTCTGGAACCATAAGCCAAATAAACTGTTCCTTCTATAAGTTGCCTTGGTCATGGTGTTTTATCACAGCAACAGAAAAGGAACAAATACAGATCCCATCTTAACGAAAGAAATAAGTAAAAAATGATAGAGCTGATATCTTCCTCTGTCCTTCACACGTATACAGTGGCACATGAATCATGCACATGTGTGTGCATACACCACACAAACACTCGCAAGATACTGGAAGCATACCTATTGGCCATATAACCTTAGGCAAGCACCAAAGCCTGTTTTCTCTCCTGTAAAATAGGAATTATGCTACTTCAATGGGCTGTGGTGCCATTAAGTGAGACAGTAGTACAGGAAAGCACATGGCACCTGAAGCAAACGTGGATATGCTAACACTCTTTTTGTTGTTGTCAGTTGACAGACTTGGACCGTTTATGTTTTTAGCACTTTGAAGGAAGGACCCTAAATGTTGTCCCAGTGACCTGGCTACCTAATGATTTTCTCAATTGTCTCCTAGAAAAAAGTTCCCCCTTCAAGACCAGTATCTGGATCTGAGAAGTCCTTTAAAAACAGCAAGAACAAAATTTGCTTGAAATTCTAGTGTAAGAAGGATCTGGAGAAAATTCTACTGAAACAAGTTGAAAAACATAATTAAGGCTCTTAAAAAAAAAAACAACTATACATTAAAAAATTATAAACTATACATCTAAAAATTATTCTTTGTTATATTTCTTTTTATTTTCCTTGTTTGCCTACATGTATGTAAATGTACCAGTATGTGCAATGTCTGAGTGCTGGAATTTGAACCCATGGGACAGGGACAAAGGATAGACAAGGGTATCAGATCCCCTGGAACTAGAGTTACACGAAGTTGTTAGCCACCATGTGGGTATGAAACTGGGCCCTCTGCAAGGACAGCCAGTGCTCTTAACCACTGACCCATCTCTCCAGACCCTCCTTTTTGGTATTTAAGGCAGGGTCTCACTCTGGGGCCCAGACTGCTCAAAAATTCACTACGATAACCTTATCCCCCTCAGTACTGGAGTTAGAGGTGTGAGTTACCACACTCAAGTCTACCATATTTCTTTGGTATTAAACCTTGTAATTTTGTTATTAAATGATGTTGATAGTAGATGATGTTTTTGTTTTGTTTTGTTTTGTTTTAACTCTAGAATTAGGGGCTGGAGCAATAGCTTGGTGGTTAAAAGCATTGGCTGGTTTTGTTCCCAGCACCTACATGGTGCCTAACAACCAATTGTAACTCCAGTTCCAAGGGATCCAACACCTTATTCTAGCCTCTATGGGAATTGTACGTCATGGATAAGTGACATACAATCAGTCAAAACAATCATACACATAAAATAAATAAATAAATAAATAAATAAATAAATAAATAGGGATTTTAAAGTCTAGAATTAACAAAACTTAAAGTTTCCAAGATAAAAACCCAAAAACTTATACTATCATTTCAAATTGCCCTAAGGGATCTTAGTCATGTACCACTACTAGATTCCACTGTGTGTGTGTGCGCACGTGTGCACACTAGGTGGACATGTGGTGGTCAGAGTACAACTTTCAGGAGTTGGTTCTCTCCTTTCACACTTCTAGGTCCTGGTGATCAAACTCAGATCATCAAACTTGGTGGTTAAATGCCTTTACACCCTGATTAGCCCAATTACTGGATTCTTCTTGTCAGATAATTGTAACCTCTGAACTCCAGCTGAGATAAGGAAAGTATCTCACTATCTTCTCCACAATTTCACCATCAGGTTGGGTAATACAGTGAAAGAGACAGATAATTCAGCCACACCCATGAGCCTTTGCAATTCGATGTAAAAACCCTTATACAGCCAGTTCTTTGGACTGCAGGAACTTGAAGCCCTCTGTGTTTTCCCATGGGTTCAAATTCCAGCACTCAGGAGGCAGAGGTAAGTGGGTCTCTGTGAGTTCAAGGCCAGCTTCATCTACATAGCGGTTCTAGGCTAGCTAGGGCTACATAGTGAGACCCTGTCTCAAAAAACAGAAGTTTAGTCAGCTCTGTGGTTTCTACCCAGTAAATGTCAACAGCACCTCATGTGTCGATGCAGTCCCAAGTATCCTCTGGAAGAGCGATGTGAGTGTGCAGTGTTCTCTCTACTTAGTAATCACTGGGTTGGGGCTGAAGAGATGGCTCAGTGGTTAAGAGCACTGACTGCTCTTACAGAGAGCCCAGGTTTGATTCCCAGCACCCACATGGTGGCTAACAACCATCCATAACTCCAGTTCCGGAGGATCCAACGCCTTCTTCTGACCTCCTCAGGCATTGCACAACATGGATATACGAATATTTGTACAAGCATTCACACACATAAAAATAATAAGTAAAATATTTAAAAAAGAACCACTGGCTCCAACAAGCACCTGGCAAGGCAGGTTCGCTCCCAGTGAGTTCAAAAAATTTTTCATCAGAGCCAGGTACATATCTGGCATAAGCCTCCTGGAACACATAAGCTAAAATGTTAGGCTGAGGGCACTGTTATGAAAGATATAGCTGCTAAGCATACTTAAAGTACATTCTCTGTTCATTCATGAGACAAAGTACCTTGTCAATATTTCTAATCAATCCATGTACTTTGAACACAATTGAAATCATCAATTACAAAAAAATTTCTACCATCAATTGTGCACATTAAGAAAAACTCTACAAACTGGGTGTGATGGCTCATGTCTTTAATCCCAGCACTCAGGAGAGAGGCAGAGGTATGCAGATCTCTGTGAGATTGAGGCCAGCCTGGTCTACACAGCGAGTTCTAGACAGCTAGTTGGAGCTACAGGGAGACCCTCTCTCAAAAAGACCAAAAAGAAAAAGCCGGGCATGGTGGTGCATGCCTTTGATCCCAGCACTCGGGAGGCAGAGGCAGGCAGATCTCTGTGAGCTTGAGGCCAGCCTGGTCTCGGTAGCAAATCTAGTCCAGCTGTGACTACAGCTGTTAATAGGAAGTAAAGATCATAATGTGTTTAACTGCCACATCAAGGGTATGCACTTTTATTTGTTTGGGGTTTTTTGTTTTGTTTTGTTTTGCTTTTTGTGACCTGGTCTCAACTGTATAGATCAGACTGGCCTAGAACTCACAGAGATCCACCTGCCTCTGCTTCCCAAGTGCTGAGACTAAAGGTGTGCACCACCATTCCTGGCTCAAGGATATGTATTTTTGATTAGAGACATTCAAACATTAACTGACTAATCCTGATATGTGAACTGTATAGTATACTCTTTATACAGAAATATTTTAAATAAAGACAGCATAAACCAGGTGTGGTCGTACATGCTTTTAATCCCAGGACTCATGAAGCTGAGGCAGGAGGAGGCAAATTTGAAGTCAATCTGTGCCACATAGCATGTTTCAAGTTAGTTTGAGCTAAATTTGAGATCCTGTTTCAAAAATAAATAAAAAACTGGGTGAGGTGGTATTCATCTATGACCTCAGTGTTTGGGAAGTAGAGGCAAGAGGATCAGAAATTCAAGGTCATCTTCAGCTACATAGCCAGTTTGAGGCCAGCAACATAAGACCCTGACTCAAAATAAATAAATAGATAAAATAAAAAATAAAAAAAAAAATAAAGGCAACTGCCCGGGCGTGGTGGCGCACGCTTTTAATCTCAGCACTCAGGAGGCAGAGGCAGGCAGATCTCTGTGAGTTCAAGGTCAGCCTGGTCTACACAGTGGGTTCCAGGCCAGCTGGGACTTTAGGAAGACCCTGCCTCAAAAAGACCCAAAATAAATCAATAAATAAAGGCAACTGATAGCTCAATAGGGCAGCAGTTTAGGTATATTAGATATTGATGCTGCTATGATTATTTTAGCAGTGTTATTGATCCATTAAATCCAAAAAGCTGGAAATCATTACCCTACATCAGACAGCTTGTTTATGAATCTGTGCAGAAGGAAGCAAGCTCTTCCAAGGGGACCCTTGTACTCAGACTGTTTCTGCATGTATTCGCTGCCCAATTTTAATGAAAACCAATGTCCCTAACCACTTTTCCCAGCTGACAGTGTGGCTGGTTTAGAAGAGAAGTCAGCTCAGAGTCCAAGTTGGGGGTGAATTGCATGACTGGCAGCCAGAGTTTGTCCCTCAGTGAGTTTGTGTGTATAAGAATGCACAAGTTGCAATTAATTCCCAACGAAGTCACTCCTCAAGTTAATTAGAAATGCAAAGTGTGAGTCTAAATGTTATGAGATTATAAAATGGCTTAATAATGGGAACAATGAGATTGAAGCATATGCATTCTGGCCATGTAAATATTTCATAACAGTGCCAATCTGATTTCATTTGCCTAATCATGGCATTGATATGCAGCCACCAGCCTGCAAATAGAAAGGCTGAATTGCAGCAGATCACCCTTCTAATGTCATAATTATTAATATTGGAGGGAAATGGAGCTGCTACACTCTGATGTAGGCTACTGGGCCTTTTGAATTGAGATGGGGATAGCAATGCTGGGGGAGGAAGAGGAAGGTGACACACCAGCCCCAACATCCCTACTCCGCTTGTTGTCTAGGAGTAGTCAGGTAATTAGGCAGCTCAGCAAATTAAAGTGGTAAGAACGCTGAGGAGGGGAGTTTCAGGGCATCAATTCCCCAGCCCTCAATGAAACACACACAGAGACAGACAGACAGACAGACAGACAGACACACACACACACACACACACACACACACACACACACATTGAAAAACAGAAAAAGAGGGGAAGTTTTGTGGCAGTGACGGCACCCAAGCATGAGAGTTCAGGTGGCAGGTGGATGCGGAATGGTGCTGAACAGGGCAGCAACCTCTATGTCTTCCCCTATTTGGTTGGGGGGTAGGGGTTCCAAATCTTGTGTGCACAAAATCTTCCATGTGCACAGAATCTCACTTCTTTCCTTTCCAACCGCACCAGTTGGCCACTTTCTTCCTGTTCTGAGCTCACTACCCCATGTATGTTCTTTCTCCCCACTTTAAGCATGAGGAATATCTGGTCAGGATATTCTCTGTACTCCCCATGGCACTGTGTGTGTGTCTGTGTGTGTGTGTGTGTGTCTTCATCTGTGTGAGTGCAGGTGTGCATATGTCACAGTACATATGTGTAGATAAAAGACAATCTCAAGTTTAAGACAAGGTCTTTGTTGGTTTCCCATGAGTACACCAGGCCAGCCACTCAAGAGCTTCTGGGTTTCTCCCGTCTTCACCTCCCCATCTTGCATAGGACTGTTGGGATTATAGATGTCCAGTGCTTTATCTGGTTTTACATAGGTTCTGGGAATCTGGACTCAGGTTCTCACATTTGTACAATAAGTTCTTTATTCACTGAGCCATCACCTCAGCTCCCCATGGCACTTAGTGTGGTGTCATAAGTATGGTAGCTTACGGGATCCCACAGCCAGGAGCCAAAACTTCTCTAGGTACCACAGTGAGGGGGTGAGAGACCTGAGTGACTCCATCTTGTATAAAACCTCCATAGGACTGACCCAGCCCTGGATGGAATGGATAGAGAACAACTCCCCCACCAATGGTCAATTAACCAGGGACAGGAAAGTACTAAAAGTCCAGATATCTTTTCAGATTTCCTGAAGCCAGCAGTTTATGGTTTGGCACTGGGCTGCAACCAATCAGATGCTTGCCAGGCTGGAGACCTCCTGCTCCCCTACTTGCTGAACTTGCTGAAATAAGCCTATAAAAACCTCAGTCTCCCAAAGCAAGGGGGTCTCACATCTGAGATCCACTGAGCCGGTGACAGAGTGGACCCAAGCTTAAGCTTGCAACAATAAAAGAACCCTTATGTGTTTGCATCGGTCGGCTCCTTGGTGGTCTTTGGGGTCTCGTGAACTGGGCACAACAGGGGCAGCTGCTAGGCAGGGTATGAGGAAGACAGAGGTTTGAGTTCTAACTTTGCACTTAGCTGTGTAGTTGTGGACAAGTCACCTAACCCCTGTGAGCCTCTGCATTCCCATCTCTAAAATGGGAATTGTGAAGTCTTATAGCTCTGCTTTTGAGGATTATTAAAGACAAATACTATGAAGTCACTGTCTAGCTACAAATAACCTTGTTTCAAAAAAGATCTAGAGCAACCAGAAAGCCCTTCATAAAGTGTCAAATGCTATGTGAACGTTTAAAATGCAAATTCTCATCAGGCTCGATGACCTTTAATCCCAGCACTCAGGAGGCAGAGGCAGCCAACCTGATCCAGGCCAGCTGGGGCTACAGGGAGACCCTGTCTCACAAAAAACACCCCCCCTAAAAAGTAGAATGCAAAGTCTTAAGTTTTTCTGTTCCCTTTCCCTTCAAGCAATCTCTCTAGCTGAAGAGGTGTTATCTGTAACAAAGATTAAGGAATAATCTTTATTTACAAAATTCCTAACTATAGGATTCATTCATATAATTATTTTAAACCTAAGCATATGTCTTCTACATACTTGACTGAGCAAATTATTTCAAATCTTTAAACCTCAATGGTGTGTAAAACAGGTATTAGTGTGAAGATTGAGATAACATAAATGATACATTTAATCAGGTACCTGGATCACAAGTATGTTACGTTACTATTATTACTTTATTTACAACTTATTATTATATCAGAAATGATGCTGTTATCACAAATTATTAATTGTAAAACAAGTAATGGAGGCATCGAGGTAAACTCCAGGAGACCCATCAACTTGTAGATACTGCTACAAATACAATTCCTGATTACCTTCTTATTAATACCCTCCAAACAAAATGATAGAATATTATTTTATGTCCACAGCTTCTGGAACTGTAAAATGTGCACCACAGAAAGAGCAACTGTTAATCCTTACAGAGCATAAGATCTGTGGAGTTACAGTTTTAAGAACCTTATCCGGCTGATATAATTCCTGTAACAGCTCTAATAAAGTGGGTTCTATCATTATCCCTATCTTGTCACTGAAGAAACTGAGGCAGATCTGGGGAGATGGCTCAGTGGAGCAAGCACCTGCTGTGCAAGCAGGAGGCCTGAGTTCATATCCCCAGCACCCAGGTAAATGCCAGGCACAACAATGCACACCTGTAATTCCAACACTGGGACGGAAAAGACGGGCAGATCTCTGGGCCTTGATGGTCATCTGGTCTCACCAAGTGATGACTCTAGATCCAGTAAGAGACCCCCCCCAAATAAGCTAGAGAGCAATAGAGGAAGAAGCCTGAAGTTGATCTCTGGCTTCTATAAGTGCATGCATGGGTACCTGCACCTACAACGGGGGTTGGGGGTAAACTGAGCAGAGAGAGGTACATAACTCTTCTGAAGTGCTAGAGTCAACAGACAGTGGAACAGGAATCAAAACCACAGACTCTGGTGTAAGAGCCCATCCATGCCCCTGCAGTGTTCATGGGTCATACCACACTCCTTCCTTACTATAAAAGAGTTCACTTCCACCTCATCCTTGGAGCCTTATGACCTCCTAGAGCACCTGTCCAAACATTTGAAACACACACACACACACACACACAGAAATGTAAATATTTTTATTATTATTTTATATGTATGAGTGCATTGTCTGCATGTAAGTGTACCTGTGTCATGCAATGCCCATGGAGCTCAGAAGAGGGCTTTGGATTCCCCTAGAACTGGAGTTATGATTGGTTGTTAGCTGCCATATGGGTGCTGGGAATCAAACCTGGGTCCTCTGCAAAAGCAGTCAGTGCTCTTAACCACTGAGCCAGTACTCCAGCCCCCTCTTTTATTATTTATTTTTCTTTAGAAATATAAATAAATAAATATTTTTTAAAGTGATGTGGGAGCCAGGAGTGGTGACACATGTCTTTAATCACAGGACTCAGGAGGCTGAGGCAGGCCAATCTCTGTGAGATCAAGGCTAGCCTGATCTACTTAGAGTTCCAGGCCACAGGAACTCTGGGGATACAGGAAAACCCTGTCTCAAAAAATTAATAATAAATAAATAACAGTGATGTGTGGTTAAAAAAAAAGAAATGACAAAAAATTCTTTTCAAGTATTTCCAATCTGAAGGTTGGAGATATGGCTCAGTGGTAGTAGGTTTGCATAGCTTGCATATGACTGGGTTCTGAGCAGGCAAAATGGCTCAGTGGGTAAAAATCCACTTGCACTTGTTGTGCAAGTCTGACCTGAGTTTAATCCCTGGATCTCATGGTAGAAGACAAGAACTGACTCCTGAAAGAAAGTTGTCCTGTGACCTCCACATACACACATACACACATCTCACATACACATACACACATCTCACACACACACACACACACACACACACACACAATTTAAAGACCTTGGGTTCCATCCTAAGCACTGCCAAAAAGTATTAAATATTTCAATCTGCGCTGGGTTGAATCTGTGGAGGCAGAACCCATCTATTCAACATAGTGGCCATGAGTGTGGAGGTGGGAACAGGAGGGCTGGGGCCTAAACCTTGGCTTCCCTTCTTTTTGTTACCTTGGGCAAGTCCTTAATCTCTGAGTGCCACTATTTCCCTTTCAAATGGAGCTAATTATAGTCCTGTCTGTATTACTTTTCTGTTGCTGTGATAACACACCATTACCAGAAGCAACTTAAGGAAGAAAGTTTTTATGGTTCCAAAGGGATAAGAAACCATCTTGATGAGGAGATTTGGCAGCAAGTGGCAGGCCTGGTGGCTGGAGCAGGAAGCTGAGAGCTCAGATCTTCAGCAGCAAATGTGAAGCAAAGAGACTGAACTACAAGTGGGGCAAGGCTATGAGTTCTCAAAGCCCGCCACCCCCAGTGACAAACTTCCTCCAGCCAGACTCATGTGCACCATGATCTCCCAAATAGCACTGCCAGCTAGGGACCAAGCGTTCAAATGCTTGAGCCTATGAGGGACATTTCTCATTCAAACCACCACATCGCCCCTAACTTGGATTGTTGTGATTAACTGTTAATTCACATACATAATTTAGAATGATATATGGTGCATAACAGGTATTCAAGTAAAAATTATTTTTGTTGCATGTAAATCAGTCTCTCAGATGGATAAATGCAGTTCCTACATCTGACCCCCCCCATCCCTTTTGCCAATCACTACTCCCCCGGCCCTTTCTTCCTCTGGACTGAAGATAAAGGAGGGACAAAGCCCTGTCCCTCCATTCTCTCTGGGGCTCTGGTGAACAAATGATAATGGCACAGGTTGGACCCAATTAGGACAAGATCCCTAAGCAGATGTTGTTTGTGTGCAGGGGAGAGTAAAAGAATTGGTTCCAGAGGCTTGGAACCTGCTCATAGAAGATGCTAATTGATTTCTTGCTGATAATTTTTCACCCCTAACTGAACAAGAAAGAGGGTATCACTGAGGCTCATGTGCCTTCCAGGTGCCTCTCAGGACAGTGTGTATCTGTATCCAGAGAGGAGTAAAGATTGTCTGTTTTTCTCTCCATGAGGAACATAAGCTCATTTGTCCTGTGCAAAGATTTAATTCCTGGCAGGTCTTCAGAGCTGCAGAGGGATAAAGGTCACCATCAAAACTGCATGGAAGTTCTGCCTCTTGCATATTCTGGGGATGTCCAAAGGCCTAGAAAGTTTGATTAGGTTTGACATTTTCTTACCTGGGAGTTTTAGAAGAGTCAAAGATGAAACACTAGCCTTAGAAGCTGGCAAGCCCTGGACTTGTTGAGAAGAATCAGACTCAACAACAGAAAAATCTCTCTAAGACTCTCTCCCCCAGGGCTGGAGAGATGGCTCAGCAGTTGAGAGCACTGACTCTTCTTGCAGAGGACCCAGGTTCGATTCCCAGAACCCACATGGCAGCTAACAACCATTCATAACTCCAGTTCCAGGGGATGTGACACCGTCTTCTGACCTCTGCAGGCATTGCACAGCACAGGTGCACTTACACACATGCAGGCAATACTACTCATACTCATACACATAAAATAAAAATAACAAATTCAATATTTTTTTAAATCACTCCCCTTAGAACTCTTTTGGTCCTTTGTGTCTCTGCCCCTTATTGCCATATCATGTTGGACTGCATCTATCTGATGACTGAGTTCTTGAGGGAAAGAGTTTTGTCTCAGGTGCCATATTAGCAAACACTCACTCTATGCCAGGCACTGTTCTCTTTGCTTTTCCAACTTAACTCATTCAACTCTCACATATACTTGTGTGTATATACCTTATGTACATATGCTTGTGTGCACATACTTATGTGGCTGCATTTGTGTGCCTATACCTATGTATATATACCTGTAGCTGAAACTGGTTAAACTCCTGATCCTCCTGCCTCCACCTACCAAATGCTAGGATTGGAGATATATACTGCCACACCGAGTCATTCACTGCTTTTTTACTAATTTTTTTAATTGACAGTTAAAATTGTACATAATTATAGGGTACTATGTGATGCTGTACTGTATGTACATAGTGTGACATTTGTCTCCTAGTATGGTTTGAACAATTTTTTTTTACCTCTCTGGACCCCAATTTCCTCATCTATAAGAAACAATACCAAAATCATAACATTGCTGAAAACATTAAAGGTTATGATGATATATGTAAAAATTTTTAAATAAAACCTAATATATTATAAACATTTAAGAAATGCTGGTTATTCAATCTCTAGCTCTGTACAAGAAGGAAAAGAAGAAAAATGAGGAGGAGGAGGAAGAGGAGGAGGAGGAGGAAGAGGAGGAGGAAGAGGAG
>NW_008360328.1:4592059-4615989 GCF_000622305.1 Nannospalax galili
CCAGCAAGCAGGATTCCTCCATGGCCTGTGCTCCAGCTCCTGCCTCCAGGTTCCTGCCCTGAGTTCCTACCTTGGGCTCCTGGATGAACTGTGACCCAGGATATGTAAGGTAAATAAACCCTTTCCTCCCCAAGTTGATATTGGTCAGAGTGTTTTGTCACAGCAATGGAGAAACAGACTAGGTCACATGGGATTTCACTAAATTGCTCAGACTGGACTTGAATTTGTAATTGTCCTCCATCAGATTCCAAAGTACAGGAAGTACAGGTCCATGCCAGCAGGGCCAGCCAGGGAGGGGCCATGTCTACAGGACTCCCCTTCTTTGGTTATTGGCCTCCTTCTTTCTTGTCTCGCCTACTCCTGCTTTGCCAAAGAAAGATCAAGGCCCTTTGTTTTTCTTTTTTGCATATGTACACATGTGTGGTGTGGATACATGTGTGTTTGCATGTGTGTAGGTGAATTTGTGGAGGACAGAAGGTGAGTTCAGGTGTCTTCCTTGATTACTCTTCACTTTATTTACTGAGGCAGGGTCTCTCACAGAATGTTGAGTTACAAGTTGCACCAGTCTACCTAGCCAGCTTGTTCCTGGGACCCCAGTCTCTGCTTCCCAGCACTGGGATTACAGGTGGGCTGCCATACACACTCGGCTTTCATATGGGTGCTGTGGATCCAGACTCCAGTCTCCACAATTAGGCAGCAAGCATTTACCCCCCTAGCCATTTCCCTAGCCCCTATACTCCTTTCTCCTCTGTCTGAGGAGGCTGCATTTGTTGATGGGTCCTTTAATTTCAGGTCTGCAGTCTCCTCTCCTTTTCAGTAGCTAATGAGTCCTCCTCTGATTAGAGTTTGACTGTCACCTATAATTAAGCCTATTTAGTGCTTTTGAATAGGACACTTTTAACCCATTTCTTCCTGTAATTAGGGCATCCATCCAGGTGCATGCACGCATGAAGCCAACACTGGTGAGGACAGAGGGGAAGCGCAGACCAAAGACACTAATGCATGCACACATATATGTGCACTTGCATACATATTTATACACAGGACCACCCTCAGGTGCACACACAGGAAGCAGGCAAGGTGAGAGAAATGTAAGAGTGAGTCAAAGACATTTATGCAAACATGTATATGCACACAGATACATACACACACAGGTATATGCACACAGGTATAAACATATAAGTATATACACATAGGTATAAGCACATAGGTATATGTACACAGGTATAAGCACACAGGTATATGCACACAGATATAAGCACATAGGTATATACATACAGGTATAAGCACATAGGTATAAGCACATGAATATATATACACAAGTATATGCACACACATATATATATGCATGTAGGTATATGCACACAGGTATAGCAAACTGGTATGTGCACACAGGCATATGCACACATACACATTCATATATGGTACTGCACACTTTTGAGATCTGTACACAGGGCATCTGTGAGCTCCACAGAAGCACCACTTCCTTTGCACACATGTGGGTTGTAAGGAGAGCTGTATGTATGTATATGTATGTTAGCTGTATGTATGTTCAAGTGCACAGTAGTCTACCCTAATCCATGGCTTCAGCTACTTGTGGTTATCCTGGATCCAAAAATATTAAATGAAAATTTTCAGAAATAAACAATTCATAAGTTTCAAATCGTCAGATGATGAAATTTTAAGTCCTGTTGCTCCATCCCGCAAAGGATGTGACTTCCCTATGTCCCGTGCATGCATGCTGTATATGCTGGCTGCTCATTACTTGCTTGGTAAGTTATGTTGGTTATCAGATCATCTTTAGTGGTATTACAGTGCTTATGTTGAAGTGTCCCTTATTCTACTTAATGATAGCCCCCAAAAGGCATGCTGACAGTTTTACTACAATATGTTGTTAGAGTTGTTCTATTTTACAGTAGCTTTTAATCTGTTGTTGCACCTAACTTATAAACTAAACTTTACTATAGGTATGTGTACATAGGAGAAGCATAGCATATATGAGATTGAGAACTGTCCAGGTTCAGGCTCTCACTAGAGAGGTCAGGAAAGGGGAACCATACTTGTAGAAAGAAGGCATATTCAGAGAAAACGTGAATGTGTGAGAGTAGGGAAGGGAGAGCAGAAAGTTGGTGAGTTCCTCTTATCTCTTTCCAAAGAATTTATTTTTTAATAAGCTATACCTTCATATAGTTCCAAATTTAAAAAGTATTAAAATAAATGTAGTAAGATGTTTCAAACCTACCCTGAGTCACCCCACTGTCCTCTCAAAAGATAAACTTTATCACCAGAGACTTTATATGCCTAGAGAGTATACATTATAAACATTGTTCCTAGTTCTTTGATTGTTCTGAAGCTTGCTTTTCTAAAAATATTTTATTTATCATGTGTGTATGACTTTGCCATTTGTGTGTGTGTGTGTGTGTGTGTGTGTGTGTGTGTGTGACACCTACATGAGGATAGACACACAGTATGAGCCATAGCAGGAATGTGGAGGTCAGAGGACAACTTTGGGAATCCAGTTCTCTCCTTCCATCATGTGTTCCAGGCATCAAACTCAGGTGGTCAGGCTTGTATAGCAAGTACTTTTACCCACTGAGCCCTCTTGCTGGCCCTGAAGCTTGCATTTTTTTCTTTTTCTATTTTCATTTTAAAATGTAGCTAGAGAGGTCATAGATCTTAGAGAAAACCCCAAGGCTGTCACATCCCTAGACAAATATAAATTCTTACTATGCAAAATATGGATCCTTAAATTTACAGACAAGTATCCAAGTCACCACCATCAAAGAAGTTTCTTTATCAACAGATGGGGATTGTTACAGAGTTCCATAATTGGTCTCACACAGAGATTGTCTGTGAATTGCCCAAGCCTAAGTGGCACATCCACAATGCAACCGCTATCCCTAAGGCTCACGGAACATAGAACAAGGGGTAAAGAGAACACCAATGCATCTTTCAGTTCTCATCAATGAAGTTCCATCCTGCAACAGGGTGCCACGAACACAAAACATCACAAATGGCCAAAATGCAGAGAATATGTCAGCAGAGTGTGGGTCCTTGGACAGGACACCTATACTTAGGTCCACCCAGGGCTCAGGGACCATTGCAGAAGAGGGGGCAGAAAGATTGTAAGAACCAGGGAGGAGGTACCTAACCATACGGAAATAAAGTCCTACAGGCTCCTGGGACCCTTCTTATATGAACCGACAGCAAGGGTATGAGCATGTACAAACCCTTGCAAACTCAAGCAGACAAAAACCCAGGACAGAACTGTGAAAATGCACAGTGGGACCCAATCTTAGTCAAAAACTTATTGGCAGCTGATTACTGGTTGTAAGGAAGAGCTGATCTTCTTAAAGGGAGGGACTCTAGATAGGCTGACTAGATCCCAGTGGATGAACTTGCACAGAGGGACATCTGGGGATACTAACTTGACATGATAGACCTTAACCCAAATGATAGAATGTATGAATTCCAGTGGAGGGATTATGGGAGGGGGCCAATGCAAAAGGGGTATAAAAATGATTAAGATGTTCTGCATGAAATATACAAAAATTCAATAAAAAATTTAAAATTTTTGCCGGGCATGGTGGCACACGCCTTTAATCCCAGAACTCAGGAGGCAGAGGCAGGCAGATCTCTGTGAGTTCAAGACCAGCCTGGTCTACATAGTGAGTTCCAGGACAGCTGGGGCTACAGAGAGAACCTGTCTCAAAAGGACCAGAAAGAAAAAAAAATTAAAATTTTTAAAATTGTATCTTTTGCTGGGCATGGTGGTACACACTTTTAATTCTAGTACTCAGGAAGCAGAAGCAGGCAGATCTCTGTGAGTTTGAGGTCAGCCTGATCTGCATAACAAGTTCCAGGCGAACTAGGACTACATAGTGAGACCTTGTCTCAAAAAAAAAAAAAAAGCATTTTTCTTTTTAAGGACATGTGTTTCATACTACTATTGCTAAATTAACAACTCCTACAAAGTAAGTGAATTCTCCCATTTTCTCCTATTTTACAAAATGCACTTTTTAAGCACTCAGGAAATGGAAACAGAGGGTCAGAAGTTCAAGGTCCATTTTCAACTACATATCCAGCTCAAGGCCAGCCAGGACTACATGAGACTCTGACTCAGAAAACAAAAATGAAAATCCACTTATCAACTAGGCATGATGGAGCGTGCTTGTGAAGGCATCGGAAGTTGGATGGGCCATGAACTTGAGGCTGGCTGGAGCTACACAGTAAAACCCTGTCTCATAGAAATCACCCTCCCCCAAAAGAAAATACACTTTTCTCCCATTTTCATCCAAAGGAAGCTGGCTTTAATTTTAAGCATGTTTAGAGCAAATCTAGTCTCTGAGATGGATATAGCCAGAATTCCAACCTAGTGCCACAGGGGAGGGGAGGGCAGTGAACCTGAGGCCATCTTTGGGGTCTTTTTTCTGGGATGCTTGTGCTTAATGGTGCCTAAAATCCTGCTGTCTGGTTATATAGGTAGATAGGTAATCCTCCACTTAAAATGAGTCAACTCAATGATTTTTTTTTTTTCAGTCTTTTTGAGACAGGATCTCCCTGTAGCCCCAGCAGGCCTGTAACTCTCTATATAGACCAGGCTGGTCTTGAACTCACAGAGATCCTCCTGCCTCTGCCTCCCCAGTGCTGGTATTAAAGGCATGTGCCACCACCCGGCTAGATTTTTTTTTTATTTTATGATAGTGCAAAAGTGATATGAATTTAGTAAATATTTCAAATTTTGAATTTCAATTCCTCTGGGCTACCAATATGTAGTACATTGCCCCTTCCTTCCTTCCTTCCTTCCTTCCTTCCTTCCTTCCTTCCTTTTCCTTCCTTCCTTCTTTTCAGATAGGGTATCAAGCAGGCTTTAAACTCACTATATATCCTAGGCTGTCCTCAAACTCACGGCAATTCTTCCGCTTCAGCCTTCTAGGTATTAGGATTACAGATACGTGCAACCATGTGGCTTGTAAGAGTATTTCTTTTTTAGCTTTTTAAAAATATTTTATTATTTTTATTTTATGTGTATGAGTATATTGCCTGCGTGTGTGTAAGTGCACCTGTATTGTGCAATGCCCTCCGAGGTCAGAAGAAGGCGTTGGATCCCCTGGAACTGGAGTTATGGACAGTTAAGTCACCATGTGGATGCTGGGAATTGAACCGGGTCCTCTGTAAGAGCAGTTAGTGCTCTTAACTGCTGAGTCATCTCTCCAGCCCCCACAGTATTTATTTCAGATATATATAGTTTTTAAGTTATTATTTTTATTTATTTATTTTTATGTGTATGAGTGTTTTGCCTGCATTTATGTAAGTACACCTCATACATGCCAGGTGCTCACAGAAGCCAGAAGAGTGTGTGGGATCCTGTGGAACTAGAGTTGAGGATGGGTGTTAGCCACCATGAATGCAATGCCCATGGAGGCCAGAAGAGGGTGTTGGATCCCCTGGAACTGGAGTTACAGACACTTGTTAGCTGCCTTATGGGTGCTGCAAACAGAGCCCAGGTCCTCTTCCAGAGCAGCCAGTGCTCTTAACGGCTGAGCCGTCTCTCCAGCCCCAACAGTATCTCTGTCTTATCTTGTTGTTCTTATATGAAATTCTCAAAGGATTAATAAAAATTATATTTTACAAAAGACAGAAAACCACCATTTACATGCAACTGTAGAGAGTCCATGGGAGGTGGGGGATATGCTGCTTTTTCAGGTCCAGAATCAAGCTGTCAGATATTCTGGGCTCGAATCTGGAGGCTCTGGGAAAGATTCAGCTTCCTGAGGCTGATGTGTGATTAAGCTAACTAATTACCAAATATGAAGTTCTATAAACAGATAATGGGCCTAGGAGCCAGAGGTCCTGAATACCAGTTCTGACCCCATCATTTGTGAGATGAGTATATTTATTTGGACAAATTAGCCAAAATAGCTATAAATAAGTAATAAATCACAGATTGTGAAAATAAGACGAGGCAATGTGTAAGAAAACATAAGAAGAGTGTGTCGTAGTTCAAAAAAATAATATTGACATTAGTTTGGTTTTGTTACAAAAAACAAGATGAATTTCAGAGACGGATTTCTCAAAGACTCTTAAAAACATTATCACCCTGTTTCTTTGTAGCATTAAACCGCTTAAAATTTAAAAAAAAAAAAAATTCTGATTCCCAGTTCATTCAGATTGTTGGCAGAACTATTTCTTACATTTATCAAAAACTGAGTTTCCTGTTGACGCCAGCTAAGGTTGCTGAGTACTGCGAAGTTAGCACCAGTGTATCCCGTCTTCCCGCTGCCTCCAGACGCTGGGACTTCCCCTTCTGCCACCAGCTGAAGAAAAGTGTCTACAGGGTTCGTGGGATTTGATTGGACCCACTCAGGTAATTTCCCTGTCTTAAGATCAACTGACCAATGACCTTATTACATCTGCAAAATGCATCTTTTCACCAGGCATGGTGGTGCACATCAAAATCCCAGCACTTGGGAGGTAAAAGCAGGAGGAACAGAAGTTCAAGGTTGTCTTAGTTTCTTGTTCCTGTTGCTATGAGAAAAGGCCCCAACAAAAAACAACTCAAGGGGGAGTTTGTCTTGGCTCACAGTTCCACACGGAAGCATTTGGACATACGCGTGCAGATTCTCCCTTGCCACGTCTTCCTCTGTCTTGCGGAAGTTTCCTTTGCAGATGGCCTAACGGAATGAGGAACCCAGGCACGCAGAGTGAGGCCGGGTAAGTCCACTGCATGTCTACATTGCTTGCACGTCGGCCTTTCTATGAGAAGTTTCCATAAAGAGAAGCAGCCCAAGGTTTCCAGACAAAGAGATCGGAAATTAATATGTATTCCTTTGTGATTTTGCTGCGTTTAGGGCCTAAATGGAAACTTAACTAAATTCCAAAGGGAACTAGAATGTCTTTTGTCTTCTCTGTACACAATGGCTTCCTAAAGTCAACCTAACGCAAAGCCGCAAAGCCGCTGATTTTTCAGATGGGGCAACAGTAGACTCTGGAGCGCCACCTGGTGGCCTCCTCCGGCAAGTGGAAAAGAAAACATGTTTGGTACAGGTGGGGCTCGTAGCTGGCATAAAAACTCCGATCTCCACCCTTACATAACCCCCACCTCCCACCCGGGTGGACGTGAAGGTGGATTGAAGGTAGAAAAATATTTCATTTGACTTGATGCCAAAGTGGAGGTAAGTTCAGCGGAGGTGGATTAGACTGAAGTTCAGGACTTTCAAGAACTTGTGCAGATCTCTTCCCGAGCACTAAAGAAATAGGTGATGGAGAAACAGGAAAGCTAATAAAGGCGAAGGCAGGGAGAGACGAGGGTCCAACCTCTCTACAACTCTAGGGTGTTTAGCCCGGGGATATTCTTCAGACCTGCTGTATGTATTGGACAGATAGAAACACATGTACATAGTGGTTTACTTTCTTTTAAAATGTGTTTTTATTCTTTGAGAATTTCATACATGTATACAATGTATTTTGATCATATACACCCCTGCACCCTCTCCACCTCCTCCCTGACCCCCACCACTGCATTCCTGCTCCCTACTTCTTGTCCTCCTTTTTTTGTAAATATTATATTTATTATTTTAATTATTTTGTGTGTATGAGTGTATTTCCTGCATGTATGTAAGTGCCATGTCATGCAATGCCGGAGGAGGTCAGAAGAGGGTGTTGGATTCCCTGGAACTGGAGTTAGGGATGATTGTTAGCTGTCATGTGGGTGCTGAGAACCAAATCCAGGTCCTCTGCAAGAACAACCAGTGCTCTTAACTGCTGAGCTATCTCTTCAGACCCTTTGTGTTTTTTTTAAGACAGTGTCTCACTATGTAGCCCTAGCTGAACCTGGAACATACTATATAGACCAAGCAGGCCTCAAATTCAGAGAGATCTGTCAAGGTGTGCACCACCCTGCCAGGCATGTCTTTTTTAATAACCCACTGAGTACAATTAGTGCTGCCCATGTGTGCAGGAGTGTGGCCGTCCACTGGAGCATGAGCAATTTCCCTGTAGAAAACTAACTTTCCCTCCCTCAGCAGCCATCAACTGCAAATAGCTCTGAAAGCTCCACCAACTTATGGTTTTCAATATACTTTTTTTGTTTTCATTTTTTAACACAGGGTCTCAATCCACAGCCCTGCCCAGCCTGGAACTCACTAGGTAGACCACGGTGACTTTAGTCTCGCAGCAGTCCTGCCTGTGCCTTGTAAGTGCAAGGATTACAGGTATGAGCACCTACCCAGCTTCAGTACTTTTTAAAAAATACTACCCACAGGACCTGTGAGATGGCTCAGGGAGTTAAAGTTGCCTGCTGCTAAACCTCACCACCTGACCGTGTAGATCCTTGGGACCCACATGGTAATAGAAGAGAACCAACTCCAGCAAGTTGTCTTCTGACTACACACACACACACACACACACACACACACACACACACACACACATAAGTAAATAAGTAAAATATTGTTCAGAGAGGCTGGGCAAATGGGTTAACAGGTAAAGTATTGCCACACTAGTGTGACGACTGGAGTTTGAATCCCCAGCACCCACATAATTGCTAAGCAATTCCAGCCTGTGGGAGGCAGAGGTAGAATCCTGGAACAAGCCAATTGGCTCAATTAGCCAAATTGGCAAGCTCTGGGTTCAAGACCTGCTCCAATGTATATAATGAAGAACAATCAAGGAAGACACTCAACGTCACAGCCTCTAGCCTCCGCACACATGCATGTGTACCTCCACACACATGTGTCCACACATATAAGAACATGCACACACAGACATGTATACCACACACTTATACACAAAAAAACTTATTTACCATTAAAAACATGTACTGACTTTATTACAAATTAGCAACACAACTGCAATAAAATAAGTGGGGAAAAGGAGAATTACCTTAAGAAATAAAAGTTATTAAACAATGTGCTTGGGCCAGAGAGATTACTCAATGGATAAAGACACTGACCGCCAATCGGACAACCTGAGTTCAATCCCCAGGACCCACATAATGGAAGGAGAAAATCAGTTCCTGAAAAATTGTTCTTTGACCTCCAAACCTGCACCATGGCACATTCTCTCTCTCTCTCCCTCTCTCCCTCCCTCTCTCCCTCCCTCCCTCCCTCCCCCCAATAGATAAATTAATAAAATATACATTTAAAAAATATGTTCTAAGGGCAAAGAGCACACAATAGTGTATCTATGTGGTAAATCGGGTTATTACAGGGTTTAGGTTATAGATTGTGTTATATATTATGTAATCTATGGTTGAACAAAAAATCAATATATTATGAATAATATTCACCAAGATTTTTACTGTTAGAGAAAGAAATAAGAAGTCAAAGGTGGGGGGGTGAGCCATTCACGTTGGTTGGAATTGGAGTTATCAGAATAAAAATCATGGTTTTGCCGGGCGTGGTGCACACACCTTTAATCGCAGCACTCAGGAGGCAGAGGCAGGTGGATCTCTGTGAGATCTAGGTCAGCCTGGTCCACATAGTAACTTCCAGGCAGACTGAGACTAAGGAGACCCTGTCAAAACACAAACAAACAAAAATCATGGTTTTTATTAGCTAGGTGATAGAGTCAATGAATGCGGAGTAACAAGAAGAAATATGTTTGTACATGTATAATTCCTAATGCTGCCGTGGAATGAAGAAATAATAAGACTCCGTTAGTATTAAGCCCCTAGTGTCCAGCCCTTTCTTGATTTTTTAAATTTTTCTTCTTGTTCTTTGTAGCCCAGGCTACAAATTTCCTGCTGTCTCTGCCTCCCAAGTCATGGGGATTATAGGCACAAACCATCATGGCTATGTGGGATTTTTTTGTTTTGTCTTTTTTTGTTTTTTCCCTTTCTGAGACAGCATTTCTCTGTGTGGCCCAGGGTATCCTTGCACCCACTCTGTGTCCAGGTTTGCCTTAACTTGAACTTGTGATCTTCCTGATTCAGCTTCCAAGTGCTAGGACTACAGGCCTGTGCCACTGGACACAGCTCAGATTTCTAAAAAAAGTAAATAAATCAAAAAGCAAATCCCCTTAAAGAGGTGGTCGGTTACATGGCTGGGCCAGGGAAGACAGTAGAGTGAGCTTTTGGCACCTGTGTTTCTAGTACGGAAGTATCCAAACATGGTGAGGACATACTGAAACGATGATTTGTCAGATTGTCCAGGCAGGAACTGAAGCACAGACCATGAATGCACACTGGCTTTTCACCTCCTGGTTTGTTCAGTTATTTTTCTTACATAGCCCAGGCCAATCTGCCCAGTGATGGCACCATTCACAATGGGCTGGGCCTTCCTACATTAATTAACAACTAAGAGACTGCCTTATGGGGCTGGAGAGATGGATCATAGATTAAGAGCACTGACTGCTCTCACAGAGGACCCAGGCTCAAATCCTTACACCCATATGGCAGCTAACAACCATCCATAACTCCATTTCTGGGGTATCTAACTTCCTCTTCGGTCTTCCATGGACATTGCGTACAAGTAGGCATAACACAAACATAAAATAAAAATAAATAAAAATGTCTTATTAGAGAGCATGGTAGCACATGCCTTTCTTTAATCCCAGCATTTGGGGGGCAGGGGCAGAAAGATCCATGAGATTGAGGCCAGCCTGGTCTACATAGTAAGTTCTAGGCTAGCTGGGACTACAGGGAGACCAGGTCTCAAAAAGAAAAAAAGGAAGGAAGGAAGGAAGGAAGGAAGGAAGGAAGGAAGGAAGGAAGGGAGAAAGGAAAGAAGGGAGAAAGGAGGGAGGGGGAGAGAGAGAAAAAGAAAGGGAGGGAGGGGCAGAGAGAGAGAAAGGAAAGAAGGAAGGAAGGGAGAGAGAAAGGAAGGGAGGGAGGGGGAGAGAGAAAGGAAAAGGCAGGAAGGAGAAAGAAAGAGAGAGAGAGAGAGAGAGAGAAAGAAAGAAAGAAAGAAAGAAAGAAAGAAAGAAGAAAGAAAGAAAATGCCTCACAGACATGCCCACAGACAGGATGGAAGAAATTCCTCAATTGAGGTTCCTTCCCCGGTGACTCTGGTTTGTGTCAAGTTGACAAAAACCAACCAGCACACTACTTTCAGATACAATACACCATGCAATTGTACAATTCAGTAACCTTCAGTATATTCACAGATCATACCCCTCAACATTACTAATTTTAGAACATTGTGTCACCCCAAAACAAAACATCATACTCATTGACAATCATTCCACATCACTCCCCAGGACTCCTTTCCCAGATCTAGGGAACAACCATCTACTTTCTCTCAGATCTACCTATGCTGGGCATTACATATAAATAGAATCACTGCATGTAATCTTTGGTGATGCTTCCAAGGTTTATCTACATTGTAGCACAGCAGTATGGATACCAGTATCTTATTCATTTTAATGGCTGAATAATATTTCACTGTGTGGATATATCACAATTACAAAGCGTTCATTAGCTGGATGGCATTTGAGTGGTTGTCTATTATGAATGATGCTGTCATGGACATTTGCATGCAAGTCTTGTGTGGATGTATGCTTTCATTTCTCCTGAGCAATGCCTCCATATGCAATTTCTAGGTCATATAGGAAATTTATTTTGATAAGCAATGCAATTCTTTTTTTTAAGATTTAGTTATTTTATGTATATGAGTGTTTTTCCTGTGTGTACGTAAGTACACCATGTGTGTGCAGTACTGGCAGAGACCAGAAGAGGGAGTCAGATTCCCTGGAACTGGAGTTACAGATAGTTGTCAGCCACCATGTGTGTGCTGGGAACTGACCCGCATTCCTCTGGAAGAACAAGAAGTGCCCTTAACCACTGAGTCATGTCTCCAGCTCTGGAAGTTTGTTTTTATTTGTTTTGTTACATTTTATCTATTTATTGTGTGTGTGCATGGGGAAAGGGGGCACACACATGCCACAGCATGTATGTGGAGGTCAGAGGACAACTTGTTCATTCTCTCCTTTCATCATGCAGGTCTCAGGGATCAAACTCAGGTCCTCAGGCTTGGCAGCAAGCACTTTTATCTGCTCAGACATCTTATGGTCTCAGGAAGATGATATTTATTTTTTGAGGAAACTCAAGACTGGATTCCAAAGTGACTGTTCCAGTGTAAATTTCCACCAAGCAGTATATAAGAGTTTCATTGGGGGGAGGGAGGGCTGGAGAGATGACTCAGCAGTTAAGAACACTGGCTGCTCTTGCAGAAGACGTGGGTTCAGTTCCCAGCACCCACATGGCAACTAACAATGGTCTGTAACTAGTTCCAGAGAAATTCGACACCCAGTTCTAACCTCCACATGGGCATCGTTCAACATGGGTACACTTACATACATCCAGGCATAACATTCATACACCTAAATTTTTTAAATGTATAATAAAAAAGTTTTAATTTTTTAACGCCCTTGCTAATACTTACTACACATTATCTTTGTAGCCATCCTAGTTGGTGTGAAATGAGATCTCATTCTGCTTGTAGTAATAATTCTCTGTTGGTTAATGATACTGAACATCTTTTAGCATACCAGTTGGTCATTTTTGTATCTTCTCTGAAAAAAATCTGTTCAACAGGGTTGTCTTTTATTGTTGGGTTGAGTTGTAAGAGTTATTTACATATGCTTCATATAAATCTCTTACCAGATACATGATCTCCAAAAGTCATCTTTTGTTTCTTTGTGACAGGTCCCATGTAGCTTGAGACTGGCCTCAAACTCGCTAGCTGAGGCTGACCTTGAACTCCTGATCCTCCTGCTTCCACTTCTTTTGTTGTTGTTGTTTTGTTTTGTCTTTTTGAGACAGGGTCTCCCTGTAGCCCCAGCTGGCCTGGAACTCACTAAGTAGACCAGGCTGGCCTGGAAATCAGAGATCTGCCTGTCTTTGCCTCCTGAATGCTGAAACTAAAGGCGTGCACCACCACGCCCAGCTCCTGCCTCCACCTCTTAAATGCTGGGATTACAGACCTGTACCACTGAGTTCCCCTCCCATTCTTTTTCCTTTTCACTTTTCAATGGTGTCTTTTGCCATATAAAAGTTTTTAGTTTTGATGACATAGTTTGTCTGTTTTCTTGTTTTTGGTTTGGGCCTTAGAGGTTTATAATTGTTTCCTTCTAAGAATTTTATAGATTTAGCTTTTATATTTAGGTCTTTGATCAATTTTGAATAAAGTTTTATATGTGATATCAGAAATAGATCTACACTTATAACATTTGACATGTAGATAATCAATGTCCCCACTGATGGATTTTAGCAGGAATTGTGAGACTACTCCCAACAGGTGTAGGGGATACAGTCTGTTTGTTAAAACAGTGTGAGAAAGGTCATTAAGGAATGGTAGAGAAAAGGCTGTTAGGCCAGAGTTTGGGAAGCAGCCAAAAAGAACAGAAAGCCCAGCAGAATATGGTATTAGAGAGCCAAGGAAAGGTTTAGGGAAGAAAAAAAGTCAACCTCAAAATTTCTGCAAGAAGGGCTGGAAAGACAGCTCAGTAGTTAAGAGCACTGGCTGCTGTTGCAAAGGACCCAGGTTCAGTTTCCAGCACCCACATGGCAGCTAATAACGAACTATAACTCCAGTTCCAGGGGATCCAATACCCTTTTCTAACCTCCTCAGGCATTGAATGCACAAGTACGCTTATATACATGCAGGCAAAGCATTCAGATACATAAAATAAAAATAAATAAATCAGAGCCTGGCGAGGTAGGGCACACCTTTAGTCCCAGGACTCAGGAGACCAAACCAGACAGATTTCTATGAGTTCGAGGCCAGCTTGGTCTACATAGGGAGTTCCAGACCAGCTGGAGCTATAGGGAGACCCTGTCTCAAAAAGACCAAAATAATAAATACATTAATAAATAAGTAAATAAATAAATTTTAAAAATTCTGCAAAAGGCTGGCTGGGCCCCAGCCTTCTCAGGCTGGCGTGTCTCAGCCATCACTGGGCGAGTATCTGTTTGAGCGGCTCACCCTCAAGCACGACTAGGTCTCCATGCATTCCAGGGGGCTCCCTCCTCTGCCCTGCACTGCTGGCCTCCAGACCTCCGCCTGATCCTCTCCAGCCACTAGGCAGCTTTGAAAAGCCCTGGAGCCCCTCCTAAGCCTTAGACCAACTGAAAATAAAGCTTTTTTGAAACAGAAAAAAAAAAATTGGGATTAGAATAGTGGTTGTCCAAGGTGGGTGGTAAAGATAGAAAGGAATGAGAAATTTATCAGCATATACAAAGTTACAGTTAGAAGGGATAGGCTCTGATGCCTAAGTGCACAGTAGGCTAATGATACATAACAATAATTGGTCATGTATTTCCAAATAATTGCAAGAGAAGACTTTTTGGAAGGAGGCCCTGTTTATTAGTATACTACCACTGCACACTAGAAAAGAGGCTCTTGACTGTTCCCAGAACAAAGAAATGACAAATTCTTAAGGTGATGGATGTGCTGATTATTCTGATTTGATCATTATATAATGCATATCTGTATTGAAATGCCACATTATACTCCATAAATACACAAAATTATGTGAAAATGGAGACAGAAAGCATTGAGAGAGACAGGAAGGAGCTGAAGGCAAGATATCCCAAGGACCTAGCTCCAATGATCGGTTTCCTCCAACTTGGTCCTACCTTCTAATGCTCCTAGAATTTCCCCAAACAGGGCCACAACCCAGGGACTAAGCTCCTAACACAAGAATGAGTGTTATGAGAGGACACTTCTTATCAAACCATAACGTCAAAATGGAAATTGCACCTTGTTCTTAGACAACTCAAGATGTCTCAATGGCTTACAAAATATGCTTCCATTATTTGAGAACTTTGTCCTTATCAACTTCAAGTTTACAGGTAACTTTACAGAAGGACTCCTCCCATAATTTTGTTCATAATTCTTCAGCCAAATCTAACACTGCTCCCACATACAGCCACAGCCTGGCTTTAAGCAGGACTAACAACCTGATTTAAGCATTGGCATCGGATCTGCTGGAATAAATGTTTCTGTCCTTCCTTTGTTTCCCACTGTCTCTCTGGTTGCCATCAGCTCAAAGAACACAGAAGTCATTTCACAGACGGCCCTCGCAGACATGACCCAATTCTCCTTCCAGACATTCGTGACAGCTACCCATGAAACTGATACTAAGAAAACTGCACACTTTTTGCTGGTTTACCCATCACCCAAGCCTCCATTTCCTAAGGCATACTTTCTGGTCATTAAATGGGGCCAGCTCTGATTACTTGTAGGAATATGGACCCAAAGCTGATTTTTCTGAACTTGTTTTCAACACAAATAAGCCATTGTAATTCAAACAACAACCAAAAAGAAAAAAGGGGAAAAAAAAATCACGCTTTCTTCACCTGCTCAAAGATGCAGCCCCACCATCCCCATCTCCCTAAAAGCTTTCTACAGCCCACTAAAAATATCCAATGTTGACAGATGCAGGCTATCAATACAGAGACTCAAGATCCCAGGGTGAGAAGTGGCCAGAGGCAAAGTCTTGATAAACAGCTCAAATTGGCTCTTACTCCACAGGTGACGCCTAGTTTATCTGGGTAATTGTAAAGGGCATTTTACAGCAAATCAATTAAATGAAAATCTTTTAAACCCTTTTTAAATGGGGGGGAACAGAGGAGGGAGGAAAGGGCCAACCTTTGTAAGCTAACAGGTGATTTTAATTGGAACCAGCAGCGTTACACCATGCTTTTGACCCATTCGGTAAAGGCAAGAAAAGAAATCAATAAATTTCCATCAGCATCTACCCTCCTGGAGTCTTATAAATAGAATGGAGACACGAACCCCAGTTAATGGCTTCATCAAGCACCTCACTGATTCTCTAACAGAATTAAATAGGTTGCAGGTCTCTAGCCTCTGCGGTCCTCTACCACTGAGATTCAAAATGCCCCGGTGGGCTGGGTGCTGCTAGGTAACATCAGATCCTATCCTGTCCTTTATAAACACAGCCCCATCCTTAGCCCATTTCTAACCATGGCAGAATCTTTGAAACAGTCCTAGCTCTCAGAGATGTGAATCTGTGCACAGACCATTCCATAAACACCAAACACAGAAGGTCCAACTGGCACTTCAGGCAATAGATTCCCCCAGAGAACTCACAGGGCCGAACCGTCAGGCAGCTTGACTTTGGCCACATATTAGCTGTGTGGTGGTGGGCAAATTAATTTATAATCTACCATTTTCTCATTCTTGTATGGGAAATAGTGATACCCATCCCCTTTCTCATTGGTTAGTGTGAAATTAAGTATTTTACGTATCAATATATTTAAAGGTCCATGCGAAGATTGGGACACCAGGAGAAGATGTACTACATCATTCACAATAAGAGCCATACAAAGTCAGGTATGGAGGTGCATACTGTAATCCAGCTACTTGACAGGCAGGAGGACAAAGATCACAAGTTTGAGGCCAACCTGGATGATTTAGCAAGTCCTTATTTCAAAATGAAATATAAAAGGCTACAGAGGTAATTCATTGGTAAAGCACTGCCTAGCATGCGTAAGAGCCCATGTTCAAAATCCTCAGTACTGGGAAAACCAACACAAAATAAAGAGCTAAGAGCAATCAAAACTGCAGTGGGGTGCTGCCGTTCATCTACGGGATTGGCCAAAATCCCAATGTTTGAGAGACTAAATTATTGATGAAGTAATGGGGACACAAGTACTCATTGTTTGCAGAACTCAAAACAGCATCATCTGGGGCTGGAGAGGTGACTCAGCACTTAAGAGTAGTTCCTGCTCTTCCAGAGGACCTGAGTTCAGATCCCAGCACCCAGGCGAGTGGCTCACAACTAACTGCCTGTAACTCTAGTTCCATGGCATCCAACATCCTCTTCTGGCCTCTGAAGGCATCCACACACCCCTGGCATTCACTCACACAAACACACACAACATACACATAATTAGTAAATCTTTTTTTTAAAAAAAAAATCAACATCACCTTGAAAGAATTGAATTTGGAACTATCTAGACTACTACAGGTGAATTTACCGATTGACTCAGAAATCCCACTATTAGAAATCTATCCCAACATATACCAGCAAACATTCACAATGACTTCCACATCTCTACAAGGTTATTTATCATCACAAACGACGTGGAGGAATTCCAGTGCCCATCAGTGATTGGCTGAATGAAGTGTGCAATGGACATTGAGGATGTCCAGTCCACCAGTGTGCGATAGACACTGAGGATGAAGAGTCAAGAGGCAGAATTGTATCCATTGAAACACTGATCTCCGTGATACGATAAGTAGATAAAATGGGGAAATTATATATATATAAAAATATAGATATAGATATATATATAAACATAAAACATAATATATTTAGCATATAGAATGCCACTTCTATATGATAAAGAAGAAATAAGTATAGGTATACATATGTATTTCCTGATATTTGCAAAAAGAAACACTGGAAAATGAATAAGAGTTGGGTAGTTTGGCAACAATATAAGCAAGATTTCATTTCTAATTTTTAAGCAATTTTTATTTATGTGTGTGTGTGCACATGCACACCTGTGTGCCACAGTGTGCCCATACAGGTCAGAGGATGACTCTAGGAGTTGGTTCTCTCCTTCCACCATGGGATTTGGGGATCAAACTCAAGTTGACAGGTTTGTGCAGCAAGTACCTTTACCTGATGAGCCATTTCGCCAGCCCATAAGCAAGATGTCCCTTCCTTTTTCCCTTCCCTTCCCTTCCCTTCCCTTCCCTTCCCTTCCCTTCCCTTCCCTTCCCTCCCCTCCCCTCCCCCCTCCCCTCCCCTCCCCTTTATCTCTTCCTTTTTTCTCTTTCTTTCCTTTCCCTTCCTTCCTTATTCCTTCCTATATTAAATTTTTTTTTGTTTTTTGAGCTAGAGTCTCACCATATAGTCCTGGCTGGCCTAGAACTCACTATGCACGCCAGGCAAGCCTTGAATTATGGCAATTCTCCCACCTCCATGTCTTGGGTGCTGGAATTACAGGGGTACACCACCACACCCAGCTAAAAGTTCTTTAAATATACCGTATCATGGCATTTTGTTTATAATCCCAGCACTCTGAAGGTAGAAGCAGAAGGATCAGGAGTCCAAGGTCATTCTTGGCTATATATTGAGTTCAAGGCCAGCCTGCATGACATGAGACCCTGCCTCAAAAAATAAGAATGATGAACAAAATAAACGATATAAGTTTGACTTTAGAAGCATACATATTTTTAAAAATTTTATTGAGCTTTTGTACTTTTCATACAACAGTTCTTAATCAAATTTAGACCCCCTCCCCAATCAATGCCCTTATGCACACACACACACACACACACACGCACACACACACACACTGGACCTCATGCATTCCACCATACATCTTAAGTCCTACCCAGTCAAGCATTTGTACCCAGATGTCCTTTGGTGCAAGTTCATCCCCTGGAGTCTAGTCAACCTATCTAGAGATCATAAGTAAGGTCTATTCTCCCTCACCTAGTAGTAATCCGTCTCCAAGAGTTTCCAGATTAGGGCCAGCTAGCCTGCAGCCCATTTCTCTCGCTCCACTCTGGGCTCTTATCTGAGTGAGTTGGCATGGGTCTTGTGCTCTATGCCACCATTGCTGCAAGTTCATATGTGCAAGCTTCTAGTGGCCTGAAAGTGTCTGTTTCACTACGTTCATGGACCAACCCTGGCTCTCACAATCTTTCTTCCCCCTCTTCCGCAACTGTCCCTGGGCTGTGGGTGGGTGAGGTCCAATAAAGGAGCTCAAGTCAGGGACCCTCTGCAATCTCTTATCCTCTAAAATTTGGCCAATTGTGGCCTTCTGTGTGCATTGCATTCTGTTGTATAAGGAAGCTTCACTGGTGAGAGTTGAGGGATGCAATAGTTTTTCTCTCTATCCCTGTTCCACTACGTTCCATGAGCCTTAGGTGTAGAAGTTCTACTGTAGATATGTCACCTAGGACAGGGCAGCTCTCAGATGCATATTCTCTGTGTGTGACAAGTTGTGGAACTCTGCAGTAGCCTCCATCTGTTTCAAAAAGAAGTTTCTTTGATGAGTGGTATATGGTATACTTGTCTATAAATATAAAGGTCCATATTTAGCATATGGTAAGATATTTCAATTGTCTAGAGACATGACAGTATTTTCAAAAACTGTATTAAACTTAGAAATCCCTAAAAACTAAAACTAATAACAAGCAGAGTCAGGGTCACTGTCCCGGCATGGCCAGTCCAATAAATGAGCAGCCCCTTGCTTCTAGGTAGTCCTGACTGTGTGCTTTAGAGCCACAGAGCAACAGTGTGGCAGGCTATGGGCTTGCTACTGTCCACCAAGTCCCCCTTGCAGTGTATTAAACATTTTTTCTTTATGCTGAAAAATTAGTTAATTAAATGATGAGAAATTCTTTTCATCTGTAATTTAAAGATAATAATATTTTCTATGTAAGCTTTTAAAAGTGTTTTGAGAAGCATAACTTGTTTTATTTTGTTATGAAACTAACAGTATTAAATGACTTATATTCTTAGAATACAACATCTTTCCTTAAGAGATAAGTAACTCTGAGATTTATTTTTATTTTTTTTGTGTGTGAGTGTTTTTCATGCATGTATGTGAGTGCACCCACCATGTGCTGCAGTGCCCATGGAGGTCAGAAGAGGGCATTGCAGCCCCTAGAATCTGGGTCTTTTGGAAGAGCAGCCAGTGCTCTTAACTGATAAACCATCTCTCCATCTCATAAGTATCCATTTTAAAATGTTAACCCTGGGGCTGGAGAGGTGGCTCAGCAGTTAAGAACACTGGTTGTTCTTGCAGAAGACCCAGATTTGAATCCCAGCACCCACATGGCAGCTAACAACTGTCTGTAACTCCAGTTACAGGCCAGGGGATCCGACGGCCTCTTCTTTCCTCCTCAGGCATTGCATGACATGGGTGCACTTACATGCAGGCAATACACTCATACACATAAAATAAAAATAATAAATAGAATATTTAAAATGTTAATCCCAACAGTCAGGATTGTGGCCTACACAGTGAGATCCTATCTCAAAAAAACAAAGTTAATATTTTTGCAAAGTAAACCCTGTCTTCCTTTTTCTGTTTGGAAAGAAACCGTGTGCCTGGGGAGGAGCTGGGCTATGCCGTCAAAGTCCCTTGAGCTTCTTGTGTGTTTGGTGCCGTCCAATATAGTATGTATTAGTTATTTATAACATTGAGACCCTATTCCTAAAACATTAAGGCTGGATCTGTCTGATGGTACAGGTCTGTAATCCTAGCTACTCAAAAGGCTGAGGCAGGAAGATCACAAGTTTCTAGAGCAGCCTGGGTTACAGAGCCAGTTCAATGCCAGCCCCGGCAACTTAGTGAAACTGTATCTCAGAATAAAAAAATTTTAAAGTGCTAGGGAATATAGCTCAGTAGTGGCATGTGCAAAGCACCTGGTTCAGTTCTTGCTATTTCAGAAATAAAAATAATTAAAAATTGAGAGCAGGGGCTGAAGAGAGGGTTCAGTGGTTAAGAGCACTTGCTGCTGTTCCAGAGGACCAGAGAGAGTTCAGTTCCCAGCACCCATGTGAGGCAGCTCACAACCACATGTAACTCCAGTTCTAGGTGATCTGATACCCTCTTCTGGCTTCCAAAGGCATGCACAGGCACATGTGGCACGCACACACACACACACACACACACACACACACACACACATAAAAATAAATCTTTTACAAAATTGAGCGAAGGGCCGAAGAGATGGTCTCGAAGTCAAGAGCAGTTACTGCTCTTGCAGAGGACTGGAATTCAGTTCTCAGGACCCAAACGGCAACTCACAATCAGCTGTAACTCCAGAGGAACTGTTGCACATGTGGCACGCACACACACACACACACACACACACACACACACACAAATAAAAATAAATCTTTTACAAAATTGAGCGAAGGGCCGAAGAGATGGTCTCGAAGTCAAGAGCAGTTACTGCTCTTGCAGAGGACTGGAATTCAGTTCTCAGGACCCAAACGGCAACTCACAATCAGCTGTAACTCCAGAGGAACTGTAGACATACCTCCCCACACAATTATATGCACCATAGACATACATATGAAAAAAAAAAACTACATAGAAATAAAAAATAAAGGGGCCAGCCAGATGGCCCACTGAGTAAAGGCTCTTGCCATACAAGTCTGGCAATCCCAGATCCTGCATAAATGTCGGATGGAAAAAGCCAACTCCATGAAGTTGTCCTCTGACCTCCACACACGCCTCATGGCACACACATCCATATGCATCCACATATATCATACACACACATACAGTAATAATAATAAAGCAAAAATAGTAAAGGCAGAAGAAAGAAGTAGAAATAACTTGACTACAAAGACTTCCATCTGTGTGATAGCTAGGCAATAATAGCAGGAACACTGAATTCTGTCCATCTTTAACTCTCATCCCTGAGGGAGTTCTGTCCTGCTACAGTTCAGCCACACATTCACATCTTGACCACACAACATATGTCTATAGGATGTGATTTGTCCTGGGAGCTTCTCATTTGTAAGTTCTGATGGAAGTAGTACAGCACAGCGCTTAATATTATGAATCAGAGTCAGACAACCCAGGCATGTTGGCACATACTTGCAATCCCAGCATTCAGGAGGCTGAGGCAGAAGGACCATAGGAGGATTGTTAAGGCCAAGGCCAGCCTGGACTGTACAGTGAGAAGAGAGGTAGGTGAGGCGAAGAAAGAGGGGGAAGGAAGAGGGAAACACAAACTATTCTCTTCATTTGTGGAATGAGATTAAAAGGTAGACTAACTCTAAGTGTTCTAGTAAGGGTACAGTGAAAAAAATCCATGTGTAGTGTTTAGCGTACTTGGCATATAGTTAAGGGCTGAGCAAATGTTTGTTATTAATAATAGAATGAGAACATCTTTAAGGATAGCCACTTGGTCACTCATGTGCACCCTCAGAATCTAGCATGCTGCCTAGCATCTGTCATGGGTTCAGTAAATGTTCCCTGAATGAGTCACTGTATCCAAGGGTCAGGGAACACGAGGACACCAGCAATAAAGTCATTGCTCAGGGTCACCACACCACACGACTACTTCCAAGCAGAGCTTTTCTGTCTCTGCAGTGTGAGGTGCCCTTTAAATCTCTTGCTTTCTAAGTGTTTAGATTGTACCTGACTGAGCATAAGTCTTGGGGAGAAAGATTCAATCAGACTTCCAAGCCTCATTCTATTCCAGCCAGAGCGGAGTGAATGTCTGTCTCTCCCTTTCTCTGGGCCTGTCACAATCTCAACAGATAGGCTTTTAAATTAAGTAGTGATTTGGAATGTAAGTGAGTGCATTTAAGATGATAAGAGACAGAGAGATCCTAATGGCTGAAATATTTGTCATATCACAAGTAAACGGAGTGTTTCAGGGAGTCACTAATATAACTAATTTTTTCCAGATCCTTCTCTGCTCTGTGTGAGAAGATGAGGTCAGCGCAGGTTGAGCTAGCCCTGAGTGAGCAGCTGTCGGGGGACTGAAGAGAATACTGATGGATGGCTGAGGCACTGGGACTGTTTTCCTCGGGAAACCAGAGCTCCATTGTGCAAATTAAACTGTGGCTGCCCAACAACCAGAGGTAAACTGCCCCAAATATAAGATGGGGAAATGAACGCAGCCCACACAGTCTGCCCCAGAGTGCAGAGATGTGCCCATAGGCTTGGCCCAGTGCTGGAGGGACCTGGAGAGAAGATGAAAATCAGCGGACCTGCAGCTCCTTCTCACTCTGCACCCATTCTCTGCAGCAATCCTGAATCCTGTTAGCCATACCTCTTGAATGCTCCCAGGGCCTGGGGTCTCACTGCCTCCCAGCTAGCCTATTTTGATCAACTTGCTTAGGAGGCCAGAGGGGCAAACTCCATGGCAACTGGAATGCCATTCTGCCTGTTCAAGCAGTGAGCTGAAAGCTGTAAGATATGTGGTTATTGCTTGTTTGGGCTGCTAAGACAGGAGGTTTGATGCCAGATTTGACTTTGTAGTAAGTCCATTGCAAAGGGAAAAAAAAGGAGGACAGCCTTGCTCAGCTGGGCTTGGTATAGTCCTTGTTTAGGCTTGTAGGTTAAACTGAGTCAGGGTCTGACTCTAAAGCCAAGGCCCACCTGCAACTCACTATGTAGACCAGATTCTTGACTCTTCCAGGAATCAGCTTGCATTGAGTTCTTCAGTGCTATGAACCCAGGTGTCAGCAACGATGCCCAGCTTATATTTTTTGGAGTGTATGTTCATCAAATGTACAAGATTTTATTTTTTATTTATGTATATGAGTGTATTGCCTGCATGTATGTAAGTGTACCTATGCTGTGCAATGCTCATGGAGGTCAGAAGAGGGTGTCAGATCCCCTGGAAATGAACTTATAGATGGTTGTTAGCTGCTGTGTGGGTGCTGGGAACCAAACTCAAGTCCTTAACCACTGAGCAATCTCTCCAGCTCCCTAAATGTTCAAAATTTTAAATGCCACAATTTTTCATGATCTTGATTTAGCCTTTCTTAACATCATTTTTTTGTTTGTTTTTCTTTTTGTTTTTAAGACTGAAAGTTTTATTTTCATAGTTCATGGATTTTCAAAGTTTAAAAAATGGGTGTAGGAGCTGGAGAGATGGCTTAGCAGTTAAGATCACTGACTACTCTTGCAGAGGACCCGGGTTCGATTCCCAGCATTCACATGGTGGGTACGAACCTTACTTAACTCCAGTCCCAGGGGAATCTGAAGCCCTCTTCTGACCTCCATGGCATTGCATGACACAGATGCACTCACATACATGCAGGCAATACACTTAATAAAAATAAGTTTTTTTAAGAAAAGGGTATAAACCAGGCATGATGGCAGATGCCTTTAATCCCAGCTCTCCAGAGGCAGAGGCAGGCAGATCTCTGTGAGTTCAAGGCTAGCCTGGTCTCCATAGCAAATCCAGACCAGATGGGTCTACAGGGAGACCCTGTCTCAAAAAGACCAAAAAAAAAAAAAAAAA
>NW_008360328.1:4620227-4636473 GCF_000622305.1 Nannospalax galili
GTCTGTTGTGATGTTTCCCCTTTCATCTCTGATTTTGTTGATTTGGAGGTGCTCTTTCTTTCTTTTGGTTAATTGGGCTAGTGGTCTGTCAATCTTGTTTATCTTTTCAAAGAACCAGCTCTTGGAATTGTTGATTCTTTGTATTGTTTTCTTTGTATTGTTTTCTTGGGAGAACCCAACCTCTTAGAGGGCTGGATATCAGCTCTGAGGGATCTAACTTGGGTCATCAGGCTTAGCAGCAAATGCCTTTGTCCACTAAGCTGTCTTGCTCCCACCTTCCCTTTTTGTTTTTTTTTTTTGTTGTTGTTGTTGGTGGTGGTGGTGGTGGTGGTGGTGATGGTGGGGTTTTGTTTTTTGGTTTTTTTTGAGCCTGGAATTTGAACTTGCCTGAATCTCACAGTGCTGAGATTAAAGGTGTACACCATCACACCTGGGTTTTTTCAACAAAGTCCCTTTGTAGCCCAGGCTGGCCTTGAACTTCAAATCCTTCTGCCTAAACCTCCCAAATGGGGGATTAGAGGCCTGTACCACCATACCCAGTAAAGGCTAGACAAAGGGAAGGGGAAGGAGGTGAGTGTGAGATCCTGGAGGCTTAGAAGTTTCCAGAAGCCTAGGAATCGCTCTCTGAGAAAGGTGTGGTTCGTGTACCTCAGAGCTGATATCCAGCCCTCTAAGAGGTTGGGTTCTCCCAGTACTGACAATCTCTGACCAGCACAATGGTGCTCTGTGTGAGCTGGAGAAAAGCTGGAAACCAGATCCAAGTACTATCTTCAGGGTACCAGGACCACTGCAGACCCCTGATTTTTCCTTCAGCTTTCCAGCCTGCTTCTGATGTCCCTGACAGGAGAGCCTTACATAGACCAGTTGGCAGGGAGAAATGTAGTTCTCAGAGGCTAAATAAGAAAGATTTGGGTTTAGAGACAATAACTTAATAATTAGGACTTCTTCTCCCCCATGGATGTCAGTTCTGACAACTAGAATAATACTGAATATATTCATATTCTTCATCTATTCAAAAATAGCTGCCCAACCTTCCCCTGCCCTCGCTTCTTCCCCCAGCCTTTCAGAACTTTTTATTGATTTCCCTGCTGCAGGCTCCTTAGGACAATATGTGATTCATTCCTGAGTTACTCTGGAGCCAGCATAATACTGTGATGCTTTTTGTAATACTAAGTGCTTTTCCAGCCTGGATGTGAACACTCCAATTGCTTTAAATGGTGGTCTTTGTATTGAACCCAAATCGGCCTTTCCCCAAAGCCAGTGAGTGGTCTGTCCAATTTAGCTATATGAACCTGGACCAAGCACCTCACTCATTCCAAGTCTCACCTTCTGGAAGAAAAGTTTGTGTGCTTACTCTGTCCTACATGTGATGGCCTCTCTTCTACCATGACCCAGGAGAAAAGACCTTAACAGATGCCAAGTAAATGTGGGTACCATGTTTTTGGACTACAAACTAAAGAAACCTCTATTCAAAAAATAGAGGGGCCGCCGGGCGTGGTGGTGCATGCTTTTAATCCTGGCACTCGGGAGGCAGAGGCAGGCAGGTCTCTGTGAGTTCAAGGCCAGCCTGGTGTACACAGTGAGTTCCAGGACAGTTGGGGCTACAGAGAGACCCTGTCTCAAAAAGACCAAAAAAAAAAAAAAAAAAAAAAAAGAGGGGCCAGGCATGGTGGTGCAGGCCTTTAATGCCATCACTCAGGAGGTAGAGGCAGGTGGATCTCTGTGAGATCAAAGCCAGCCTGGTCTACATAGGGAGTTCCAGGTCAGCTGGAGCTAAAGAGAGACCCTGTCTCACAAAAAAAAAAGCGGGGAGGGGGGGAGGAAGAGAAGGAGGGGGGACTTTATTTTTTCAGACAAGGTCTCAGGTACAGCCTGGCCTCAAACTTACTATGCAGCTTAAACTTCTGATCCTCCTGCCTCCACCTCTCAAGTGCTGGGATTACTGGTATATACCACTATACCTAGTTTATGTGGTACTGGAGATTAAACCCAGTGCTTGTACTAGACAAGCACTCTACCATCTGAGCTACATTCACAGCTCAGAAAAGGCTTATTTGGCTCACAGTTCAGAAGTTCTGTGCATGACTGCTTGCTTGGCCCTACTGCTTTTGGACCTATGACAAAGTAACACTCCATGAGAGCAACACATGGTAAAACCATTGACCTGGCCAAAGAGAGAAAGAGGAATAAATGTAGGGTGGGTCCCACTATCCCCTTCAAGGACATGCCCCCAGTAATCAGAAAACATCTGACTCAGTTCCACCACTTATTGCTTCCACTGCCTCCCAATAGGGCCAAGCTGGGAACGCAGCCTTTAGCACAAGGGCCTTGGGGGGCACTTCAGCTCTGAACAATACTGGATGAGTTTGTGTCCTATTCCTCAAATTTGCCCCTGCTGCTCTGCCCTCTCTTTTTGGATTTCATCCACACTCTGGAAAGCTGCTGATGGAGAGCCTTTCTAACAGTGGGAGAGCTTTGAAGTATGGGAGGGGTGGGAGAGGTGGCAAATCTCCGCAAGTTAGAGATAGAGCCTTGCCTGTTACTCTTCATGATAAAGTTAGAATAGCGTGGAGTTTAACCAGAGAGGCTTTGGGGTCAGACTGTCTATGTTCAAGTTCCTCCCATATCATTTCCTATGTGACCTTCCTGTGGGAAAGTAATTTGGTCCTTACTCTACACAACCGAAAATTTAGAGTTATTAATGGCACTAAAGTCAGAAGGTTTGTTACTGCTGGTGAAATAACAAATGTTTGATACTGATTAACTAGTTCTGGGTCCTACCTGCTTAAAACTGTTAATTCACCACACTGCCATTTAAACCTTTCCACATCTTGTGAACTGGGTATGTTCCCCTCCCTACTGTATAGTGAGGGAAGTAAAAGTCACATGACCACAAAGACAAGAAGTGGCAAAGGCAGGGCTCTATTAAACCCAGTGCTAACTCCAGTACGAGAGTTCAGAAATGGTCTACCCTAGAGGACAACTTAGGAAATTTGTGAGAGCATTTTTGGTTGTTGCTATGACTAAGACACCCCTGAATTTCAGCAGTAAGTAGGGGAGAGGGGTGTCTGACACCTTGCAATATATAAAACAGTCCTGTACATTAAAGAAACATCCACATCCCAAAAGACTTCTGAAGCCCAGTGTGGTAGTACATCATTGTGTGGCAGGAACATCAGGAGTCCAAGCTCATCCTTGGCTACACAGAGAGCTCAAGTCAAGCCTGGGCTAAATGAGACCCTGTCTCAAATAAAAAACAAAACAAGACAACAACAACAACAAAACCCAAGTGACACAGCTGGGAGTGGTGGTGCACCCTTTAATCCCAGCACTCAGAGGGCAGAGGCAGGAGAATCTCTGTGAGATCAAGGCCAGCCCAGTCTATACAGTGAGTTCCAGGCCAGCTGGGGTTACAAAGAGGTCCTGGTTTTAAAAAAATAAATTCAGAAAAGACCAAAAAAAAAAAAAAATCCAAGTAACTTCAGAATCTTCTAGACATTCACCTCCCAATACAGGAAACAAGGCATATAAGACCCTTAGCAGTCCATTCAGCATTTTACCAGTGACCCTAGCCAAAGCAATAAGGAAGGAGAATAAAGATAATGAATGAGAGAGACAGGGTCTCCCTGTGGCCCCAGCTGGCCTGGAACTCACTATGTAGATCAGGCTTGCCTTGAACTCGCTGAGACCCACCTGCCTCTTCTTCCTGAGCGCTGGGACTAAAGGCTTGTGCCACTACACTCTGCTGATAAATAACTATTTCAAGCCCAAACTTGGAGTTTCTTATCTCAAACAAACAAAATCAATGTAATTAGGAATAGATTTAAGAAATGGCTTGTAGGGGGCTGGAGAGATGGCTCAGTTTTTAGGAACACTGGCTGCTCTTGCAGTGGACTAGACTTCAGTTCTCAGCACCTACACGGCAGATAACAACCATCCTGTTCTAGAGTAGGATTGTATGCATGTGATGCGCTTACATACATGCAGGCAAAACATTCATACACATAAAATATTAAAAAAGAAATGACATGTAAGAGTTCTTCATTTTTAACTTAAATTGGCAGAAATTATTGAAGCCTTTAGGAATAGAGAGATGTGCCATATTCTTTGAACCTAAATTATTAAACTGTTCATTGTAGCCAATTTGATCTACAGAGTCAATAAAATTCCCATTATAAGTCAACCTGTTATTTTAATAGAAATTGAGTTGATTCCCTGGCATGGTGGTATATATGTATAATCCCAGCACTTAGGAGGTAGAGGCAGGAAGATCAGACGTTCAAGGCTAGCCTCAACCACATAGTGAATTTTAGGCGAGCCTGGGCTATATGAAGCCCCATCTCAACAAACAAAAACCCCACTATATACCAATAAAGAAACATAATTTTTAAAAGTTGAGTTGATTTTTAATATTTATATGTAAGGGGGCTGGAGAGATGACTCAGCAGTTAAGAGCACTGACTGCTCTTCCAAAGGACCCAGGTTTGATTTTCAGCACCCACATGGTGACTAACAACTGTCTGTAACTCCAGTTCCAGAGGATCCAACACCTTCTTCTGACCTCCACAGGCAATGCAAAACATGGGTACACTTACACACACGCAGGCAATACACTCATATACATAAAATAAAAATAATAAATAAAATATATTTTAAAAATATTTATAAGGGGGAGGGGCTCATACTACTAATCATAAGACTTTCTATAAATAGCTTGGTAATCAAACTGAACCACTTACAATGGGAATAATCAAGTTTGTTACCAAATTACCTATTCCTGTTCCCTATTACTATGTAACAAACTACCCTCATTTCAGGGGCCTGAAATAAAACTAACTCTAGGCCTAAGAGAAGGTAGGGTACCAACAAGAGACCGTCTGAAGAAAGGATGGAAATGCCACCAGCAACAGTGGCTTAGAAGATAAGAAAGTTGGGTGGAAGGCTGGGACACAGTGGTAGAGCACTTGCCTCCCATGTACGATGTCCTAGGTTCAATCCCCAGTACCGAGCAAGAGAATGGGGGGAGCTTTACTTGGTTCCACAAGGTCCCCCAAATCTCATGTGCCTGCATTTCTTTGCTTTCTGATCTTTGAAACTGCTGTCCCACTGACTAGTATACCCTTCCTCTTCTGGTTTCTCCTATTCATTTCCCATGGTTGCCTTGCAGGAAACCCTCTTTCGTCCAAGCCTGGGTCCAGTTCCCTTCCATGGGGTTCAACAACTCCCTCAGTACTCATGCCGGTCTGCTATTTATCTACTTCATTCCTTTCCCCCTTTCCTGAGTCTAAGCTACTTGAGGGTGCAGGGCAGGACTTTGCACTCTTTTCTGCCCACAGAACCCTAGCAGGTGATGACCCACTAAGTGAGTGAGTAGAATATTCATGAGGCACCACACAGGGGGTGGGGGGGGTTGCATATGCTCTCATTGGTCCCAGGGTCTGTGTTACCTCCCTGCACAGCACTGGGCAGAGCTGGTCCTTAGTGTGAATATCCAACACCACAGCCTGCTCAACCATGGCCTCCCCTCCAGTCTCCCCAGATCAGCCCAGCTATTCCCAGTTCCTCTATGGAGTAGATCGAACTGCTTCCCACTAAAATCTTACATGCGGTAATAGGAGAAAAATAAATAATAAAGGTCGAGATTAGGACAATTGGTGACAACGAGATGAACACAGATTAATGATGTGGACCTCGCCCTGGCCTCCTCAGCCCAGGCTGGGGAAGGTTCATGGTTGATACCCATTAAAGGGCTTAATGAAATAATTATAATTCATACCCCAGAGCATCAAAGAATCAATACTAGGGAACTTTGAGCCACTCTGGGGGTGGCATCCCACTGGCTTCACAGTTCAGCACAGCAGGCAGAGCTGGTAGAAGCAAATGCAGTTGACACGGAAGTTGCACTAAAAGAGGGCAATAATAGATTAAAAGCTGCCGGGATCCTGGTGACTGGACGTCAATATCCTTTATTCCCTGCCTTGCCCCAATTCTGCCCCCTCCATGCACTATTAGCCCAAATCGATGGGCTGTCAATTGACATCTCCAGTGACAGCATTAATGCGAGCTCACAAAGGAAGCCCAACCTTATATTATCACTTCTCTCGCTTCCAAATTACCACATAATGCAGGCCACGGGCAGCTTGTGACATGTTAACACTATACATGATTTGTTGGGATTGGACTAAACATTTCATGGCTAAAGATTTCATCAGAGATTTGATGACAGAAATAAACTGCTGTCCACAGGGAAATCACTGGAAATAATAGAATTAGGCATTGTTTGGGAATCTGGAGGGATGATGGAGGGATGTCAAAGGAGGGAGAGAAATGAGCCCTACAGCTGGTAGCCTGCTGTGGGAACAGCTCTAGGGAAAGACTGCAATCAAAAGGCCTTTTGGTTGGTCTCACTTAAGAACAGTACTTGGATTTTGTCTTAGAGTTCACTCTGTATTATTCCTCCTCGGTGACAACAGAGAATGTAACTGCTGTGGATTTCACTGTGATCCCCTGTCCCTCAAAAGATATACTGAGTCCTAACCCCAGAACCTCAGAAAGTGACTTATTTGGAAATAGGGTCTTTACAGAAGTAGCTGGAAAATGAATGTTGAGGGTCATCCTTCAAAATGGTAAACTTAGACAAGGACAGGCACAGCGGGTAGTAGAAACAGCCAGGTGACAGAAGAATCAGGAGACAACTCCCTCTCTAGTACCTGCAGAGCAACAAGACCCTTGCCCAGACCTCGACTTCAGACTGTTAGTCTCTAAAACAGAGACAATAAATTTTCGCTATTTTAAGCTATACATTTTTTAGTGCTTTTTACAGTATACTTAGGAAATAATATTCAGCTAATGATTGCCCCAATTTACTGAGCACTTTTCTAGGAGTCAGCCATAGCTACATGTTCCACACATACTGGCTTGTTTCGCTCTACTGAGTCTAATGATTGAGTATTCTAATTTCCATTTCTTAGGTAGTTTCAGAAAAAAAGTAATTTGCTTAATACCTTTTTAATTTTTTTTTATGTGTATGGGCATATTGTCTGCATGCATGCATGCAGTACCCACGGAGGTCAGAAGAGGGTGTCTGATCCCCTGGAACTGGAGTTATGGACAGGTGTTAGCTGCCACCTGGGTGCTGCTGGGAGTCAAACCCAGGTCCTCTCCAGTGCTCTTAACTGCTGAGCCATCTCTCCAGCCCCTTGCTTAATTGCTTAATGCTTAATAAAATACACCTTATGAAGGGCACAGCAGGTCTGATTGGACAGAAATATAAGAAATGCTAAACAAAACAGCTTCTGTTGAACATTTCCAAGTGTTTTTCAAATGGTTTTTTGCTAGTAGTCAGCTTTTGTTTCAGTCCAATCTAGTGTTTCCTACCTGAGAGTGGAAACTGGTTTGATTTGAGTCCACGCCTCAAACGCAAATATAGACCAAGGCACAGCAACATAGGCACTATGACTTAGGCTCTCTCTCTCTGACAGACAGGCAGGCAGGCAGGCAGGGTCTTGGCATGTAGCCCAGGCTGGCCTCAAACTTGCAATTGTCCTGCCTCTACCTCCCAGGTGCTGTGATTACAGATGAGGCACTAGGCCCAGCCTTACTCTGATCCTTGCAAGTAACCTGTTTCATTCTATTCCTCCTCCATCTTCCCAACTACCATTAACAGCGCTTGTACATGTTCTGTACTTTCCCTCTCCGCTCCCCCTCTACCTTCAACCCCTTGGCCCTCAAGAATGGGGGGAGGTAGCTCTGCAATCCAATGCATTTCTGATACAAAATACAATGTGGATGATCCTTGGAAACACCCTAAAAGAGCCAGTCACAAAAGATCATGTATTGTGTGTCTGTGAAATGTTCACAATTGCTGGCTAAGGCAGTGTGGGGCTGAGAACCCAGTGATAATGGTATGAGATTTTATTTTAGTCTGATTCAACTATTCTAAATTGTGTTGCACTGTTCTGTAAATATACTGAAAATACTGATGCTTTCAGTAAACTGGATGGTATATGAAATGTCAAAACTACTCTTTAAAAAATTTTTTGTTGTGTTTAATAGCTGACCTGAAACTCTCTATGTAGACCAGGTTGGCTTTGATCTCAGAGATCCACCTGCCTCTGCTTCTTGAATGCTGGGATTAAAGGCGTGCATGACACCACACCCTGCATTTGTTTAAATATTTTTGAGACAGTGTCCTATGTAGCCCAGGCTGACCACTCCCTATGCAGCTGAGGATGACATTAAATTTTTGATCCTCCTGTCTCCACTGCCTAATTGCTGGGACTACAGGCATTTCGTTTGTTTGTGACAGGGTCTCCCTGTAGCCCCAGCTGGCTTGGATTTCACAAAGATCCACCTGCCCCTGACTCAGGAGTCCTGGGATTAAAGGTGTGTGCCACCATTCGAGACTTCATCTCATCTTGTTTATGTGGTGCTGGGATGAAATTCAGGGCAGCACTGCCTAGCACATACTAGGCAGGTACTCTATCAATGGAGCCACACCTCCCAGCCCAGTTATGTCTTTTCAAAGATTATCTTAGAAGTGAGTGGAAGCTAAGGATACATGAAATTAAGAAGTTAAGGGGCTGGAGAGGTGGCTGTTCTTCCTGAGGATCCAGGTTTGACTCCCAGCATCCATGTGGTGGCTCTATTGTCTTCTTTTAGCCTTTGAGGGCACTACACATATGAGTAAACATACTGGCAATCAAAATACTCCTACAAATAAATCATTAAGAAAAAAGTAACTTAAGACTAGCAAATGGAAACAGGGTTATATTTTCTTGCCGCTGAGCCTCTTTTCCCTCTGTCCACGTTTCTGTATCCTCCCTCATCCTCACTAACACACAGAGATCATTCCTTGAGCCTGCCCACAACCTATCCCTAGCTGGACAATTGCTCATCCTGGAATGCCTTGCTTGGAACATCAATGTGGCTGTTGGAGGCTGACCTGGTATATCACCAACTCATCATTTATGCTTCCAATAAGGCAACCTGTGACACAAGCAACCACACTGCTAATGACAACGCTTTCAGCAGCTTCCCCACACCAGGGCTGCTGCTTTCAACTAGCTACTGCCATCTGCTGGGCAAAGACAACACTAAATCAGTACACACACCTACTCTTCCTCAGATGGTCCCACTCCACTTCACTAGCAGAACCAAAGGCTACTTTCCTCAAGTTTGAGCAAAGGAAACGTTTTTAAAGATTACGTTTAGAAATACTATAGTACTGCTGAGAATCTTATCGCTGTGGCTTACACAAATTTTCCCTTACTAGTTAAAAGGTTTAAATAAATGACTTGAGAAAACCTGGAGCAAGAACTAAAGTAATTATTAAAATACATCTTAAGTATTTTAAAATGTGTTTCTGTGACATTAGGAGCTTGGCACGGTAGTGCACATAACTTCAGCACTTGAGGCAGAACTGCAAATTTGAGACCAGCCTGGTTTACAGGGTGTCTTACAGTCTAACAAGGACTGACAAGAAACACATGGCTAAATTCTAAAGAACAGCAATTGCTTTGCAAATTGGACTTCTGGGTTAAGACTGAATGCAGATTAGATACCTCTGTCCCATGGTTGACTCCTCTCCATCTTCCTGTAGCTTTGCTAACTTAACATGCCTTTTCTAAGATCTTCCTGTATTGTAATGCTTTCACTTTTTGTATTTATTTTTTTGTCCTTTTGTGACAAAAGGGTGTCCCTGTGGCCCCAGCTGGCCTGGAACTCACTATATAGACCAGGCAGGCCTTGAACTGAGATCTGCCTGGCTCTGTTTCCCAAGTGCTGGGATTATAGGCATGCACCACCATGTCCGGCCTGCTTTCGTTTTTAATGCCACTTTGTAATTGTCTACAACTCACCTTCCATACTTTGGTCTCCTGCTGCTCTAGCACTGACAAGCCTATTCCATTTCACCCACTAGACCTCAGCAAGAAACAATGAAACAAGTCACAAAATTTTCAGTTCTTTCCTTTTAGAAAAGGTTTTTTTTTGTTTTGTTTCGTTTTTTCCTTTTTGTCAAGCAGCCCAGGCTCGGCCTCTCAAATGCTGGGACTGCAGGTTTGTCTAAACCCAGCTTTGATATGCACATTAAAAATGCACCTGCCTGCCCCTACCACCAGAACCCACAGGAACAAAAGAACTGAATCCTAAGTTGTCCTGATGTACCTCCACAGGTGTACCCACACAATAACAAAATACACATCTGCAAATCTCAATATCCAATAGCCAGAGACAGCAAGCACTAGATAGTAGACCAATATTCATAACCTAAACTGGTATAATCTATAAGCATTGTCTTTTTGAGGCAGGGTCTACCTGTAGCTCCAGCCTGTAGACCAGGCTGGCCTCAAACTCAGATCTGCCTGCCTCCCAAGTGGTAGGATTAAAGGTGTGCACCACCACACCCAGCTCATTCATAAGCATTCTTTAAGTCTGAGTGCCTGGCCCGGTGGCACACCTATAATTGCAACATTTAAGAGGCAGGTTAGAATTTGTTCTAAGCTTCCAGGCCAGCCTGGTCACCAGCTAATCTTCCTGTCCTCCACCCCTTTTACATATCAACTCTGCTCTACTTATACCTCATTTCATTGGGAAGCTGTTCCAGTAACCGTCCACTAGCATATGGAGCATGCCAATTGTTCCTCCACAACTGTTTCTTACCTAAAACCCCAATTTTAGTAAGTGGTTCCTTTTTTTGATGGCATTTGTTCCAAAAAATTTTATTTCATTCAAGGTGTATGGCCACATACCTATAATCCAAGAGGACCAAGCTTGTGGCCAGCCTAGAGCCATTGGCAATCCTTAAACTGAAAATTTTTAAGACAGCCTAGAGCCATTGGCAATCCTTAAACTGGAAAATTTTAAGAGCTCTTGCATGAAATTCATGGCTCTGGAGTTTGGCTCCAAGCCAACAGACTGAGCATGTAGCTCACGGGAATGTCTTAATTCAATCCCCAGCACCCAGTAAGTGAAGACCAACACCTGTAACGCCAACAAAGAGCATAGACTAGTAGATCCATCTGCAGCATAAGTATTTTAGTTAGGTTTCACTTCAAAGCAGTAGTCTAAGTCACTAGGCTGCTTGGTTTGCTGCAGCCATGAGGTACCTACTTTACCACTAGGTGGCAGCATTAACACTAAAACATGTGAAATCAATGTGCATTCCAATTAAGAACTGGCCATGGAGACCCCCAAAGAGCTAAGTGACTCACCACTTCATAGGATTCTGGGGTTGTCACACAACCAACTCAAAACAGAACCCACCCAGGCAATTGAAAACCTTTTATACACAAAGGTTCTTTCCAGGTAAATATGCCTTCAAGTCCCAACACAAGGAAAGTGAAGGCATGAGGCCAGCCTGGGTTACATGGTAACATCTAAGCCTAGATGTCCTATGTCAAGCTGTAGGTTTGACACCAAGCCCCATAACCAATCACCAAGGACTTGACTCTGCCTGGCATGGTGGCACACACCTTTAACCCCAGAGGCAGCAGGGCCTTGGCCTTCAGCCTAGAGCTTCAGGAAGACATTAAAAAAATCATGAAGGTCATTGCTGCTCCCAAATACTTGTAGATTCTTCATTTAAAAAAAACCAAGACAAGGGTTCTGGTGCCAATTTTAAATAGTTTTTATTTAAGACATTGCATTTTCCACTTACAGTACTCATAAAGTGCAATGTTATTTCCTTTTCTGGTGCACATGTTCTTTATTCAAGTATTAAGAATGCCCAGTAATTTATTGTAGCAGTTCAACCTTAAAACTGCCACTGAACTTGCTAAATTTGGGTCCTTCAAATATTTTATTGTGGAACAATGCTACATCTCTACTTGGATTGAATTTAATCAACCTCTTCAATGGTGGGCCCGGAAGATGCACCACCAGAGGGGGGAGCTCCGCCACCAGGGAAGCCCCCAGGCATTCCTCCTGGCATGCCACCTGCACTCTGGTACAGCTTGGTGATGATGGGGTTGCAGACTTTCTCCAGTTCTTTTTGCTGGTGCTCAAATTCTTCCTTCTCAGCAGTCTGAAGAAAACAAAAGATCAATTACCACACTTTTACTAACTATAACTTATGACTAAATCTAAACTAAGCCCAATCTTTGCTAGTCCTTGTAATTGAGTCACTCAGACATCCAAGGAAGGTAACTTGCCAACATTGTTTTACATTCTGGTGGAAACCGCGAATGTATGGACCATTCTTCATCATAGTGACCCTGGCTCATCAATCCCAGTTCTACAGTATCTCCAAATAGCAAACTACCAACCTGATTCTTATCCAGCCAACTGATGATTTCATTACACTTGTCCAGAATCTTCTGTTTGTCCTCATCATTGATCTTGCCTTGAAGTTTCTCATCTTCAACTGTTGCTTTCATGTTGAATGCATAAGACTCTAGTGAGTTCTTGGATGATACTTTGTCTCTCTGCTTCTCATCTTCGGCTTTGTACTTCTCAGCTTCCTGGACCATGCGCTCAATGTCCTCCTTGCTCAAGCGGCCTGTAAAATTACAAACACAACTTAAAAGTCAGAATCTCTAACTGGATATAAATTAAGCCTTTCCTCTGGCTAGATCCCCTTAAAAATCCATCAGGAAACAAACCACTGTGACCAAGATCAGTTGACTGCTGGTGTTAAGCTTACCTTTGTCATTGGTGATGGTAATCTTGTTTTCTTTTCCTGTACTCTTATCTACAGCAGAAACATTGAGGATACCATTGGCATCAATGTCGAAAGTGACCTCGATCTGAGGAACACCTCGGGGTGCAGGGGGTATGCCTGTGAGCTCAAACTTCCCAAGCAGGTTGTTATCCTTGGTCATGGCTCTTTCACCTTCATATACCTTGAGGTAAAAGACAGAAGGTTACTATGTTGGACTCTAGGTTTCCATGGCTTAAGGTCCACTAGGGGAAGACTGGTCGCTCAGACATCCAAGGAAGGAACTGGCCAACACAGAGTTTCTGGTGGAAACTACGAATGGTTTTGGAATCCATCATCACAGCGGCCTCTTCCCCAACTTTATCTCTGTTAACAAACTAAGACAATACACACCTGAATGAGCACACCAGGCTGGTTGTCTGAATAGGTAGTGAAGGTCTGCGTCTGCTTGGTAGGAATGGTAGTATTGCGCTTAATGAGGACAGTCATAACTCCACCAGCCGTTTCAATACCAAGGGAAAGGGGCGTGACATCCAAGAGCAGCAAATCTTGAACATTTTCAGACTTGTCTCCAGATAGAATGGCGGCCTGGACAGCTAAAATGCAGGAAAAATGTTAAGAGACAGCCTAATCCTCAAATATCGCTAGCACAAACACACCTCATTCGCTCAGACATCCAAGGAAGGAACTGACCAACACAGAAGTTCTGGTGGAAACTACGAATGGTTTTGGAATCAATCATCACAGCGAGCTCTTTGGGCCTTTGTAAGCTACCTGTTAGGAATTAAAACTATTCAGGGTAGTAATTACCTGCACCATAAGCAACAGCTTCATCGGGGTTAATGCTCTTATTCAGTTCTTTTCCGTTGAAGAAGTCTTGCAGAAGCTTCTGAATCTTGGGGATCCGGGTGGAACCACCCACCAGAACAATATCATGGATCTGTGACTTGTCTAGTTTGGCATCTCGAAGGGCTTTTTCTACAGGGTCCAGGGTGCCACGGAACAAGTCAGCATTCAACTCTTCAAATCGAGCCCGAGTAATGGAGGTGTAGAAGTCGATTCCCTCATAGAGAGAATCAATCTCAATACTGGCCTGGGTGCTGGAGGAGAGAGTGCGCTTAGCCCGCTCACAGGCTGTGCGGAGCCGGCGGACAGCTCTCTTGTTCTCACTGATGTCCTTCTTGTGCTTGCGCTTAAACTCAGCAATGAAGTGGTTGACCATCCGGTTGTCAAAGTCTTCTCCACCCAAGTGGGTGTCTCCAGCTGTAGATTTGACCTCAAAGATTCCATCTTCAATAGTGAGGATTGACACATCAAAAGTGCCACCTCCCAAATCAAATATCAGCACATTTCTCTCTGCTCCAACGCAGAGAAAAAAATAATTTAGCTCACCATATACTTCCAATGGTTCAGGTAAGCCTCACTGATTTCACCCAAAATACACACCTTCTTGTCTAAGCCATAAGCAATTGCCGCAGCAGTTGGTTCGTTGATAATTCTAAGTACATTGAGGCCAGCGATGGTTCCAGCATCTTTGGTTGCCTGCCGCTGTGAGTCATTGAAGTAAGCTGGCACTGTGACCACTGCGTTAGTAACAGTCTAGAAATACAACAGAAAACATTTAATGCCAAACAATTCCAACTGTCTGCAGGTAGATTTTTAAGCTTACAGGCAGTCAGAGGGGAACTTCTGTCAAAACCTTACCTTGCCAAGGTAGGCTTCTGCAATTTCCTTCATCTTTGTCAGAACCATAGAGGACACCTCTTCGGGATAGAAACTTTTGGTCTCTCCCTTGTATTCCACCTGGACCTTGGGCCTGCCTGCATCATTCACCACCATGAAGGGCCAGTGCTTCATGTCAGACTGCACAACTGCATCATCAAACCTGCGCCCGATTAGACGTTTGGCATCTATAAAATAAACGCATTTTATCATAGTCCACCTTCACCGTGTCCTTAGGTTTGAGGGTCAAGGGCCTCATTACCAGCACTTCGGGACGCAGTGCCCCCCCCATGCTTACTGGACATTATAAAATGGCGACTTTGGCGCCTAGACGAAATTTCCGCTTTTCAAAACGTAACAGTTCCTCAGGTTTTCGTTTCTCAACCCGTTCTGGTACCATGATTAAGACACATCAATCAGCGACTTACCAAACACCGTGTTCGTGGGGTTCATGGCAACCTGATTCTTTGCGGCATCACCGATCAATCGTTCGGTGTCAGTAAAAGCCACATAGCTCGGCGTGGTTCGGTTCCCCTGGTCATTGGCAATGATTTCCACTTTCCCGTGTTGGAAGACACCCACGCACGAGTAGGTGGTGCCAAGATCAATGCCGACTGCAGGTCCCTTAGACATGGTTGCTGTAAAAGATAAAGGGTTTTGAAAAGCCAGCTTAAGTAGCCGGCGTCCCCCGGTTTTCTGAAGACCCTTGTACACCGAAATAATGGCCGCTCCCAGGCAGTCTCAGCAGAAGCTTAGAGCGACAATGCGGCAGCCTAGGTGGCCGTGCCAGCCTTGGCATCAGAATCCATTCGCCCTGAAAGTCTGCGACAATGCCGAGCACGTGGCCCAGGATCAGACACCCTGCGCACCCTCCTCCGCAAAACACAAGCTCCGGGGTCGGCATACGCTGCTCTTTTTTTTTCTACGCCTTGTCGAGTCTTGGGGGCCTGACAAGAGCCGTTTCCGGTACCCGGCAGCCGGGGCCCAGGCGGCGGAACGGCCTACAAGCGCCATCCCTCCCCCGCCCTGTGCTCGCCCAGGCCCGGGCGCCGCCCTGTCTCACCCCGCGGCCGCCCGCACACACTACCGGCTCCCGGTAGCCTACGGCGCAGCCCGGGCCACCGTCATGAGCACCGCGACTGCCCCAGTCCTCGCCGCCCATCCGCAAGCCTGCCTCACCACGCACCACCATCCGAGGTCCAGGTCTTACCTCGCGTATAGGCCCGGCTCTGCTGGACTGCTGACCGCCGCAGAAGACCCCAAAAGCTACCTCCCCGTTCAATGAGACCGGTTTCCGCCCGCCACCCTGTCTCTTATACCCTGTCTCAGAACCTTCCAGAAGGGTCCCGCCTATTCCGTTGTCTATCATAGCTTCCTCAGCCAATGGACGACGGGTTTTTTCTAAAAGCACCAGTGAAGAGCCTGGATCCATTCCTAGGGCCCACCCCCTTCCCACCCCACCCCCCCTGGCGATGACGCACCACCGCAGCGTTCTGGAACTTTCATGCTCGTCCTCGCTCTCCGAACGGCAAGGGGGAAAGGGAAGGGCGGGGCACAGAGAGCCCGCGCGCGGGAGCCCTCTGTCACTCTGGGTGGGGGAGCGGGGCAGAGTGGGCGCATGCGCGGCCAGCCCAAGCGGACGGGAGAAGCCGGAAGGAGACGGTGGAAGGGGGGGCGGGCATATTCCCAACTGACCAATGACAGCCGTGCTTTAGGCGGTTTGGGCCCCTCGGAACCGGCGCCTCCAGAGCGCAGGGTCTGACGAGAAGGGGTGCCGGGGAGAAGACGGAAGTGGGGCGAGGACAAAATGGCTGCGAAGGTTGTTGTTCCCTTCCCCCACCCGGGCTTCGGCCCTGCGTCCCCAGC
>NW_008360328.1:4636499-4643440 GCF_000622305.1 Nannospalax galili
TGGAACCTGTACCCTGGCTCCCCGCCTCAGGCCGCGCGCACCCACGTTTCTTCAGAGGGAGACTCGGGGCACCGCTCGAGTTGACTGGCTTCGTGAAGCCTAGATGTGGGGTGGCCTGACCGCCGCGGGGTTTTCCTCTCCGAGCGCGAGGGCAACACCTCAGGTCCGCACCCGAACCTCGAGTCCTCGGCGACCCCGGGTCTGGCACGTCCCGGAGCCGACTCCCTCTCTCCACGTGCGCCCAGCGTCTCCGCCCCCCCCCTCCGCCCGCCGGTCGCCGTCTGTGGAATATTAATTAAATTATTTATTGTTAGAAAGGGTAATGCGTATTTTTCCTGGTGGGTGAGCTATTCCGAGGCTCGGTGCCCTTTAGCGTTCCTGACCTTTTATTTTCGGTAACATGAGGTAATGTCTCTCCTTACTTGACTTTTACCAAAAATTAAACGCCCGACCATACAGTCATTGAAAACGTGACTGAGCCAAAGCCCAAGCCGCACTGCCTGGATTTTGAAACCAGTTGTTGGAGGCAGGTGCTTGCGGCTTGTCATACCGAGCTGCTTTCTCGAGTACTTTCCACGTGTCCTTTTAAAAGGGCAGGTCAGCTATTTATTATGTACGGATAGTTTAGTAGCAGGGTTGGAATTGGAAGGTGTCCAGACCGTGTGAAGAAGGATCGAGGGCACTGTGTCTTTGTAAAGCACCGGGCAGATTAGCCATAAAAGCATTTTTTTCATATTTGCATCTCAGGAGGATGTAGGCTTGGAGTCCATAGAGGGGACATACTTAGCCTTTTGCAACTTCCATTACTTTTCTGCATACAAAATGCTCTTATTTATTAACCCATTTCATCATCAAAACAATTTTTTCTCCTCTGTGGCACAGCCCTTTAATCCCAGCATTAGCAAGACAGAGGCAGGCAGATCTCTTGAGTTCAATCAAGGTCAGCCTGGTCTACATAGGAAGTTCCAGATCAGCCAGGGGTACACACACCCTGTTTCAAAAGAAAAAAAAAAGTTATGTATTATTCATCTCGGTATTAGGAGAAAAATATCAGAGACATTACTTGTAGAATATACAACTGCTTAAGTTAGAGTGAAACCTAGCTTTTCTTTCTAACTGCAGTGTAACTACCTCTCTACAAACACTTAACTCCAAAAAAAAATATATGTGCTGTGGGGTACTCCTTTCAACTTCCTATGGTGTCTGCACGCTTCCTTTTGACACTCACAGTCAAGAGTTCATGTCTTAGATGGGGCGATGGCACAATCCAGCAGTTAGGAGGTGGGGGCAGAAGGATCAAGAATTTAAGGTCATCCAGGTATGGTGTGCTTGCCTTTAATCCCAGCACTGGAAAGGCAGAGGCAGGTGGATCTCTGGTGTATATAGTGAGGTCCAGGCCAGCCAGGGCTGCACACAGTAAGACCTTATCTTAAAACAAAAACAAAAAATATGTAAGAGCCTGAGTGTAAGTTTGATAAATACACTTTCTGTGAGGTGTGGTGGTGCAGGCCTGGGGCCTGGACTAGAGTAAGTTCAAGACTGGCCTGAGCAACTTAGTGAAACCCTGTCTCAAAAAGTGAAAACCTGTAGCATAGAAAGTCTGGGAGAGCGTTGGGGACTTGAGAGGGTTGGAAAGGAGCCCCTCACCCAGGAATCTGGTTGAAGCCTCTTGCCAACAGAGAACCAAGAATTCCAGCACAATTAGCATTTGCTTAAGGCCTTTTTCCCTTCCCAGGTATAAACCGATAATTTTCTGGGAATCTCTGAGAAACCCCATCCTCTAGGAAAGTACATGTACTAAACCCCTTGAGCAATCCTAGTGGCTCCTGGTTTTACCTTATCTGATTGTAACTGTCTAAGGCATCTGGAGCCACTATAATCTCACTTATCAAGAGACAGAAAAGGGTAGGGGGTGGAGTTTCAGGACCTACTGCCAGGGATATATGCCCATAGACTAGTTCTGCCCACAGCCTTGATCAAAGCTTCCCCTCAGTGAATGGTGGTTAATGAAGAGACTCATGACTGGTCAAAATATTGAGAACAAGTGACTCTTCAGTACTCAACCTTAAACAGGACACCATGTCACCACCTCCATGACTCAGAACACTATGGAGGAGGGGTGGAAAGAATGAAGAGTTGAAAGATTGAGGCAGAGGGTTTTGAAATGCTGTCTTATGGGCAATACATGGCTGTAGCCTCCATGAGCTCACAGCAGCTGCCATTATGTATGTAGGGTCTGCAGAAGACCCAGTCCCAAATCAGTCACAAATCAGGGATAGGCTCATGGAGCCCAGCCCCAACCAAGGGAGTTGGAGAGTTGCTGGTAGAGGGAGGTCACTGTCTTCAGTGGGGTAATTGCTGAATGAACCTTGCTCCAGTGGACAGCTGCACACACATGCCCACTTGGGCAGCCTGGTCAAGCCCAGTGGGTCACAGAGTAAAAGCAAAAGACATGAATGTGGGATGGGGATTTTTTTTTAAGATTTTTTTTTTTTTTTCAACATGATGAGTGTTTTGTCTGTGTGTATATAAATGCACCTTTGTGTACAGGGCCTGCAGAGGCCAGAAGAGGGCATTGGATGCCTTGGAATTAGAGTTATGGACAGTTGTTAGTCTCAGGTGGGTGCCGGGAACTGAACCTGAGTCCTCTACAAGAGCAGTCAGTGCTCTTAACCACTGAGCTGTCTTCGAGCCCCTGGACTATGTTCTTATTAAATAAGTGATTCAGAGATTTTTTATACATTAAAAACAAAACAGGCCAGCAAGATGGCTCAGTGGATAAAGTGTTTGCAATGCAAACCTATGTTTGATTCTTAGACCCCCACGTAATTGAGGAAAGAGAGAACTCAATGCTACAAAGTTGTCCTCTGTCCTCCACATGTGCCCCATGGTATGAGTGCCCCTGATAAAATTACAAACAGAAAAAGCACAAAATATGATGAATGTTATTTCTTGGTTTCTAGCTGCAGAGTTTCAAATGTCAGATTTATTCAAGATCTGTGATGCAGATCAGTAAACCCAGCACCTAGAAGCCTACAGCAGAAGAATTACTTCAAATTTGAGACCATCCTGGCCTGCATAGCATATTTCCAAGTTAGCCAAAGCTACACAGTGAGATCCTGTCTTTAAAAAAAAAAAAAAAATCAGGGGCTGGAGAGATGTTTCAGTGGTTAAGAGTACTGGCTGTTCTCACAGAGGATCTGGGTTCAATTCCCAGCACCCAAATGGCAGCTAAAAACTGTCCCAACTCCAGTTCCAGGGGATCTAATGTCCTCCTCTGAACTCCGAGAGCACTGTACAACACGGGTACGTACCAGGGCCACATACATGCAGGAAATACACTCATACACATGAAAACAATAAGTGAAATATTTTTAAAAAATCTAAGTTTAGGGACTGAAGTGAAGAAGTTTGGAATCTTGGCTTCTGACAAGACATAAGAGAATGATTAACACTGTTGTATGATTAACACTTAAATGCTGTTTTAAGTGGGCTGCATGTAGCACCTCCTTTAATTTTTCGCTACAAGGTCAAGGGTGGAAGCATGCCCATAATTCCAGCACTCAAGAAGTAGAAGCAGGAGGATCTTGGGTTTAAGGCTAGCATGGGCTACATAGTGAGACCATGTCCCATAACAAAACTACTGGCTGGGCATGGTGTATACACCTTTAATACCAGCTCTCGGGAGTCAAAGGCAGGCAGATCTCTGGAGGCCAGTCTGGTCAAAATAGGGAGTTCCAGCCCAGCCAGGACTGCACAATGAGACTCTGTCTCAAAACAACAACAGCACACCTACACACACAGACACACAGACACAGACACAGACACACACACACACACACACACACACACACACACACACACACACAAAACCAAAAAAATTTACCCCAAATCTTAAGAAGTAACAATTACCATGATTTCTTCCATTTTGTAGATGAGGAAAGGTTAAATAATTAACTGCAGAGATAGCTCAGCAGTTAAGACGGCTGACTGCTCTTCCAGAGGACCTGGGTTCAATTCCCAGCACCCACATGGTGGCTAACAACTGTCCCATCCTAACCTCCAGTTCCAGGGAATCTGATGCCCTCTTCTGACTGCCACAGGCACTGCATGACACAGGTGCACTTACATACATGCAGGCAATACACTCAATACACATAAAATATAATAAAACTTTAAAAAATAAACTGGTAGACCACAAAAACTAGGATTTATTAAAAATCTGAAATGTGTTTACTGGGATGGTTCCTACTTATCCTGACTAAGGGTGCTTTAGTACTTCCTCCTGGAAGGAGCCCACTTCTGTAAGCCTTGCTTTGCCCACTGTATTGGCTGGAAGAGGAGCAGCCAATGCAAGATGACCGCTTGTGCTGAAGACTATAGGGATTTTGTTGCATCCTGGGAAGTTCACACCCATGTAGGAATCGGGGCTGTCTGCACCAGGTGCTGCTTTTTACATTTTCTCTTCAGGAGAGGGATGAAGGAGCTCCTTTGCAGGAAGCATGTTCTCAGAGATTATCCCTGCCAGACCAGAACCAGGAATTTATACAAGTTCTTTTTGGTCTTTTCTGTCTTTCTGAAGCAGGGTCTCTCTGGAGTCCCAGCTGACCTAGAACTCACTATGTAGACCAGGCTGATCTCAAACTCACGAAGATCCTCCTGCCTTTCCTCCCAAGTGCTGGGATTAAAGGCGCATGCCACCACGCCTGGCTGTACTTAGTCTTTTTAAAACATTGTTTGCCACTGTCTAAAACACCCAACATTGGCAGGAAAGTGAAATCACATTAAAATGAAGATTGGACACTGGCTTTTATAGTCTCTCAGAATCCTTGTCTGAGACTTTAGTTATTCCTACTACTCAGGCTCCTGAGTGCTGTGATTACAAGTGTGTAAAACACACCTTCAGTTTCTTTTTCTATAGTACACTGCCTTCAGAGATGTGGAAAGTGAATTAAATGTGTTGGATTTTTTTCTCATCTCTACCATCTCAGTTCCTTTCCTTTTTTCCTTAGAATTATTAAGTATGTAAACGTCAGAGATGCCAAAATCTTATCAAATTCTCACAGACCCAAGATCCATAGAATATGAAGAATTTGTCATGTTCCTTAACATTTAAAGCGAGCCTAATAAGTAAGATAGGATAGAAAAGGGCTGGGTTGCTCAAAGTTACGCTGTGTGTAGTGTACCATTGGGTTTACATAGATGTATGTCTTCTCTAGTACCAGTACTTTATGTGTATGTATAATCTTATTTTTAGTTGAGATTGTGTGCTACCAGACCAAACTTGTGTGTATAATCTCTATGTCTTGTTGCTAAGAGAAAATATACATATAAATAATCCCAGTTCTACCTGATACAAAATACAAAAAGAATTCCACTGAATTCAGATAAGCAAGTTGGGTTGGATATGTGGTTTGTGTCCACAATTCCAGCATTTGGGAGACTGAAGCAGGAGAATCTGAGTTTAAAGCCAATCTGTGCTACATAGTGTCAGCCCAACCTGGGCTGTAGTGTGAGTTGAAAAAGAGAAAGAAAAAAACCAAAAGAATCTGGTCAAGTAGGCTCATATTCAACTACAGCTACCCAGGAGGCCTGAGGCAGGAGGCTGAAAATTTCAAGGCCACCCTGGGCAATTTATAATATCAACACTTGGGAGGTTCAGAGTTCAGGGTCTTGGGCTACATGACAGCCTGTCGCTAAATACATACATACATTAATTGAAAAGAATATTGTGGCTCACACCTTTAATCCCAGCACTTGGGAGGCAGAGGCAGGAGAATCTGTGAGATTGAAGGCCGCCTGGTCTACATAGTCAGTTCAAGGTATGTCTTAAAAAGTGCCCCCCCCCCCAAATTAGTAAAGATTATGTTTAAAAAGGGCTGTGGGGGTGGGGGGCTGTAGAGATGGCTCAGTGATTAAGAGCACTGGCTGCTCTTGCAGAGGACCTAGGTTTGGTTTCTAGCACCTACATGGGCTAACAACCATCCTTAACTCCAGTCCCAGGGTATCTGACACCCTCTTCTGACCTCTGTGGGCATTGCATGACATGGGAGCACTAACATTCATGCAGGCAATACATTCATACACATAAAATTTAAAAAATAATAAAAATAAAAGGGCTGGGATGCCCCTCTGTGGTGGCATGCTTGTCTGACATGTGAGAGGCCTTTGAAAAGGCAGGGAGGTGCTGGGAGATGGCTCAGCAGGTAAAGCACTTAGCATGGTGACTGTAGTTTGGATCCCCAGCATCCATGTTAATGCTGGGTATGGCAGCCCACCTGTAATACCAGGACTTGGAAGATGGAGACAGGGGATCCCGCAGAGCAAGTTGGCATCAACTTTGGGCCTCCACTCTCAGCACACGTGCATGAGCATCTACACACGTGCACCCATATACTTTTGAACATACATATATACATACATAGGCGTACCACACACAGACACACGGAAAAAAAAAATTAAAAAGCACCAGGTCATTTTCAGGATAGTTGTTGGACAGTGTTACTAATTTTTTCCCCAGTATTCTGGGAGGAGGGGAAGAATACGCTGAAGTGGTCAGCTTGGTTTATTTATTTTGAGACAGTTGTCTCATGTAACCTAAGATGACCTCAAACTAGGTATGTAGCTAAGGCTCTGATCCTCTTGCTTCAACCTCCTAAGTGCTGGGTTATATGTCTCTACCACCCAGCCTGTTCTAGAGTGTGTTACTGATGATTGAACCTTGGGTCTCACACATGCTAGGCAAGTGTACTACTACTGAGCTACAATCCCTAAACTTTTTTACATTTAAAAAAATTTGAGGCTGGGCGTGGTGGCGCATGCCTTTAATCCTAGCACTCGGGAGACAGAGGCAGGTGGATCTCTGTGAGTTCAAGGCCAGCCTGGTCTACATAGTGAGTTCCAGGACAGCTGGGGCTACAGGGAGACCCTGCTTCAAAAAG
>NW_008360328.1:4643925-4688266 GCF_000622305.1 Nannospalax galili
GCTGGGGCTAAAGGGAGCCCCTGCTTAAAAAAAAAAAAAAAAAAAAAAAAAAAAATTTGAGACACGGACTTATCAAAATTGTCCAGGGCTGGCATTAAACTCACTTTGTAACTGAGGTAGGCCTTGAAATTTCTAGCCTGTCTCAACCTCCTTCATAGCTTAGTCCTGCACTACCAGGACCAGCACAAGCAGGTTTTATAGATAGTAGCTGTTTGCTGCCATTATAGATAATTGGGGAAAAAAGTATTACAATATCAATAATTGGAAACGTTCAAGTAAGTAATTTGAATTGCCATAACTTATTAGGCAACATGCAAATACCAAGTTAATCTTGTGTATAAAGATGGCCCTTTTGGCTATTTTCCTCTCTAAAAGGTTTAAGTTTGGAATTGATTTATTATTTTTTATTTACTTATTTATTGAGACAAACCTCACAATGTAGTCTAAGTTGACCTCAAACTTGTGATGCTTCTGCCTCAGCCTCCAGAATGCTGAGACTACAGACATGTGACACTATGTCTAGTTTAAATTCAGAATTCAGTTGAGTAATCTGAGTTAGAATTATGTGATAGGGAAAGCTGGGAACAGAGCTTAGTAGTAGAGCACTTGCTTAGCATTCACAGAGCCCTAGGTTCAATTCTTAACACATTAAAAATAAAAAGAGGGCTGGCAAGATGGCTTAGTGGGTAAAGGTGCTTGCTGCCATGCCTGAGTTCATTTGCTAGACCCTACCTGGTAGAAAGAGAGAACCCACTCTTGCAAGTTGTCCTCAGATCTCCACATGCATGCTGTGGCATATATGTACTCATATACATCAATAAATGTTAACACATTTTGTAAAGAACTACATATGTAAGTATAAGTATGTACTTTTAAAGATTACTCTGCTGGGCATGGTAGCTCCTGCCTGTAACTTCAACACTTGGGAGACTGAGGCAACAGGCTTGCCGTGGGTGATGTCAGCCTAGGCTACAGAGCGTGACCCTGTCTCAGAATATATACATATAATTCAGTATCAGAGGGTGGTGAGTTTATATAGAAGTTCCTTCAAAATCAGCCATTCTCAAGTGGCAAGACTAAAATGTACAGCGTGTGGCCTGATTGTCCAACACTTGAGTGTGTTTACTGTCCAGCACTTGAGTGTTTACTGCAATCCTTGAGACCAGAGGATTTAAGCTGATACTAGTATTTTACTCTAGTGAAGACATTTTTATAGGTCATCCCAATATCTTATCATCTGCCCAATCACATGACATACTTTAAGACACTCTCATGCCTAGCATATTGTTTTTTTAAATATGCATAATTAGAAGGGTGTTTGCTTGTTTGTTTTGGTCTTTTGAGACAGGGTCTCCCTATAGCCCCAGCTGGCTTGGAACATGTCATTATGTAGACCAGGCTGGCCTTGAACTCATAGAGGTACAACTGCTACTGCCTCCCGAGGGCTGGGACTAAATATGAGCACCACCACACCCTGCAATAGTTAGAAGTTTTTTAAAACACAAAATTCTAAAAAGATCAAAATTTACTAGCAATACAAGTTCCTATCAAGTTTGCTGTCCTATCCTGTAAAGAAATGAAGAAAAACAAATACTTAGCAACATTGAACTTTAAAGCTAGCATGGTGTTTTACTGGTAGCAGAGTCCTGGCCATAGCTCTTTTATTGCATGGTTTGTGTGCAGAGCAACATAGCATACTGAGCACGTGATGTGTGTTTTCTCCTTTTTTTTTTTCCTGTTTATTTTTTTGTTTGTTTGTTTTTTTTTTGAGATGAGTCTCCCTGAAGCCCCAGCTGGCCTGGAACTCTCTATGTAGACCAGGCCAGCCTTGAACCCACAGAGACCCACTTGCTTCTCCCTCCTGAGTGCTAGGATTAAAGACATGTGCCACCACACCCAGCCAAACCTGGGTTTTCTTGTGTAACCTGGCTATCAACTGTTTTAGGCAGATCTTATCCTACCTTTGGATAAAGTAAGGCTCCTGTTCAGATCTACTTTATTCCATAGCTTATGCTTTTAATTCTTAGGCTAGATTGTTTTCAGTATATCTACTTTTTAAAAAATATTTTAATTTCATATGTATGAGTGTTTTGCCTGCATGTATCTAAGCATACTACATGCAGGCCTGGCGCCAAGGAGGCCAAAAGGAGGTGTGAATCCCCTGGTACTAACATCCCCTGGGTGTTAGTCAGCCATGTGATTGCTGGGAACCAAACCCAGGTCCTCTGGAAAAGCAGTGTTATTAACCCCTGAAGCATCTCTGCAGTCCCCAGTTTATCCATTTAAAAAAAAAAAAATGTTATTAGGGATAAGGGAAGATTGGAGGGAATTGGGGCCAGATACATGTATGAATATATTACATTAAATATTAATTATTTGGGTCTGGAGAGATGCCTCAGCAGTTAAGAGTTTTTGCTGCTCTTACACAGGACCTGAGTTCAAATCCCAGCTCTTACACCAAGTGGCTTCCAATGCCAGTAACTCTAGCTCCAGGAGATCCAGCACCCTCTCTGACCTCCACAGGTACTTGCACACATATGGCATACTAACATGTACACACACACACACATATATACAATAAATAAAAATAAATTTAAAAAATACCACACACATATATAATAAATAAAAATTTTTAAAAATATTTTATTATTTTTATTTTCTGTGTATGCATGTAGGTAAGTGCACCCGTGTTGTGCAATGCTCAAGGAAAACAGAAGAGGCTGTCAGGTCCCCTGGAACTGGAGTTATGGACAGTTGTTAGCGGCCATGTGGGTGCTGGGATTCAAACCCCAGTCTTCTGTAAGAACAGTGTTCTTAACCGCTGAGCCGTCTTTTCAGCCCTATTATTATTTTATTTTTTATTTTTTGGTCTTTTTGAGACAGGGTCTCCCTGTAGCCCCAGCTGTCCTGAAACTCACTATGTGGACCAGGCTGGCCTCAAACTCACAAAGATCGCCTGCCTCTGCCTCCTGAGTGCTGGGATTAAAGGCATGTGCCACCACACCTGGCCACCCCTTTATTATTTTTATTCAATTTTTTATGTATGAGTGTATCGCTTGCATGTATGTAAGTGCACTCATGTCATGCAGTGAGTAAGGAGGTCAGAAGGCATTGGATGCACTGAAACTGGAGTTATGGACAGTTGTAAATCACCATGTGGGTACTAGGACTCAAACCCAGTTCCTCTGCAAGAGCAGCCAATCTGAGCCATCTCTCCAGCCCCTAAACATAAGTCAAATAAATCTTTTTAAAAAGCTTGCTATTTATTTGTACGTGTGTGTGTGTGTGTGTGTGTGTGTGTGTGTATGTATTTATGTGTGTGTATGCAAACACATGACATCAGGGGACAACTTTGTGGAGGTGTTTCTTTCTACCTTTGCATGGGTTCTAAGAATCTGTTTTAGGTTGTTTAGAGCCTTCTTGCCCACCCAAAGTTTATCAATTTTAAACTTGTTTTTAAAACTTTTAAAAAATTTGTGTGCCTGGGCCCACAGAAACCAGGCCTGACTTTTGATGTGTTTAAGATACTCTGTGCTTAACATTCAGTGAAAATTATTTGCATTATATCTTCTAAGACATAAAAAAATCATAGGCAATTACAAAGTTGGAAAATTTGTCCTAATTTGCAAATCAAAGGAATTCACTAAATAATCTGTAGGGTATGAATGATCTTAAGTGTGTTGAGTGAAAAGCTCGGGGACAAGAAAGAAGGAAAAGGAAGGGAAACCCACAGCCCAGGCAAAGGCATAAGGATTTCAGGAATGAGAAGAGCAGTTAATCAAGATCTAGCAGTTCTGATGGAATACAGTGGTAGATGGTTAGGTGTGTGTATTTATCTTTGAGCTGGGGTCTTGCTATGTAGCCTGGCTGGCCTTGAAATTTCTGGGTAGCCCAGCCTGGAACTTGTAATCCTTCTGCCTCAACCTTTCAAATCCTGGGATTATAGGACTGCTAGATCACTGATATAGCAAAGTTTAAATTTGAGCTCTGCTACTAAATTAACCTCCCTGAGTCTTAGTTTTCTTATTTGTGAAATGAAAATACAATATACTGAGTATGAAATTGAGACAAGATATGTAATATATTTAGAATTTCTGGTAAAGAAAAAAAAAAAGCTAGCTATAGTATCATTTGCTCATAATCTCAGTCCTGGAGAGGTGGAGGAAGGAGGATCAGGAACTCAAGGTCATCCTATGGCCAGCCTTGGCTACATGAAACCCTGTCTCAAAAGTAAAAGAATCTGGTACATGAAATTTCAGTGATAAGTACTTTTATTACTATTGTTCTCTCTTTCTCTGAAACAGAGTTTCATGTAGCCTAGGCTGGCCTGGAACTTAAAGATGTTCTAATCCTCTGGACTCCATCTGAGTGCTGGGATTACAAGCATGCAACACCCACCTGGTTTTTTTTGTTTTGTTTTCTTTCTTTTTTTCTAGTAGAGTTACGTGGCCCTCTGTGAAGCTGCTTTCAGATTTTTTTGACTCTCTTAGTATTTACTTCTGTTTTTGGATTTATTGAAATCCCATATCGTTGGTTTCTCTGTTGGTACTTTACCTTGGCACAAAATACTCGCTTAGTACTTATTATATGTTGACTGTGATGAAGTCCTTAGCAGCAACTCTGTCACCCCTTGGTATCTTCTGTGGTACTCACACTTAACATGTTGTCTTGTGAAGAAAAAAAAAAAACTTCATATATTTGTGTCTGGAATCAATAAAAATAGATCAGATTCAGTCTGCATTCATCCATTCTTCTGGCAGTAAGCTGATAAATTTCCAGTGCAGGTCACGTGAGCTCCAGCCTCTCCTGCAGTATCACCTTCACTTATTTATTTTTTAATTGCTGTTACAGATGGATCTATATAAATACTTGGTTTTGTGATACAATCCCAGTTACAAGGCAACATAGAAGATAGAAACAGAAACCACTTAACACCAGAAATGAAACAAAGCTATAAATGTCTTTTTGGAACAGCAATTCTGAAATTGTTTTTATACAAGATGACAACAAAGACATCAATTTTACTGTTTTACAAATTTAAGTTTGGCTTATATATTTTATTGAAATGGTTACTCTTTAAACATTAACATTATTCTGTCTGCATTTTCTTCTTACAAACTTTTTTTCTCCTTCTGCCATTTAGTTATTCTTTTCCCTGTGTTTCATACTTTTAAAAAATCAGTCTACTTGATTGCAAAGTCAATGGGATATGATTTGGAACTGGTAGTGCCTCTCACTTTATCACTACTATGTCCTGTCTTATCTGAACCCAAGAGAAGAGCCCTGCCATTCCTAAGACTAGCTTGTCACTGCTAAGACTTTTTCAGCCTTCAGTGTAATCTGTTTTGTGTATTTGTTGTAGTTTTCTGTTTCAAATGACTTTCCCAAATAATTTGGATATTTGATGGCATTAGTTTCTAATAACATGTTTAAATAATTTGAATCGCCTTTTCAAAGGAGATTGATTCTTGCTTTTAAAGCACAGGCAGGAAACCTGAGGCTCAAAGGTAAAAAATAGTAGAGAAAATTGCTAGGGATGACACAGCTGCAGCTTCCATTGTGAACTTGTTTGGCTCAGGGACTCCAGGAATGAGAATTCTCAGAATTACATAGCGGAAGAGATATGTTGCCTGGATACCATCCTCTAAGAAGAATAAAAATGTAGTCAGAGTAAGGAGCTTTTTAAAAAGTCTTACAATGAGATAACTGTTCTTACAAGATTTCATATGCCAGTTCTCTTAAATTAATAGACATTCTTTATGTTATTCCTCAATACCTCTTATTTTCTATCTTTTTTAAGAGGAAGACAAAACAGGTTAAAATTTCACTTTAGCATGCGTGAGGCCCATCCAAAACAAAAACAGAAAACCTTAACCCAAGGATAATTTCCTAGGGACTTCGGAAGGAAATACACTTATATTCTGTGAGTACAGTACCATGAGAATTAAATGTAGGAATGAAAAGACCACAGAAAGGGGCAGTACTGAATATCACCCTTTTCCCCAACAGCAGTTGGTTTCCGTATTAGAGACAAGGCTTTAATCACAACTCAGTATCACTTTTCTTCCCTCTGATTTGCTGCCTTCTCATTATAATAAGAAATGTTCTGCTCTACCCATACTGATCAACTTTTTGTGTTATGTTCCTTGAAAGACTAATTTAGATTCAGCATCTAGGCCATAGATATCCTAAGAGTCAAAACTATTAGAAAGGCAAGTTACTGTATTTGAGGCTGCTGCTTGGGTTTTTTTTTGTTTGTTTGTTTTTTAATTTTTCAGACATCTTTGTTCTCTCATGGATTAGCTGTCTCGATAATTTTCCTGGTGAATCCTTTCTAATTTTTTCCAAGATGTTGACAACAAAAATCATAACATGCTAGCTGATCCATTCCCCACCACCCACTTGGTATTCTTACCACCTCTTGCCTAAATATTACTTTGCTTTCCTTTCAGCACAGAGTTAGGCTTTCTTAGAGGCTAAAGCTGAGGAGATACTGAGGTTTGCTTCAGAATCTGGCGGGGATGGGGGGGCCAGTGATTTGTGCATGTACTTGCAAGGCTTTTAGGAAATTATCTTTCTGATGCTTTAAGGCCTAGAATCATCAACTGTCCCACATTTACATCCGTCTAAAATGAAAGAGATGGAGAAATCTTCAACTTTGGGGTAATATTAAATAAACTTCCTTATATCACTCTTTGACCTATTACGAGAAAAATCTAATCTCTTTTTCTAGCTAGTCCAGTCAGCCTTGAAATTCTGGTTTCATGTGTCCTCAGAAAGAGGAGTGTGACTGTACTGGTATGCCAGGGGATCTTTCAACATCCCTAGACCTCATTTTCTCTATAAGACTCTTTTCCTAAGGACATCCATTAAGTGGCATGTAATGAGTATTTGTTTCTTCTAGCAATACCTAGGTCTTTAGGGCATCAGATTTGAGGGACAATCCACGACTGCTCCAACATATATTTTTGATATCTGTAGCAATCCTCTGAACATCAAAACAGAAAGCTTTTCACAGAATTATGTCCCATTTTGGACTCCTTTCTTAGCTCTTATTTTAGGGTTCAATGGAAGTAGGAAGACTAGTTATGGATAAAAATAAAAGAAAATCATTTTTCTCTGTCTCCCACTATTTCAGATCCTTTTTAAACTAATGTCCAAATCTTCTGACACATGAAGTCAAGTCAAAATAGAAGAAACATTTCTTCTCTTCCTCCTCCCCTTCTCCCTCCTCCTCCTCTTAATATTTGGAGTTCCTTAGAAGCAGTTAGACCAGTACATGTTGCAGATAGGTATAATATAAGGCTGTGGGTTTCTGTTTTGACTATCTGAATAATCACAATAATCCAATAAATCTGCAGAAGTGAATAGAAAAAAATTATGAACAGGATTCCCATTTCTTCTTTACAATTGTGATTTGATACTTGAAACATCCTTGGTGAGGCGTTTGAGGTCTATGCAACCTCATCTTTCTCTTTTCTCACCACAAGTGCTTGTCAGCAAACAGATTTGAACCCCTCCCTCCCCCTACTCTGATCTAAAGGCACAAGGATGCCCTGTTAGAGATGGTCAGCATACATCCTTTTGTTCATTTGGTGTCATAGAAGGAAGGTGCCCATCTGAATCTGCTCCATGCCATGTTCACTGCTACTTAGCTGACTTCTTATCTGGCTGAGGGGGTTGTGTGGTTGGTGAATGGGTTCCAATGGCTAGACTAAGATCCTGCCTCCTGGAAAAGCACAAGTCAAGTTCACTGTATTTCAGACAGTTTGGAAGGCTTTGCTCTGGTTAGGGATCGTGCTGAGCGTGGTTTCTGCTTTGGTCAGGGTACCATGGTGGACTTTCTTTGGTTCAGAACCTCTTGCTTCTGGTCCCACTAGGCTGTATGCCTCGGTGGCTAGCCCTGGCTGGGGTGCTGCTTCACTCGACAGTGTCCGCTGGCTGCGGGAGGCACTATTAGCTGTAGAGCGGGTGGAGGAAGAACCGGAGCGTGAGCTGCGAGAGCCTGAGGAGGAGGAGCTGGGCTTCACGAGTCGGGCTTTGGGGGCTTCCGCATCTTCTCTGAAGGGAACAAGCAAACAAAAACAGCAAAGATAAACTTTAGTATGGCAGGACTGTGATGGCTTCCACTAAAGTAACTTCCTCCTGAGCTTTTCCAATAAATTCCTCAAGCCATAAACCTCCAATAATACCGAAGGAAGGCAGCCATTTAGGGAGCTAAGCACCTCCTCATTTCTTAAGTCTTAAAGCTCCGTTTGGGCAAATGTTTGTTTTGTCAACCCACAGCTCCATTCCGTTAGACCAGAGAATACAGCTGAATATAGAGAATAGATGAGATGGTGTAGATAGACCGCCCTGATTTAGGGTTTAAATCCTTAAATCCTTTCATGCCCTGAAAGTTCCCATCATTTAGCATATGCCCCCTTTACTAGAAGCAAATCAGGACTAATGTAAAGCTGAGAATAGTCTTACAATACAATCTTCTGCCCCTAGACTGCAGCTTCCTACCCACCAAAAGAATCCTTTTAACAGAGGAAGCGAGGCATGTTTATGTTGACTGGTTGCTATGGAACTGATCCTGGAAAGGAAGCTCAGCAGAAGCAGGGCAGCTCACCGGATTTCGTTAGGTCTGTCTTCCTCCTCATATCTCTCTTTGTCTTTCCTTCGGATCAGCAGCCATATCAGAAGAAAAATGAGCAGGGCTCCAGCCACTATTCCCGTCACCGCTCCTGCAACCATGCCAATGCTCTGTACATCTGTTTTCTCAGAAGGAGAGGCACAAGCAAAGTCAAAGCTAGGAAATAAATGAACTCTTAAAACAGGTCTTCCAGCCACACCCCATGATGTTCTCATGTTGCATGACTGTGCCTTTCTATAGTCTTGGGAGATGGAGTTACTCACAGTTGGCCCAGATGATGAGATGGGCTGGGAGGGTTTCTGTGTCATGTTCAAAACATTTTTAACCTCAATAAGATAAATTTGAACAATCTTCTAACCTGTGCCAACACCCTTTTCTCTTAATTTCCTTCCTCTACCAGTAAAATGGAAAAGAATATAACCTACAGTATGACTGTGTGATTAGCAGTGGGTCTCAGAAATTCAGAAGGCAAGGAAATATGATTTCCACATTAATAACATATGCTCTAATTTGTATATTAAATACCTACTCTGAGCCAGGTAGTTCTAGGCATGGTAAAAACAAGTAGGAGTTTTGCTGTTTCTGAGTTCACATTTCACAAAACGGGAGATAATAAAGAAGTAAGTATTTCAGACAATGGGTATGTGAAAGCATAAATCTATGAGTGATAGTTTGGAGGGAGAGTAGAGGAATACAATTTCAGCTTGGGGGCTCAGGACTGAAAGTGATGTTTGAGTTGAACTACAGATGACAGGAAAGACTGTCTTGTGGTGATCTAGGGAGAGGGACACCAGGCAGGAGTAGTGGGTGAGGTGAATGTGTATGGGTCTGTAGCATAGTAAGCAAGGGAAAGAAAGTGTAGGAGATGAAGTCACAGAGACATGAAAGGACCAGCTCACAAGGGGCCTTGTAGGCTATGGCAACAACAATTTTATTACAAGAGCAATAGAGGAGTAGCATGGTCCAAGTTACATTTAAGAAAGCAAAAAGGGGCTGGAGAGCTGGCTCAGCAGTGAGGAGTATTTAGTGCTCTTCCAGAGGACCCAAATAATATAATAAATAAATAAAGTAGGTTACTAATTGTGGTACACTCATACAACCAAATACTATAGAACAATAAGAATGAGCCCAGTATGGTGGCAAACACTGTCATTCCAGGACTTGGAAGGTCGAGGCAGGGGGAGTGCAAGTTTGAAACCAGTCTAACTTTTAAAACTATTTTATTTTTATTATTTTTGTTTGTGTGTGTGAGTGTATTGCCTGCATATGTGTAAGTGCACCCATGTGGTGCAATGCCCATGGAGGCCTGAAAAGGGTGTCAGATCCCTTGGAACTGGACTTAATAGATGGTTGTTAGCTGCCATGTGGGTGCTGGGAAACTGGGTCCTCTGCAAGAGCAGCTAGTACTCTTAACTGCTGAGTCATCTCTCCAGCTCCCAGTCTGACTTTCTAGTAAGTTCAAGGCTGTCCTCAGTTAACACAGTAAGACCATGTCTCAAGAAAATAAAAACCGTCAAGGCTGGTCATGCTTTACCTTAGCACTTAACCTTAGTGTGCTAGAGTTCTTAAAGAATAACTGCTGACTTTATTTACTGAGTATGGTACAGTCAGTCACCAGGTTAGTGACATGCATCAGATTAACAGACAGATTTGTGTATATTCACCTACTAGGGGGTGGGGTGTTTTGACTTTCTTTAGGAAACTTCTTAGAGAAGTAGAGATTTCCCACTGCTGTTGAGTGGACCTGACTTATTCAGTGCTTAAGATTTAGTTTTTAAAATGTATCAGGTGACTGCAGTGTGTCAACAGTGAAAATTTACACAGCAGTAGGAGGAAAGAACTATAAAAATGATAAAGCTTAATTGAAGTGAGGTTATGAAGGTGGTTACTTTTTCTTCCCTGTTATCCAGGTTACATTGGGAAGGTTGGTATGAGCTATTACCAGCTTAAAGAGGAACTAGAGCTTCTGCCCAACTGTCAACCTTGACAAATTGTAGACATGAGTCAGTAAGCAGACACTGGTAAATGCTGTCAAAGAAGACTGGAGTTGCCCCATCACTGATGTGCTGTGACTGGGCTACTACAAAGTTCTGGGAAAGGGAACGCTCCCTAAGCATGTAGGGAGGTTCATTAAATGCTAACAAATTCTTTTCAAAACATAAAATAAAGACTGGAGAGATGGTTCAGGGGTTAAGAGCACTGGCTGTTCTTGCAGAGGACCCGGTTCAGTTCCCAGAACCTGTAATTCCAGTTCAAAGGGATCCAGTGCCCCCTTCTGGCCTCCATGGGCTCCAGGCAGATAGGTGGTGTACTTACATATATGCAGGCAAAACACTCATACATATAAACTAAAAATAAAATAAAATCCTTAAACGAAAATAAAACAAAAACCAGGGCTGGGATGCAGCCCAGTCATTGTTTAGAATACACAAGGCTTTGGATTCCATCCTGGCACCTTATCCCAACCCTCAACCCAGAAAACCCCAACACAACTAAACCTATCACAGCTCTAAGCAACAATGATGAATCTCAAAAACAAAACATGCTGCAGAAGTCAGACACAGATTGAATGATTGCTTTGTTTGAGGTTCTAAAACAGGAAAAGTAACTTGTGTTAGAACCCTGAGTGCTGGAGGGGCGGCAAGAAGCAGTGACAGGTCATGAGCATGGTGTAGGTTACACAAGCTGCTCGCTTGAAATTCTACTGAAATGCATACTCAGGACTCATCTGCTCTTCTCTAGCTTCACTTCATTTTATTTTCTCTTCCAAATCTATAGATTATATCAAGAGGTGCTGCAAAACTGTGGGCACTTTCTTTTTTCTTTCTTTTTTTTTTTTTTTTTTTTTTTTTTTTTTTGGTGATGGGGCCTCATGTAGCCCAGGCTAACCTCAACTATATAAGTGAGAATGACCTTGAACACCTGATCCTCTGTCTCCACCTCTAGAGTGTTGGGATTACAGGTAAGGGCCACCTCACCTGGATAAAGCACCCACTGTTTTATTTTGTTTTAAATAATCTTTCTAATACTTAGTAGTATGTTAGTATGTTTTGTTTTTTAGTTTTTGGCATGTGGGTGTTTCAGACCGTCTTTATAGCCCAGACTGACCTTGAACTTCCTGCTTCAGCCTGCTGACTACTGGGTTACAGGTATTAATTTATAAGATGGATTAATCCTAGCACTTGGGAGGCAAAGGCAGATGGATCTCTGTGAGTTCAAGGCCAGCCTGGTCTATGTAGTTCCAGGCCAGCTGGGGCTACAGGGAGACCCTGCCTCAAAAAGACTGAGAGAGAGAAAAAGAGAGAGAGAGAGAGAGAGAGAGAGAGAGAGAGAGAGAGAGAGAGAGATTGATTCTAAGCTTGGAGTAGTGATTTGTGCCCCAAGTCTTAGTACTCAGGAGGCAGAGGTATAACTGCTACAAGTTCAAAGCAAACCTGGGCTACAGTAAGAAACTCATGGTGGCACGTGCCTTTAAACCCAGCACTCAGGAGGCAGAGGCAGGCAGAATGAGATCAAGGCCAGCCTGGTCTAAAAAGTGAGTTCCAGGCTAGCTGGGGCTACAGGGAGAGACCCTGTCTCAAAAACAAAACAAACAAAAAAAACCCTCACAAATAAATGAATAAAACCAAACAATAAATTATGTCCCAGTATGGCTTGGTTCAACAGCCTAAAATTATAAATTGATTATGGGAAAATAGAAACATTAATAATATGTAACATTATTGAATAGTATATGCCAGGTCCTGGGTAGATAGATAAATGTGTTCATCTGCATAGTTCTCACAGGTAATTGCTCTTACTGTTATACAGATTTAGAAACATGAAGAGTTTAAGTTATATGGCCGGGGTACTACACAGTGGTAGGTGGGATTGAAGTGCAGGCAGTTATTCAGCTCTAGAGTTAATGCTTTTAGGCACTTTATTGCTGTCTCATCTGGGACTTGAAATAATAGACAAGCATGCACATGGGCATACACACATACATACCATAAATAATTTCTATGTAGAACATGTACACTCAGAACACCTACCAGGGCTAGGGAGATAGCTCAGCAGATAAAAGCATTTGCCAAGCAAGTCTGAGGACCTGAATTCAATCCCTGAAATCACATAAAGGTAGAAGGAGAGAACCAGCTCCTGAATGTTGACTCTAACTTCCACATACACACTCACACCTAACATACACAATAATAAATAAAATATTTTTCGAAATCTCGCCAGTCCTCTGGGGAGAGGAGAAATCTTGTCTACTTAGAATAGTAAGTGGGTAGGTTGGGTCATTTGTTTTGGATTTTTTTGTTTTGAAAGGCACTGGGGTATAAACCCAGGGTCTCATAAATGCTAGAAGCAAGCATTCTACCACTGAGCTACATATTCAGCCCTGGCTTTAAAACAAACAAAAACAACATAGAATGTCAGATAAATGCTGGAACTACAGGTGAATATCACCAACCATACCCAGCTCTGTGTGTGTGTGCATGTGTCTGTGTATGTGTGATGCTGGCATTTAATCTAAAGAGTTACACATGCCATGCAAGTGTCACATTGAGTCACATTCCCAGCTCAATAGTTTAGAAGACTGGCTAGTTCACACATTTGTAACTATACACCTTGTTGAATGATTCTTGAAACTACTGAATTTAATTGAGTCATAGTCATATCCTGGAAATAAAGACTTTGACCTTGACCTTACTTTTACCTTTTACTCATGATTAAAACATCTTGAACTGAACCATAATGCAAGAATAAAATTTTAAGATTAAAAAAACAAAACAAAACAAAACAAAAAAAACCCTTTTGGAAACTGAGGGTTTAGCTCAATAGCAGAATACTTACCTAGAACGCTTAAGGCCCTGGGTTTCATCCCCAGCACTAGAGAAGAAAGCAAACAACTTAAGAGATACTCACACTGAACAGTCACTCGTACCACACAGCTTTCTTTTCCAGCCTCATTGCCTGCTGTGCATTGGTACAGCCCAGAGGAAGACATTGTAAGATTCTGCAGCAGAACTCGTCCAGGGTTGTTGTAATCTATACAAGCAGAATAACAATAAATCCCCTTAGCGATAGCATTTATATTGTTTACTGTAGTGCATCACTGACCTACCATGTCCAATAGTTCAATGAGATGGAATAATAGGAAAGATCCACTTTTAGAACATGGGAAAATGGGTAAATATTCTTTCAATTGTAGTGTATCCTCAAGAGTTACAAAAGAGTGTGAATTCTGGGCATGGCGGGTATCTGGGAAGCTGAGGCAGGGGGATCACAAATTTGTGTTCTGCCTGGAGTACGCACTTATTGAGATGCTTTCTATCTTTAAAAAAGGAGGGAGAAGCTATGAATATATCTCAGTAGTAGAGTTCTTGCTTACTATGTGCAAGGTTCTAGGTTCAATCCCTGGTATTGAAAAAAAGACTGACTTTGTAGTTACAAATGTATGAATGAGCCAGTCCTCTGAACATTTAATAGTTACTAAACAAGATAATTAGATGTGGTAGATTTATGTGATCCATTTCTTCTCTCTCTCACTTTCTTTTATATGCCATTTGAAGAAAGAAGTTTTGTTGTTGTTGTCCTAGTTCATAGCTGAAAAATTGAAATTCAGGAGGTTCAGCAGCAAGTCAAGCATGGTGGTGAGTGCCTGTCATCCAAGCAATTAGGAGGCAGAGACAGGATGATCAGGAGTTCAAGGCCATCTTTGGCAACAAAGCAAGGCCATCTTGAGGCCAACTTGGGCTACATAAGACCCTGTCTCAAAAAACAAAACACAAAACAAGAACAGAAAAAGAGTTTCAGGCTGGGCATGGTGGCCCTGCTTGCGATCTCAGCACTAGAGAGGTAAGGCTGAAGGATCAAGTGTTCAAGGCCATACTGAGTTAGATGAGTTCCTATACATGACCTTAGCAAAAATGGTTAAGAAGTGGTCTGTGCCAGTTATTTTATTATTTTATTTTATTTTAGTGTATGAGTGTTTTGCCTGCATGTATGTATGTGCGCCCATGTCATGCAAAGCTCTTTATGACAGAGGTCAGAAGAGTGCATTGGATCCCCTTGAACTGGAGTTATAGACAGTTGTTAGCCACCATGTGGATGCTGGGAATTGAACCTGGGTCCTCTGCAAAAGCTGTCAGTGTACTTAACCACTAAGCTATCTCTTCAATTCCTATGCCAATTAGTTTTTATCATCAGCTTGACACACCTGGGAAGAGGGAACCTCAATTGAAATATTTCCAAAATCAGACTGGCTAATGGCCATGTCTATGAAAGAGTATCTTGATTGATGATTGATATGGGAGGGCCTGGCCTACCTTGGGCAGCACCATCCCTAGGCAGGTGGGACTGGGCTGTATAAGAAACTAGCTGAGCATGAGCCAGAGAGAGCACAAGCCGGTAAGCAGCATTTTTCCATAATTCCTTCCTCAAGTTCCTGTCTGACTTCTGTCAGAGATGGTCTGTGATCTGGAAGTGTAAGATGAAATAAACCCTTTCTTCCCCCAACTTGCTTTTGGTCAGTGTTTTATCACAGCAAAAGAAAAGCAAACTAGAACATGATGATACATGAAGTGGTTTCAAAAAAGCCCAAAACCCAAACCAAACTAAACCAAAAACCCAACCACAACCACATGAAAGGGAGATTCAGCAGTGCAGTCATGTGGTAAGCTGCTGACAAAGCTGATTTGGAATTTATGGACACAGCACTATCTTTTTGGCCCAGAAGACAACTTACCAATCCTAGATTTGGGTGGCAAGTGTTCATCCTCTCCCTCCTTCTCCCGGATTCGCTGCCAGTAATACACAATGGGCTTGGTGCCAGATGCTGACTCACACTGCAGCGTTAGGTCACTGCCTTCTGTCAGTTCTCCTTCCAGCTCACACTTGGGTTTCGATGGTTTCACTGGCAAAAAGTTTTTTAAAAAATTATCATTCAGAGATTCTCCAAACACTAGATTTTGTGGAAGAACTGTCCTGCTGAGCTGTTTCTTCTGCCATGCTCTGTGGCTGAGTTTGGTTGGGTTTTGAGTTGAAATTTACCTAGCCATGCTTTACCTACAAATCACCCAGCTCGCCCCTCAACCCCACTAGCTGCTACCAGCAGTAGCACAATTTGTAGTGGTTGCCTCAGACTTCCACATCACTACTCAAAAAAGAGACATTGTTATTTATTGGAAATTTTAGTAAAGTTAAGTGTAATTTTACTAATACAGGGATAGAAGATGGTTTTGGAGGTAATTAAGTAGAACTTAGTCATTTATTTATTTATGTTTTCTGAGTCAGGGTCTTACTCTGTAGCCCAAGCTGGCTTGAAACTCACTATGTACCTTAGGCTAGCCTTGCACTTGCAGCAATTCTCCTGCCTCAGCCTCCCAAGTCCTGGAATTACAGATATGAGCTATAGAATTTTGTACTTCTTGGTGTCAAAAAGCAGAGGTGATTGCTGCAAAACAATGTTTACTGGGCATGACAGGGCCATTGCACACATGAACTCACAGCAGCTGTGACTGTATGCACAAAATCAAGCCAACCCAAACTCCCGCATACACTGAAAGATTGTCTTGATTGATGATCAATCAAGATCTTGCAGAGGACCCAGGTTCAATTCATAGCACCCACATGGTAGCTAATCCCCTAGCTGAGGAGCTCCTGACAACTGATGGCTTCTAGTGGGAGGGAACATCAGTTTTCTTCAGAGGTGTGGTCCCTGCTGGGCTATCCATGATCCAGTTGATGGTCCTACACCCATGCACATATAGGCAGCACTAAGTGGACTCAGTGGGTTTAAAAAAAGAACAAATGGGGCTGGAGAGATGGCTCAGCGGTTAAGAGCCCTGACTAGTCTGGCAAGTTCCAGGGATCCACCTGTCTCTGCTCCCCAGCACTGTCATTACAGATGTGTGCCACTGCCTTAGGCTTTTTATGTGGGTGCTAGGACTCTGAACTCAAGCTCTTATGTTTGCATACCAGCACTTTACTGACTGAGCCACATCCCCAGATTCTCCATGCCTGCCTTTCTCTGTGGATGCTGGGGCTCAAACTCAGGTCTTCAAGTTTGCAATGACAAGTACTTCATGACGGAGTTATCTTCCCCCTCCCTTTTGTGGTACAGGGTATTGATTTAAAGCTTCCCACTGAGCTATACCCTCAGCTATACCCTCCCTCTTTTTTGAGACAAGTTCTCAATAAGGTATCTTGTTCTTGAACTTATCTTCCTGCCTCAGCCTCCTGAGGAGCTGAGAGTACAAGACCTGGACCAGCAGGCCTAGTTTGGTGAGTTAAATTCAAATATACCAACACCAATGAAGTATTAGAGGATGCTTGCAATTTATAATGAGCTACCACGAAAAACTATAATTATAGGCCAGTAAGATGGCACAGAGGGTAAAAATGCTTGCAGTACAAATGTGGAGATCTGAGTTCAATCCCCAGAATCCATGTTGGAAGGAGAGAATTGATTCCCAAATGTGGAGATCTGAGTTCAATCCCCAGAATCCATGTTGGAAGGAGAGAATTGATTCCCAAAAGCTGTCCTCTGACCTCTGCATGGCACACATGTATACACAAACACACACACACACACACACACACACACACACGAATAAAATAAGATTTAAAAAAGAAAGTGGTAATTATGTTTTCTTTTCTCATTATGGCTAAAATCTAGAACATAAATGCTTCTTTGTGGGAACTGGACCAGGTGACCTCTAAACACAAAATGCAAAGTTCCAAACAAGCGTTTTTTTAGTTAAATATTTTTTTTGTGTGAATTTCATACATCTTAATCATATTTAGCCTCCTATATCCCACCCACAGGATTTCATGCATTTTTGTCATATATGTTAAGGCCTATTAAGTCAAGTTTGTGCACCCAGATGTCCCTCTGTGTGAGTTTATCCATTGGAGCCTGTTCAGCCTGTGTGTCGCTTAACTCCCTTAAAGATCCCTCACCCAGCAGTGACCAGCTGCCAATAGTTCCTCGCCAAAGTTGTATCAGGTGGTTTTGTAGCACCACATTGCAGCTGGCCATTCTTCCCAGGCACCTTAGAATGCAGGTATTTCTCTTGGGGTCCTACCTTACCTAAGACTTTTAAGATGACATGGCTCCAAACATAGCGTCCTGAATTCTTCACTTTGCAGGTGTACCTGCCCTCATCACTGGGCTTCAGAGGTTCAATCTGCAGGGAAGCATCTCCTGCCAGGAAGTTGGAAGCAAAGGCCACTCGGCCCTTCTGTTCCTCAGTCAGGTTATTGTAGACATGATGACTGGAGTAGGTAATCACCTGTGGGAAGACAAGGCAGAGTCAAGCAGTGAACTCTCATCCTTTTTCTTCTGCTGTCAGGAAGAGGAAAGGGCCAGGCATGGTGGTGCACACCTACAACTCCAGCACTGGGGAGCCTGAGGCAGGAGGCTCATAATTCCAGGCCAGCCTAGGCCACAAAGCAAAATCCCGTCTCAAAAGATAAGGAAACAGACTCCAGTGACAGGAAGCAGTCAAGCTTGGAACTGATTCTAAGGTCCTAACATTGTATAAAACAGAAAGTATAAAACATTTTTGTAGGGTGTAGGCCTTGCTTTTCCTTCCAAGAATAATATTTTATATCTGTGTAGCATTTAAAGAGAAAGCACTAACTACTTCATTAAATACTCAGAGCTACTCCATCTTGAGTTACATACTGAAGGTTACACATCTGACTTAAGGAAAGGTTGGCACATGTACAGCCACGCACACATTAAGCAGAGTATTTCTGGAAGGGTACACAATACACAGCATCAGTAGTTGACTCTGAAGAGAACTGACAGGACAGAGGATGAGGATGAAGAGGTGTACCCTTCCCCATAACCTCTATCTTCTGCATTTTCTTTTTTTAAATATTTTATTATTTTTATTTTATGTGTATGTGTGTATTGCCTGTGTGTAGGTAAGTACACCCATGTCGTGCAATGCCCAGGGAGGACAGAAGAGGCTGTAGGATCCCCTGGGACTGGAGTTACAGACAGCTGTTAGCTGCCATGTGGGTGCTGGGATTCGAACCTGGGTCTTCTGTACAAACAACCAGTGTTCTTTACTGCTGAGCCATCTCTCCAGCCCCTCTTCTACATTTTCTACCACTTGTATGTAATCTCTTCAGAGTGCACTGCACTCATGTGCTCGTTGTTCTTGGTTGCCATCTAGTTTATTTCTCAACACTTTTTTTTTTTAATTTCAAGTAGCCTGCCCTACCCCAAGTAGTTAGTATCCCTAGTTCATAGACAGGTGGTAGAATACGGGTCTTTATAGCCACCGAGTTCATTATTCTTTTGTTGTTAGTGTTGAAACAAGGTCTCTAGTCCAGACTGGCTATGAAATCTCTGTGTAGCTGAGGATGATCTTCAACTTCTGATCTTCCTGCCTCACCTCCCAAGCCTTGGAATTATAGGTTTGTCCACCAGGCTTGGTTAGTTCCTTGTTCTTACATACCACAGTTGCCTCTGTCCCTCCTCCTTTTTCTCTTATGCTTATTTAACAATCTATTAACAGTTCTTCCAGAAAATGTAAAAATGGAGGGGAAAAGATGAAACTGAAAAAAGGCTTTTTAAATTACATTTTAATTTTATCTATTTTGTGTATGTATGCCTGTGTATGCATGGAGATCAGGGGGTGACCTGCAAGAGCTGGTTCACTCCTTCTACCATGTGGGTCCTCAGGATGGAACTCAGGTTGTCAGGCTTGGTGGCAAGCACCTTTACTTTCTGAGCCACCTTGCCAGTTCCAGTAATTGTTTTGTTTTTGCAAAAGTTGAGAGTTCAAGGCTGGGGAGATGGCTCAGTTGATAAAGTGGTTGTAATTCAGATATGAGGACCGGAGTTCAAGCTTCAGCACCCATGTAAAAGAACAAGACATGACATACACAGATACAGACACACACGCACACACACACACACACACACACACACACACATAAAACCATTTAAAAATTAATGGTTAAAACTCCGGTCTAGTGTTAAGGGTTTCATTCTTTGGCTTCCTTTCTTGTGCCCCCTGGTTTCCTACAGATAAGAATAAATTACTTGGAAAAATCATGTTTTTTCCTTCCATTAAGGAATGAGCTTGGTGTCTTTGTTTGCTCAGTTAAGAAAACCAAAGTTTAGATTTCCCTAAGAGAAGAAAAGAAACTCCTTGCTAGTCAATGCATGCCTGTCTGCCTGCAGCACAGCCTCCAGTTCTTTAACCTTCTTAGATTATCTTAGTTGTCATTACTGTTAGTCACAAAAACCATGCTGATGGAGTCCACCAAAGCCTCAGTCATGGAACTGCAGCTTCTGCTCCCATTTGATTTTAAACATCAGCAAACATGGGATGACTTCCCAACAAGTTAGAGGAGCCATTCAGACGAGCAAAACCCTCTTTTAGGTTTCAAGTATTTATAATTGCATGAGATCAACAAGGAGAGCAGAATAAATAGAGAATAAATGGAATGATTTAGTTGTAATGTATGTCCCAGAAAGGTTGGAGGTATTTGAATCAGGTTCTGAAAGACAAGCAGACTAAATAAGAGATGAGAGGCAGGAAGTCTACACTCTGACACAAAGAACAGTCCTACTGTAAGTACATGGGAGTCCCCACACATCTCTGCATGCAGCTGTTCCAAACTGTCTCACTGAGCTCCTTAACTGTCCTAAACCATGTGCCTCTGCTCTACAGCTCATCAAATGTTTTCCTGAAAAGATTCAAAGCCATCCAGTAAAGTGTCCATCAGTCTTTCCATTCTATCAACCCTCCTGTGTCATCACACACTTTGTTCTTACTATCTCTTTGAAAAAAACATTTTCCTCTCTGCGTATTCTTTTTCCTCAGGAAATATGATCAACTTTATATGCCAGATACTGTGCTCAGCAGAGAAAGAAACAGGAGTAAGGCACAGTTCCTATGCTGAAAAGCTAGCTCACTATCTTGGTGAAAGAGGGAACATGAGGGAGAAGAGCCTGAGAGAATATTAAACATTATATTTCCAGTTTATTATAACTGAAAATATGTATGTAACACCTAAAATTTTTATTTATTTTTATGTGTATGAGTGTTTTGCCTGCATGTAAGTGCACTCGTGCCATGAAATGCCCGTAGTGGCCAGAAGAGAGCATTGGATCCCCAGGAAGTAGAATTAAGAATGGCTACGGTCATGTGGGAGGTGGGAACTGAACCCAGGTCCTCTACAAGAGCAGTCAGTGCTCCTAACCGCCAAGCTTCTCTCCAGCCCTGTGTGTAACACTTTTATTCAATGCTGTTCTCTTTCAAACACCACTGCTATGAGGCAGGCATGGTGGCACAGCCTAGCACTTGAGGGGTGGAGGCAGGAGGATCAGAGGTTCAAGGCCACCTTGACTACATATTGAATTCAAGGTCAGCCTGGGTTATGTGAGACCCTGTCTCAAAAAAAAAAAGAAAAAGAAAAAAAAAAATCTCTGGTTTTGGTGGTGGTGGTAGAGTTTGTCTGTCTGAGAGAAAATCTATCAATCCTCCTGCTAGACTCCAAATAGCTGGGCTGATAGGTGCATGCCATCATACCTGATATAAGCTCCAATTTACTATGTCCAGCTTGCTGATTGCTAGACATAGGAAAACTGGACATATTCTGACATCTCAAATCTTCATAGTCCTGCCAAGTCAATCTTCCTAATGTAAAATGTACAGTAGCTCTTTTAGCTCAAAACTCAAATGGTCCCCACCACCTCTGAAAGACTCAGCCTAGAGGTTTCAGAATCCCTTCTACATTACCATCCCATCACCTTCCTCATCTGCTCCACTTCCAGTGTCTGGGAATAATCAGCTTGCTTCATTTCCCTGTGATCAATACAAGTTGTGCTTTCTGTATGCTCTCTCCCTGGCCTTTGATGACTGTATTATCCCACTTAGATAAGATTCTCTTTGTCCACATGAAGCTCTGTTCATTAAGTTTCAAGTCAGAGTTAACTTCTCATGAAACCTTTTTTAATGACAGACTGAAGAGAGTTTCTTCACTTTGTTCTCATCCACAGTATTTATCTGTATCATTTGAAAAAATTAGGGGGCTGGAGAGATTCAGCGGTTAAGAGCACTGACGGCTTTTGCAGAGAACCTGGGTTTGATTCCCAGCACCCACATGGCAGCTACGAACTGTTCTTAACTCCAGTTCCGGGGGAATCCAAAGCCCTCTTCTGACCTTCATGGCACTGCATAACATGGGTGCACTCACATACATGCAGGCAATACACTCATACACATAAAGTAAAAATAATAATTTTTTTTAATTGGGACTGTAGATTGAACCCAGGACTTTGTGCATGCTACACACAAGCTACCTCTGAGTTAACACCATTAGTCCCTGAACCTGAACCATTTTCATTTAAAGAATAGTTGTGAAAGACTTCGAAATGGACATTTACTTTGCTGGATTTGTTTTCTTAATACTGGGCATTGTCCAGGCTTCCCAGTACAGTTACCTAATTTTATATACAGTTGTTTTTTCTTTGGCTAGGCTATTTCCTGACTCTTTACTTACTGTGACTTTATTAAAAATGTACTTTGAACCAAGCATGGTGCCTCACACCCATTATTCCAGCACTTGGGAGGCTGAGGTGGAAGGAATGCCATGAGTTTGAGGCCAGTCTGAGATACAGGAAAAAACTTTTTTCTTTTTTTTTTTTTTTTTTAAGAACTTTGTCCTAGTTTGTTTCTCCATTGCCGTGACAAAACACTCTGACCACTACCAACTTGGGGAGTGAAAAGCTTTTATTCAGCTTACATCTCCCAGGTCACAGTTCATCAGGGAGCCCAAGGTAGGAACTCAGGGCAGGAACCTGGAAGCAGGAGCTGGAGCACAGGCCATGGAGGACCACTGCTTACTGAATTGCTCCCCTGGCCCCTGCTCAGCCTGCTTTCTTATGCAACACAGGCCCACCTGCCCAGGGGTGGCACCACCCACAGTGGGCTGGGCCCTCCCATGTCACTCAACAATCAAGAAGGTGACCCATGAACATGGCCACAGGCCAGTCCAATGAAGGCAATTCCCCAATTGAGGCTCCCTCAACCCAGGTGTGTCAAGTTGACACTAAAGCTGTCCAGCACAAACTTCAAAAACACAAAGCAAACAAAACAAATCCATACTCTGTGCTTTGTGTTGAGCTAGACATGACAACACACAAAGAAATTAATACTGTTAAATGCTAGAGTACCCCTAAAATATTTTATTTATTATTATTGTTTTTTATTTATTTTTATTTCTTTATTTCTTTCTTATTTATTTATTTATTTATTTATTGATTGATTGATTGATTGACTTATTTATTGACTTTTAATTTATTTTTTGGTCTTTTTGAGCCATGGTCTCCCTGTAGCTCCAGCTGGCCTGGAACTCACTATATAGACCAGGCTGGCCTTGAACTCACAGAGATCCGCCTGCCTTTGCCTCTCGAGTGCTGGGATTAAAGGCGTGTGCCACCACGCCCAGCTCATTTATTTTTATTTTCTGTGTATGAGTGTATACCTGCATGTGTGTAAGTGCACCCATGTCGTGCATGGAAGACAAAAGAGGGCATTGGATCCCCTGGAACTGGAGTTACAGACAGTTGTTAGCTGCCATGTGGGTGCTGGGATTCAAACCTGGGTCTTTTACAAGAATAGCCAATGCTCTTAACCTCTGAGCCATCTTTCCAGGCGCTTAGCTATTATTTTTATTTTATATGTATGAGTGTATTGCCTGCATATATGTAAGTGCACCTGTGTTGTGCAATGCAGGTGGAGATCAGAAGAGGGCTTTGGTTCCTCTTGAACTGGAGTTAGGATGGTTGTTAGCCACCATGTGGGTGCTGGGAATTGAACCCAGGTCCTCTGTAAGAGCAGCCAGTGCTCTTAACCACTGAATCATCTCTTTAGCCCTAATAATTTTTTAAAAAGCTTTTATTTCTATTTTATATGTATGAGTGTTTTACCTGAATGTATATAAGTGCCTAATGCCCACAAATGCCAGAAGATGTCATCAGATTCCCTGGAACTGGAGTTAAGGACAGGCGCTAGCCACCATGTGGGTGCTGGGAACCAAACCTGAGTCCTTTAGAAGAGCAGTAAGTTGTTTTAACTGCTGAGCCATCTCATTAGCTCCAAGGATAACCTTTTCCAAAAGATACAAAACCATGGTTCATATACATTAAAAATGAGCATGGTGTTGAGGATTTTTATGACTGATAAATCAGTAAGTTACTCTGCTGTGTGTGACCTGTATAGCAATTGTAAAATTGCTTTGAATCAGATGGATGCTGGATTCATTACAGTTTTGGGGAAGGGGGCATGCACATGAGAGACAGTCGGAGGACAACTTGCTGTGGGTCCCAGTCAGGTCGGCAGGCTTGGTGGCAGGCACCTTTACTTGCCAAGCTAATTTATTGGCAGTTTCTGCTTTAGATCCGAGGTTTTCCTGCTCAAAGCCAAAAGGAAGGGGAAAAAGTGAAGTGTGAGAGGCTTTGAACAGCAATCAGAAGATCTGTGTTCTAATTTCTTCATCTGAGAAAATAGATCTCTGTTGTGTGTTCCTGTCTGGGGAGAAGAGTAGTCCATTTCACCTTAGAAATTTAGGTGCATGCCAAGTGTGATGGCGCATGCCTTTAATCCCAGTTCTCAGAAGGCAGAGGCAGGAGAATCTGTGAGATCAAGGCCAGCCTGGTCTACATAGCAAGCTCCAGGCCAGCTAGAGCTAAATAGTGAGACCCTGTCTCCAAAAAAAAAAAGAAAAGAAATTAGTTTCATCTCCATCTTTAGAACAAGGAAGAAAACACCAGGTCTTTGACCATACTATCAAGACTGAAATACAAATGTTTCTGGAACTGCCTACCCACCCCCAGATGTTTCCTGCCTGTTCTGAGAATTCTAGACAAAAGAGATAAAAATGACTCTTCTCAGATTGAAATGCAGCGCTAAACTTGGGACCTGCGTCACTGGTCAGCCCACTTTAAGCCCTATAGCTCTTCAGCCCGTCCTGTCGTTTCTTTCTCAGCCACCCTCAGACACACTCTATTCCCAACTTCCTGGAAGTTATTAAGTCCTGGCAGCCTTGCCCACTCTTCATTTATTACCTCTATGTTCAGATTTCCAAGTACTCATGACTATGCTTTAAAACCTTATTGTAAGTAGAGTGTGGTGGTACATGTTTGTAATCCCAGTAGTCGGGAGGTTGAGGCCGTACAAAGGAGAATTTGAGGCCAGCTTAAGCTATATAGTGAGATTAAAAAAATTTTTTTAAATTACATTTTGTATGTGTGTGTGTGTGTGTGTGTGTGTGTGTGTGTGTGTCACAGCATGAGTGTGTAGTTTAAAGGATAACCTATGGGAGTTGGTTTTCTCCTTCCAGTATGTGGGACCCAGGGGTCAAACTCAGGTTGTGAAGCTTGGCAGCAGGTACCTTTACCTCACCAGCTTTACAGCCAAGTCTTACCTCAAAAACAAAACACCAAGGAGGAAGAGAGAAAATCTTTTGGTTTTAGTTGAGGCTCTCTTAAATCAGTGTACTTGTGTCAGAGTAATTACCCTAAAATGCAAATATGTCCCTAACTCTTAAAACCTTTCTAAAATTCCATGACATATAGGAACAATTCTAAACTCCCTAGTATGGCCAGGGAGGTCTTATACACTCTGTCCTTGAGCTCACATCTTTTTTTTTTTTTTTAAATTTTTATTTTATGTCTTTGAGTGTTGCACCTGTGTTGTGCAATGCCAGCAGAGGTCAGAAGAGGGCTTCAAATTCCCCTGGAACTGGAGTTAAGGACAGTTTGTAGCCACCATGTGGGTGCTGGGAATCAAACCCCAGTCCTCTGCAAGAGCAGTCAGTGCTCTTAACTGCTGAGCCATCTCTCCAGGCCCCCTCGAGCTCACATCTTATACTACCTGTGCTAGCTACTTAGGATTTTCCTGAATATTCCAGCCTTTGTGTCTGTGCCGTTGTGCTTTCTTCAAGAAGGCTCCTGTTGAGACTTAGATCAATGCTGCATGTTGTGGTGCTTACCTGTAATTCTAACACTCAGGAGGCTGAGGGAAGAGGATCTCAAATTCTCAGCTACACGGGGGTTTGTCTCAAAATAAAAACAGCAAGCATACTAGTGCATACCTGTAATCTCAGGATTCTCAGAGGCCGAGGAAGGATGATTGCCATGAGTTAGAGGGCAGCCTGGGCTACATAGCAAGACTCTGTCTGAAAAAACAAACAGTTGAAGTTTTGCACACACTTTCTTATAGGAAGCTGCTCTGACCTCTCCTTGCTCCTCCTCTTGGCCAGTGGTTCCTTCTGCAACAATCCTCTTACCTGTGGCTTCACTTTCTGGGGTTTCATTACTTGCTATCTGTCAACCACTGCCCTGAAAGGTTCAGAAATAAGCACTGTATGCTTAAAATAAAACTGTGCACCATTCTGAGCAGTATGACAGAATCTCCAGTTTTGCTCCATCCTGCTTGGGACATATACCATCCCTTTACCCTGCATGTTCATGCTGTAGAGGGGACCCACCATTAGTTACTTACATCAGGCTCTGCTATTAGATGGCTGTCCAGGCAGTGCTTATGTTTAAGAGCCTTTATTTTCCTTAATAATAACCCCCAAAAGCAAGAAATGGTGGTAATGTATATATTCTAGAGAACATATAAAGTCTTCCTTCAGTGAAAGGTTTAAAGTTTTTGACTTGGGCAAAATAAATAAATAAATAAATCACATGCTGAGATCATCAACATTTCTGGTAAAATTGAATCTTGGCTTGTTTGTTGAGATAGGGTCTCATGTAACTAAGACTGGACTCCCAACTCTCTATATAACCAAGATGACTTCAAATTTCTGATTCTCCTTCTGAGATTACAGATGTGCACTAACACACTCAGTTTATTTGGTGCTGAGGATGGAACAGATCTTCATGCATGCTAGCAAGTGCTCTACTACCTGAGTTAAATCCTACTCCACCCCACCCCACCTTCCCTCCTTTCCTTTCAAATTTCTAAATGTCTTTCACTGCAAGCTCCCAGGAGGCAGGAAATATGATGGATGGCATTATCACAACTGTGTCCTGGTACGTAGCATGGTGCAGAGTGCTAAATAAATCCATGTGATCTGAATGACTTACTGGATGACTATCCTTAGGTTATCAACTGAAAAGTAGGGAGTTAGGGTGAATATATATATATATATATATATATATATATATATAGCCTCTTTGCTTCTTCATTTCACTTTGTAAAAAAAATATTTTATTCTTTTTATTTTATGTGGATGTGTAGTATTGCCTGCATGTTTGTAAGTACACCCATGTTGTACAGTGCCCATGGATGTCAGAAGAGGGCACCAGATCCCCTGGAACTGGAGAGTTAGGGATGATTGTTAGCTGCCATGTGGGTGTTGGGAACTGAACCTGGGTCTTCTGTAAGAGCAGCCAGTGCTCTTAACCACTGAGCAATTTCTCCAACCCCCTTTCTTTCTTTTTTTTGAGACAGAGACTCATTATGTAGCCCTGGCAAGCCTGGAACTCTCTATGTAGACCAGGCTAGGCTTGAACTCATAGAGATTTGCCTGCATTTGCCTCCTCAGTGCTGAGATTAACTCCTACTATGAGCGGCCTTTTCAAACCTACATTAACTTCCTCACTCTAAGGTCCAGTTGGTTATATAATTCAGCAGCTCATTTCTTCAGTTCAAATGAAAACTCTTGAGTAAAACTTAGATGTGTGGATGTTAAAGAGAAAAATCAGGAGCTGCTCTGGGTGAGTCCTGGTAAACAACAAAGACAAAACAGTGAAAATTATTTGGTAATACTTGTTAAAGATGGTAAAGAAAGCTATTTTATTGGGGTAATGATGATATTGCTTGGGATCTTGAGTAGGGGAGTGTCCTAGTTTGTTCTTCATTGCTGTGACAAAACACTCTGACCACTACCAACTTGGGGAGGAAAGGGTTTATTTATCTTACATCTCCCAGGTCACGGTTCATCAGGGAGCCCAAGGTAGGAACTCAGGCAGGAACCTGGAGGCAGGAGCTGGAGCACAAGCCATGGAGGAACACTGCTTACTGGCTTGCTCTCCTGGCCCCTGCTCAGCCTGCTTTCTTATCCAACACAGGCCCACCTTCCCAGGGGTGGCACCACCCACAGTGGGCTGGACCCTCCCACATCATTCATCAAGAAGATGCCCCTCAGACATGGCTACAGGCCAGTCCAATAGAGGAAATTCCCAATTGAGGCTCCTTCAACCCAGGTGTGTCAAGTTGACACTAAAGCTATTCAGCACAGGGAGAGAGACTGGGTTCAACTCTGATTCCAAAAATCATAAGTGGGGCCTTGTATTACTAAGGAAAAACATCAGGGATAAGAGAGATGTGCTGGATAGCTTTAGTGTCAACTTGACACACCTGGGTTAAGGGAGCCTCAATTGGGTAATTGACTCCATTGGACTGGCCTGTGGCCATGTCTGAGGGGCATCTTCTTGATTGTTGAGTGATGTGGGAGGGTCCAGCCCACTGTGGGTGGTGCCACCCCTGGGCAGGTGGGCCTATATTGCAGAAGAAAGCAGGCTGAGCAGGGGCCAGGGGAGCAAGCCAGTAAACAGGATTCCTCCATGGCCTGTGCTCTAGACCCTGCCTCCAGGTTCCTGCCCTGATGAACTTCCGGATGAACTGTGACCTGGGATATGTAAGCTAAATAAACCCTTTCCTCCCCAAGTTGGTAGTGGTCAGAGTATTTTGTCACAGCAATGAAGAAACAAACCAGAACGAGATCTTCTGGCTTTACTGACTTGAGAGAATTATTGTTGAAGGTTGACCAGGTCTTAGATATTGAAGATGGTCAGATACTAAGAGTGAGAGATTTCCACTGAAATGACTTAGCAGGACTGTTGGTCGGAATGTATTCCACAAGGACAGAAAGGGAAGATCAGCATCAGGCCTGGTCAGGAAGAACTCGGGAACCTGACTCAAGTGTGGTCAGAGGATAGTCTCTATCAGATTCAGTCTTGGATTTTTATTATAGGCATGCAGACATGTTTGCTTCATTCAGTACTGAGAATATCATGTTTGAGATTGACCAAGAATTCTTGAAGTAAACATGCTCAGGTCAAGGTGACCTTGCTCTGCAGAGAACAGGTCGTCTTAGAATGATGCAGCGTTGAGCAAAATGACAGGTAGCATCAAAATAACTAGGTGGTACAGACAGCTTTTAAAGCAGGTTAAACTCCAGTGTGATGCTGAAATTTATTTTTAGTGAAAATCTTAGCTTCTCCCAGCACAAACCATCTTATGAAATTAGTAATAGAGATAGATCAGAGGAAAGGACAATTTTTCATTTTTTTTAAATCAGAGAAAGAAAGTTCTGTAAAAAAAAAAGAAGCTTCCCCAAGCTAGAGATTTTTTCAAAATCATAAAAACTATTTTTCACATAAGACATTCAACACATTATTAATTATAAAATAAATATCATGCTAGACCACTTTGCCCTAGGTTAATATAAATCATATGGACATATTTAAGGGAGCCCAGGTCCAACTTTGATATTCAGTGGGATAGGTATATTAAATATGTGCTGAACTTATAATGATGTTTCTCATTGGCTTATAGAAATGTAACCCTATCCATTGTTGAACAGCATCTCTATTTATGGAGAAAATTGTCCAACACATTGTAGGAAATACTTCTGTGTTTACACAGTAAGTCATAAAAACAAAAACAGGTGCATAAAACTGGAGTCAGCCTCAGACTCACAGCAGAGGCAAACATTATGAAGGGACATGCCACACACCTCCAACAGCAGGTGAGATATACCAATACCCCTGACAGTATGCAGCTCCTCAGCAACTAGGGTAGACCAAGACGAAAACAAAGTCACCTTTCTCCTTATTCTCCAGTGATAGGCAGCTCAGTGGGTCCTCAGGAGGGCAAGTACTACAGGCTGTGTGCACACTGCCAGAAGCATGTGACACCAAAAGTCTGTTATGACCTCCCCAGAGTGAGCCTGGGCAAAAGGCCTCCTCTTTTATTGTCTGGCTCCAGAACCAGTTTTCATGCAGTCTAGTTTCATTGGTGAGCAGCTGTCAGTCACATCTTATACTTGCTCCTCTGCATCCACAATCTATGGACCAGGTCTTAGATACTGAAGATGGTCATGACTTTGTGCAAAGCTGAAGCCTGGGCATGTAGTAATTGTTTCAGAGGCACAGGAGGAAGAGAGCTCTGGGTTTTGGGGACTCCTACTAGACTAGGGGATCAAGCTGCTATATCTTAGTCCCCTCCTTAGGTAAAGATGTTAATGATATAGATTCTCTCACCAAATTCCAGGTAATTTTGTTGTAGTTCTGGCTAGCCCAAAGACTCTCTCACCTTCACAACCCAAACTCTTCTATTTTTCCTTTACTTCTTAGAGACAAGGTTTCACTATGTAGCCCAGGCTGGTTTCAAAATAGAGTTCTTATTGCCTGTGCCTCTTGAGTGCTAGGATTCTATGGGTGTGCCATGACCCCATGTTCTTTTCTGTAGTTTTGTATGTGAAGTCTTTCAGGTAGAAGCCAGATGAGAAGAACTGAATGAGAGGCTGAAGAAAGCACACGAGGGTCAAGAGAGGAAAGCAGTAGCAGTTGTGTACCTACCACCTTCTGATTCCCCTCATTGTCAGTGAGCAGCCATTCAATGTCCAGGGTGTCTTTCTCTGGAAGCCCCAGTTGATGGTGACAGGGCAAAGTAACCTTTTCCTCTGCCACTCTCTTGATCTCAGTGTGAGTCCCCAGTGCTCCAACATAGTAAGAAACTGAAAGAGGAAAAAAATCTCCAGTGAGCAATGCAGATGCTAGATGACACCTTGTGGCAGCAAATATCACAACAAATAAGTTTTGGAAGTCCCTGTGCAAGAAAGGGGTGGGTCAAGGCTTTGGAGAAATCCTGGGCTCAAAGTCCAGGAAGTCCCATTGTCTCACACTGGCTCTTTCATGAACAGAATCCATCCATCTTTAGCCTTCCTGAACTTTACCATTTCTTTCCCCTTACTGATTTGTCTGTTTATTGGTTGAATTTATTTTGGCTTTTTATAAACAACTTTAATACATTTTTATTATTTATTTTGTGTGTGTGTGTGTGTGTGTGTGTGTGTGCGTGCACGTGTGTGCGCGTGTGGGCGCACACAGGCCAGAAGACAGCTTTCTGATGTTGGCTCTCTCCTTTTACATGTGGGTCCTGGGGATGGAACTCACATTGTCAGGTTTGGCAGCAAGGTGTCTTTACCTGCTGAGCCTTCTCACTAGCCCTGTATCTGTTTTTTTTGAGACAGGGTCTCATATTCTAGCTCAGACTAAAGACTCACTATGTAGCCCAGGCTAGCCTCAAACTCAAGGCAACCCTTCTGCCTCAGTCTCCCAAGAGTTAGGATTATAGGTGTAAGTATAAGCTGTCACGCCACCTTCTCTTATCAGTTTTTTTTTTTTTTGAGACAGGGGTCTCCCTGTAGTCCCAGTTGTCCTGGGACTCACTATGTAGACCAGGCTGGCCTTGAGCTCTCAAAGACCCACCTGCCTCTGCCTCCCAAGTGCTGGGATTATAGGCATGCACCACCACACCCAGCTCTCTTACCAGTTTTTTTGTTTGTTTGTTTGTTTTTTTAATTAACTATGAAATGATTGCTGGACTTGGTGGTATAGGCCCAACTATTTTGGAGGCTGAAGCAGGTGGATGACAGGTCAAGGTCAGCCTAGGCTATAGAGTGAGTTGAAGGCCAACCTGGGCAACTTAATGAGACCCTCTCTCAACATAAAAAGTGAAAAGAGGGCTATGGATATCACCGAGTGCTAGAGCACTTGCCTAGCATGTGAGAGGCCCTAGGTTTAATCTCCAGTACTACAATAAGCAACGCGAAACAGAAACCAATGACATACGTCAACAACTATGTCTTTTGATCTTTCTGTCTTCTGCTAGCAGAGGCTTCTGAGATAGGTTGACACTCATGGAAACCATGCATGAAGTTTACTAGCAGCTCTTGTTCTTAAAGTTACAGAATCAAAGCCACCTGAGGCTGGGGAGAACCTTAGAGATCTATGTTCCTGTTTTGTAAATGAGCTGCTCTAAATCCAGAACTTTGTTGCTGACCAGCAGCATGCATTTAGGAGGATGAAAAGACAACGAAACAATATTGTAACATAAAGGTAAATTATTCATTGTCAAAGGATTATGCCAATTTAGAGAAATTATAGGCAACTAATTACAGGGTTTAGGAAAATATTTTGTAAATATTAGAAATACTGTATGCAAATCATCTAACCAATATCGTGTTTAGCAAGCACTTCAGTGCTTAGTTTTGAATAAAAGGCAACTGCTTTTATTACTAAGAAGGTAGTTCAGTGGCCACAATGGTGTACATCTGTAATCTTGCCTACTTAGGAGGTTGAGACTGGAAGATCATTGAGCCCAATTTAAAAGCAACCTGGGCATGATAGTGATACTCTGTCTTTAAAAAAGAAAAAAAAGGTCTAGGTATAGTGACACATGCCTGTAGTCCTAGCACTTGGAGGCTGGAGGATCAAAAGTTTGAGAGCATTCTGGACTCAAAACAAAATTTAAAGATGGAGCAGGTGGCTCAGAAGTTAAGAGCATTTGCTGCTGTTCCAGAGGACCCAGGTTTGATTCCTTGCACCCTTACAACTCCAGCTCTAAGGGATCTGAAGTCCTCTTCTGGCCTCCACAGTCTCCCACACACATGTGCCATGCATACACAGAAAGACAAAATGTACACATAATTTTAAAAAATCTTTAAAAAAAAAGAGTAGGGGAAGGAGATGGTTTGAGCTTTGTTGGAAAATGGAATTCATGGAGATAAAAGTAGAGGGTCAGGAAAGCATGGAGATGTGGGGAGGGGAAATGCTGAGGACAAGTGTGCAGTAGGAGGCAGTGATATCATCAGTGAATGATGATAAACAGCCTGGTTCTACCATTTGCTTTGATTCATGAGCTGCCCATAATAGCATTCAGCTTGTCCTTGGATCCACCACACTCAGGGTAGCATCATAAACCTAACTTCTATTCTTGTCATGTGAACCCCAAATGTCAAGTCCTATTGGAATAAATGTAGAGCAAAGTGCAAGACCATGAGATGAACTCACATTTTTGGAAACAAGGTCTTGCCATGTAGCCTACACTAGACATGTGTGCACAGCAGTGCCCAGTTTATGTGGTGCAATTAATATAAAGATAATACTTTCAATTTCCTTTTACTGCATGTGAGAATAATTTCCTGTAAACTAATATATATATATATATATATATATATATATATATATAGCTTTTGGCTTTATATTTCAGGTTTGAATACATAGCAGATATTCAATCAGCATTTATACCTTTTTCCTTTTTTTTTTTTTTGGTCTTTTTGAGACAGGGTCTCCCTATAGTCCCATCTAGCCTTGAACTCACTATGTAGACCAGACTGGCCTTGAACTCACAGAGATCTGCCTGCCTCTCTCCCTCCCAAGTGCTGGGAATAAAGGCATGCACCACCATGCCCAGCTTATACCTGTTTTACCAATGAGCAAACTAAGGTACAATGGGAGAAGAGTTGATCCAGGAGACTAATAACTAATTTAGAGCAGAAATAACCTATGTCACTACCCATCCTTCTTCAGTACCCATAAAACAGCTCCAGGACAGCTGAGAAATCGTTTTGTCTGCATTTTACTAAGATGATGTTGGAAGAAGGAACCCTGGATTTTATTTCTATTAAAGTCAACAGTGCACAAATGAAACTCTTGCCCTAACCCCGCACAAAGTGAGAGAACCTAGCACCAACTGAGTGCATACAGGAGGCCCTTGCTGCAAGATGAACAAATAGATGCAGAATCAGCTATGAGAATTGCTGAATGAGGCCACTAGAGGGAATCAAAGGCTCAGATTTGGTTGATGTCCCCAAAGGACCGGAACATTGTGGTGGGTGGTGTGCTCTAACAGAGTGCCAAGTTCTATTTATATCAAATCCAGAATTAAATACAGCAGTGCCAGGAGGGGTGCCTCCCTGAATACAAATGGCTTCACCAAGGCAGGGAGCATCAATCAGAGCCCAGGGATCTGTTGTCTTCTCTGAACCTCAACTCCCCATACTTCAAGATGCTACCAGGAAGGGTCTCCATGGAATTTTGTAAACCTTCTGTAGTTCAAAAAAAACAAAACAAAACAACTTATTAGCATATGTTGATTATATAGTCTGAGCTGACAGGGACCTTGGTAGTATTTGTGGAGACTTTTTGGCATATGTCTGCCATCTGGTGGGTGAGAGGGAAGGAACAGCTCAACTACCCTGTGACTAGTAGCTAGTATAAGATTCCCTGGGCACTGAAGGACTCATCTGCACTAACTAAGACCTTGTAGACTGTCAACTTCTGAGGAAACTCTAGCCCAGAGAACTGAAATGCCAAACAGTAAAGTTAGTGAATGGTGAGATCACATGGAAGGGGACCCATCATTCAATTGATCATTCCAGACTTCCTCCCTCCAGATAGTCTGAGTATACTGCAAGGGGACAGTGGGCTGGGCAGTAACTAGAGTACAGTCTCCAACCTGTCTTATTTCCTTTTTTTATTTAAAAAAAATAAAAATGATTTATGATTTTTTTATTTTATTCATACAAGTATTTTGATTGCTAGTTATGTTTACTGCTATGCATATAGTTCCCACAAAGTCTGAAAGAAGATGACAGAGCCACCATGTGGGTGCTGGGAATCGAACCCAGGTCCTCTGGAAGAACAGCAAGTGTCCTTAACCCCTGAGTTGCCTCTCCAGCCCCCTCTCTTATTTCCTTAACAGACTTTTTTCTACTTTCCCAGAACAGAATGTCAAGTTCCAACAGAAAGCCTACAGGGTGCAACTTGTCCCCAATTACCCATGTTTACTCTCTCTAAAGGTGAACTCAAGTATTGCCACCATCCAAATAGGTACCTAACATGTCCCTAAGGCTCTAGGTCAAGCCACAGTACTTACTGTAGAGGTTGCAATCTGAGTTGTTTACCAGCCTGTGTAGACCAGTACTTTGCAAAATCAGAGCACTACAGTAAGTTACTTGTCCCATGCCAGGCCATGCCTGGCCCTGCATACTGTGTAGCACACAGTAGCGTGCCCACTCATGGTGACAGAAATGTAGACTCTCCTCCTCCACTTGGTGATATCTCTTTAGGAGATCCGACACATTCAGCTATTCACTTAACCTGAGTAGGAAGCATTTTCCTGTATTTTGCCTTACCTAGAATGCTTGAGTAAGCCTCAAGAAGATCAAAGTATCACATCTAGTTAGAAAAGTGAAAGGAAGGGCCATCCTAGCACTTGCAAGCCTGAAGCAGAATTGTGAATACTGTGATTTCAAAGTCAGAAACAGATCCTGTCTCAAAACAAAATGAGAGAGAGAGAAACACTTTGGAAATTTTCTAATCAACTTCTTATTGCATAAAAGACTCAAGGCTGAAGAGATGGCTTGGTGGTTAAGAGCACTGCCTGCTCTGCAGATGACCGGAGTTCAGATCCCAGCACCCACATGGCAGCTGACAACCATCAGTAACTCCAGTTCCAGGGGATCCAATGCCCTCTTCTGGCCTGTGTGTGCACTGCATGACATGGGTGTACTTAGATACATGCAGACAATACACTCATACACACACACACACACACACACACACACACACACACACACACACGTACACAAAGAACTAAGACTCAGAATCAACCCAAAGTTCTCCTGGTATAAATGCATATATATTTTTTCGTTTATTTTTTTATTTTCGTTATTTTTATTTTATGTGTATGAGTGTATTGCCTGCATGCATGTAAGTGCACGTATATTGTGCAGTGCCCTCAGAGGTCAATAGAGGGTGTTGAATCCCTTGGAATATGGGTTACGGACAGCTGTTAGGTGCCATGTGGGTGCTGGGAAGCGAACCCAGGTCCTCTGTAAGAGTAGTCAGTACTCTTAACCACTGAGCCATCTCTCCAGCCCCACATCTTTTCATTTATATGCATTCCATAGGGTGAAGGGTATGTGTATGTACTTGCATGTATGAGACATGTAGACTTTTCTGGAACACTGTATACATCTTGAGACAACACAATGTAATAGGGAGTGTGTGAGCTTTCAAATCAGACCTGGATCACAGGGGCTGTGAGACCATGCTGAGCCTCATTCTTCTCTGTAAAATGAGAATAAAAACAGCAACCCTGAGAGGTTGTTGTAAGGATTGTATATCCTGTGTGTAAGTATTCAACATGGTGTACATTCAACAAATCGTGACCATTATTAACAAATATGCATGCTACATTTTAAAGGACAAAGAGAAACAGAAAACACTCCAAGGAGGCAAACCAGGATTGTGAGGTGTTTGAAGTTATTTTGTTCAACAACTGTATTTGAACATGTCTGCCTTCTCCCCCATCTCTTACTATACATAATGAAAACCAACTGGCACTGTGCTCTAAACATCTCAGTAGGCATATCCTAAAACTAAGGGTGAGCTTCCCAACAAACATCACACACACGCTCCCCAAATTTTTATAATACCATACAGAAAGTCACTTTTGCCAAGAAAGCAGTTAAGGAAGATGGGGGGTTGAGTAAGTGGGAAGGAAGTAGTTCTGGAAGACACATATGTCAGGTAGAGGGAGCACCTGGAGCAAAGGCAGCCTCCTACCAGCCGCCTCACTGCCAATTGGTGATGTTCCTCTTCTAGGCAGCGTATGTTTCCTTCCCAGCCCCACACCCAGCCCAGCCCAGCATCTCTTTATGAAGATCTTCAGAAGAGAAAAACTGCATTGGTTATGAGCTGCTAAAAGCCTGATCCATTTCCATATCTTTGCAAATGCAAACATGTTTGTTATTTAGACAAAGCCTGAAGCTAAAGGAATGAAGCTTAGAGTTTACCAGTGGAATTTCAGACATCTGGGAATCAGTATGGTATGTGGATAAGATTTTCCCCATGTGGGTATTTGTTCCACAAATCCCTAAGATAGTGGTGTGGCCAACAAGACTAAACCGTGGCCTTCAGTCATGACCGATACCAAGCTGCTTCTCTCCTTCCTAGTCTATGGGGGTTTGTTTGTGGGTTTTTTTTTTTTTTTTTTTTTTTTCTTCGTTTTTTGAGACAGGGTCTCCCTGTAAACCCAGCTGGTCTACTTGTTTACTTGATATGTAGACGAGGCTGGCCTGGATGTCACAAAGATCACCTGCCTCTGCCTCCTCAGTGCCAGGGATTAAAGGCGTGCACCACTATGCCTGGCTCTATGGGTTGGTTTAAAAAAGGAGGGAGGAAGGAGAAGGTGAAGATGAAGGAAAAGAAGGAAAGGATATTGAGGGATGGGATGAGGAGGAAGAGAAGGAGAAGGGAGACAGGAGGGGAAAGAAGAGCCCCAAACTGATTAACATAATGGTGGGATGAATTTTTAGTCTTGTTTTTTGTTACCGTCCTGGGCCTTGTACATGCTAGGCAGGATCTACCACCCAGCTACATCCCCATTCCTAAGTATTCAAATTAAACATAGGCCGATTAAAATGAAGACTCACCTCATTTTAATGTTCATCCACATTAAAAAATTACATTGTTCTCTTCAGCTACTCAGGTAAATGGTGCTGGGAATGCAAAGCTGTCTCTTGTTCCCTAAAGCCTTAAAAAAGCAGATAGTTGATACCTTCCATTAATTTAACACCTCAGATCATTCAAATGTATTGTTTCAAGGGAGGCCCATGACTACATGGCTCAGCTCTGTTGTAGAGAAAACGGAGGCCACATAGCTGGGTCCACACAGCTGGGAGAGACTGTGGAGACAGTCCACTACCAATTTTTCTTTTTTTTCCCCACAGCAAAGATCATTGTCTTTTACCTTGCAGCTGTCAAGTGGGAAACTTTACTTTTCTTTAAAATATATTCACTAAGCTAGGTAGCAAAGCATGCCTGATAGAGATGCACAACTGTCTTGCTAGCTGAGATTCTAAGCCAAAAGCAAGAAAAAATTTAATAGAGACAAATGTTCCAAGTTACAACATAAGTACAGGGTTGGAACCTGGGAGACTCAAAGAATTTGTTTGACTCTTAGCTGATGTGGCTCTGAATTAAGTCCAGGGATGAGTTCATGATGGTATGGTGTTCCAAACATGGAGACTGAGAGCCCTACTGTACTTTAATGAGCCAAGCTAGCACAGCCAGCTTCTGTGTTCAAGGCTAGGTGCTAAAAGCAGGAAGGGACACTGATTGAGGAAGGAAGGGAGGGAGGGGGGCAGGCAGGTAGGCATTCAGAGGACTGTGGCCTAGGAAATAATGGAGTCTGAGAAACATGTCAGGTAGGAACAGTTGACACAGTTATAGATGAGTGTTAGGAGGGTGGAACATTAAAGGGGAGAGTGGTAGCTGCCTTCCATACAAAAAGGCAGGGGCTTGGAGGCCCAGGCCTGTAGTCCCAACTACTACGGAGGCTGAAGTAGGAGGCTCACAAGTTCAAGAGCTGCTTGGACTATAGACTGAGTTCAAGGCCAGCAACTTACTATGCAACTTAGTGACATGCTGCCTCAAAATAAGAGTAAAAAGAAGGTTGAGGATAGAGCTCAACCTCCTGTGCACAAGGGCCTAGGTGTAAACCCCCAAACTGGAAACAAGGGCTGCAAAACAAGTAACAGGACTCTTGCTTCCTGTGGTGGGGACAGCAGGTGGTACCTGACTTGTTAAGAGGCACTCTTCCTGCCTTGTGGGTCAATTCCTGTCTTGCTGGTTTGTCTGTAGCTTGTTTCACCCTACATCCTGGCTCCAGGTGAGAGATAAATCAGTACCTGCGGTGAATAACCTGTAACCTCAGCCAGGTGACTTACTGCCACCCCAAAACCATAGTTAAGTGAGTTTCTTATCTTCCAAATTTATAGTGGTGTCAGGGTTCATGAGTATTCATTAACTGTTTCATTGGAAGTTCAACTGCATATGATTTGGTCCATTTAGGTTTCATTGGCCACCCCCTATGACTGACTAATGCCCAAGAGTATCATTTTTACCATTTTCAACATAATCTTTTTTGTTTGTATGTGCGTGTTCCTATGCGTATGCATGGGTTCACATGTGTATATAGATCAGGTCAACCTCAAATATTGCTCCTCAGGAGCCATTTCTCTCCTTTGTGTGTGAGTGTGTGTGTGTGTGTGTGTGTGTGTGTGTGTGTGTGTGTGAGAGAGAGAGAGAGAGAGAGAGATTTGCCTCCAGCTTGCCAAGTGGGTGGGTTAAGTTCGTCTATGGAGCCCCAGGGATCGTCCTGCCTGCTTCCCCAGCACTGGGATCGCAGTCCTCATGCTTGAACTGAACCATCTCCCCATCCCCAACATGACCTTTTTAAATGAGAAACTTGCTATGTTGTCCATAGTTATAAATTCTTTGGATCGGAAAAGGGTCTTCTCTAGATTAAAATAAACAGGTAATAAATCTCTTGGTATTGCTACCTAGGGCAGAACCGCATATATATGGCATGACTGCCTCAATCATAAAATGAGAGACTGGAAGATCTCCAGTAATCTCTTTTCAGTTCTCTAATTACATGATTCTCTTACAAAAGGCTTAACAGTATCTGAGCCTCATTATGTTGTTGTCGCTGAGGGGTTTTTTGCAGTACTAGGGATTGAACACAGGGCCTGGCATATGCTAAGCAGGTACTCTACCAGTGAGGTGCACCCAGAGTCTGGAGTTATGATGCTAATAGGCTTGTTAACAGGTCTCTCTGACAGAAGACCAAGAACAAGCTGCAGAATTTATTGGATTTTTTATTAATAGGGTCATTCATGTAGAATTGTCAGAGCCTACAAAAGGGATCCTTACATGAACATTGACTGAATGTTCAAAGGCTTTCTCCTTGTGCTGGATAGCTTTAGTGTCAACTTGACACACCTGGGTTGAGGGAGCCTCAGTTGGGGAATTGACTCCATTGGACTGGCCTGTGGCCATGTCTGTGGGGCATCTTCTTGATTGTTGAGTGATATGGAAGGGCCCAGCCCACTGTGGGTAGTGCCACCCCTGGGCAGGTGGCCCTTTGTTGGATAAGAGAGCAAAGCTGAGCAGGGGCCAGGGGAGCAAGCCAGTAAGCAGTGTTCCTTCATGGCCTGTGCTCCAGCTCCTGCCTTCAGGTTCCTGCCCTGGGTTCCTACCTTGGGCTCCCTGATGAACTGCGACCTGGGAGATGTAAGCTGAATAAACCCTTTCCTCCCCAAATCGGTAGTGGTCAGAGTATTTTGTCACAGCAATGAAGAACAAACTAGGACACTCCTTATGAAATACTGACCTCATAGTGTATTCTAGGCATGGTTCTAGTAGAATGGAAGGTGAGTGTGAAAACCAGAATGTATACAATTGCATATGCTGGTATATCGTCTCACCATTTAAGGAGATGATGCACTGTTAATACAAAGGGTCTAGTTTTGTTTCACTGCTTATACAACTTTCCAGGGGTTCGCAAAAGAACGGAAAGGAAACTGGCCCATAGAGCTAGAGGTTCCTTTCCTCTGTGTGGATGTTCTAATCCACAAGAGGGCAGAATTTACTGAGAGAGGATTAACAAATGCCTCACAGTGTTATCCCTTAACAAGGCTCATCATTGACAAAGAATTACACACTATCCTGACCAGAACTTTGCTGCATTTGGTGTTAAGCACCAAATTTCAATTCTATATACTTAACGTTCAAGGGCTTGTGTCAAAAATGGAAACCTTAGAAAACATCAGGTTACTGAGAGGAACTTTATCCAGGAAATAGAAACGTACGGTGTTTTAATAACTTTTAACACAAGGTCAATTTTACCTTTGGCAACTAAAACAGATATTTATTGGCGTTGCCTACCAACAAAACAGAAGAACAGAACCTTACTTTAATTGCAGGATTTGTTATGAGAAAACAAAACAAAGCGATTACTCAGATGCAGTGAAGTCGTTAATAAGAACAGAGAAAGAGGGAAGAGACAGAAATCTGTCCTAGAGCCACACACTTGGAATCCCAGCCCCCCCCGGGGGGGGAGGTAGAAGCAGGAGAATTGAGAGTGGTAGACCAGCTTGTGCTTTAGAGTGAGGCTCTGTCTCGAAAAAGGGCGGGGGCTGAAGAGATGGCTCAGTGGTTAAAGCACTGGCTGCTCTGGCAGAGGACCCGGGTTTGATTCCTAGCACCCACATGGCAGCAAACATTCATCCATAAGTCCAGTTTCAGGGGAATCTGACACCATCTTCTGACCTCTGCAGGCACTGCAGGACACTGGTGCACTTACATACATGCAGGCAATACAGTCATAAACAAAAAATAATAATAATAAAATTACTATAGCTGGGCGTGGTGGTGCACGCCTTTAACCCCAGCACTTGGGAGGCAGAGGCAGGCGGATCTTTGTGAGTTCAAGGCTAGCCTGGTCTACGTAGTGAGTTCCAGGACAGCTGGGGTACAGGGAGACCCTGTCTCAAAAAGACAAAAACCAAACAAACAAACAAAAGGGCTGGAGAGATGACTCAGTGGTAAAGAGCACTTGCTGCCCAATGATGAGGATGAGAGTTCAAATCTCAGTACCCATGTCAGGCAGCCCACAAATGCCTATAACTCCAGTTTCAAGGGATCTGATGCTCTCTTTTGGCCTCCATGGGTAGCCCTCCCCCCATATGTGCATTTGCGCATGTAGACACAAACACATAATCAAATTAAATTTAAAACAAAGAACAAAATAAAACAAAAATCTGTCCCAGATGGTGAAGAGATGCTGAGGAGTCTTGTGCTTTCAGTCTTGAAGATTAGACTTTGTTCTGGGCAAATAACCTAGCCTAACTACAACATCATGGAATGCTCTGGCTATATGTATGGAATCTGGACTCTCAATCTAGGGCCAGTGTCAGAAGGTCATCTAAGTTACTGTCATGGCTCCAGGCCAATCTGTCAAGCTAGTCTGCTGAAATGTGTCAAACTGCTCACATTCTCTAGTTATCATTAAGATTCTGAAATCTCAGCAAAACTGTCCTGAGACCTTGACAGTTCTGTTAAGTATCCAGCTTTTTATATTGTGTATCATCCGAAACTCAGATATACTGATTCCACATTCCTTAAATGAACACTTTACCCCCATGCTTCTCTAGGTACCACTAATTAACAAGGACACAGTATCTAGAGAGGCGTAACCAGGAAGACACCTTTGTCCAGCAAATACAAGTGACACTCCTGATACTTTGTTAGGTACTTCCAGGGGAAGAAATGAACAACATTGTGTTTTGTCTATGAAAAGACCACAGTCTAAAAGAGAAACAAACAGGTACCCTCCAAACATAGTTTACATGTAGTGTGTGGTTAGCTTTGTGTGAAGGTCAGAAGTGCTCTAAGAACTCAGAGAAGAAGATTTCAGAAAGACAGGATAGGTTCTACTCTGGGCCTTGAATTGGTTGAAATTCTAAATACTATAAATGACAGGTGATAACATACCACAGACTGTGAGTGACAGTGTGACTACTTGGCAGACCAGTTGCTCTGCTGACTTGAGCGTAGGCCTATGGGAACATCACCATGGGCCCCTCATCCTCACTTGTTCTTGGAGTCCAGTGGTGCGAAGCAGGAAGGTCAATAATGTCACATAAGCTTTACCAATGCAGACTGGAGGTTGACTGCCCGTCTGGTAATAACTTGTTTGGTTTTTGTTCGTTTGGCCTCAGACTCAGGCAATTTTCCTGACTCAGCCTCTTAAATGCTGGGATTATAGCAGCCTGAGGTTTTATTCTGATTTCTCTAGTAATAATTGTCAAGGAAAGGCTATACACCAGGTCCACAAAAACCAGGTCACTAAGGATTCTTTGCTCAGAGGCATGCTCATATGTGTTCCATGTTCGTACTCATGTCACATATGTAGGAACACACATACAACCTTGTCCAGAGTCCTCTGCACTCATGCCTGTGCCAGTCCACAGATCAGGCAGAATGTGCACCTTTGATTATGAATGATACTCGCAGAACTAGATCTCACCATAGCCTATTTCATTGACATGTCTATTTATAGCCTCTGCCTCATTCCAAACGCTAAGGCGCTATCTAAATCTAAATCTTTTATTACCTTCAGAAGAGATCCAAATGGAAGAGGAAACCTAAAAGTAGACACTATCAAGAGGGAGAGAGTCAATTGTCAGGGATCCATGACAATGAAGAACTGAGACAGTGTTGATAATTGAAATCTATGGATGTACAAAGCCTCAGTTCAACCTTATCCCTCCCTCTTCCCCCTTCCTACTAAAGCTAATAACAGAAGGCTTGAATGTCATCTCCTTCCTCAGTCACTTTTTAGGAAGGGACAACAGAGGCAGGAAAGAAAAAAAAATCAGGAGAGCTGTGTTTTCTCACAGAGATATCCCCTCCAGTGTGACTTAAAATGACTATGAAGTTGATATCCTATACATTTAACTCTCCCATGTAACATGGCTTAATGATAGCTAATAATTTTTTTAACATCTATTTGTGTGTGTGTGTCTGTGTGTCTGTGCATTTGTGGGTGCCTGCCATGGTACACATGTGGAAGCCACAGGACGTGTGGGAATCAGTTCTCTCCTGCCAGTATGTGGGTCTCAGGGATGAAATTCAGTCACGCTTAGCAGCAAGCCCTGTAACCCACTGAGCTAACTCACTGGCCCTACTACTTTTGGGGTTTTTTGAGACTAGCCTCAAACTCTTGATCCGTCATCCTCTATATCCCGGGTGGTAGGCTGACAGCCATCTACCACCATACCCAGCGAGCTAAAGATTTTTGAGCACTTATCTACAAACCATTCCTACTTGATTTACACTTTCTGTTTATCATTATTATATTTTTCTTTTTAATTTTTACAAAATCTTTACTGAGAATTTCATAAATGCATATAAGGTGTTTTGATCAAATCCATGCCCACTGCCTCCCCTCCAACATTACCCTCTCTAAAGAGGTAACCCTAAAATCTTTTAAGGATTAGATACAAGCTCCCAAATACTTTTGACATTTCTGGCTTTTGGAACAGAGTATGTTGCTAGGACGCCCAAGGACATTTTGATTTTTTTGGTCTTTTTGAGACAGGGTCTCCCTGTAGCCCCAGCTGGCCTGGAACTCACTATGTAGACCAGGTTAGCCTTGAACTCACAGAGATCCACCTGCCTCTGCCTCTGCGGGAGGCCAATCACTCTGGCTTCTTCCATGCTGAATAGGGATGCGGAGTGAGGCAATTGGAGTACCCTTCAGTGGATCTATCCAAAACACTCCCAGATTGCATAACTCTTGTCTCTAAGGGGAGAAGAAAGTCCTTGAATCATGAATGGGAGATGTGGAGAAGTAAAGGCAAGAGCAATTAGCATTATAAGTTCTAGACAGGGAACTAGAAAGAAGCCAGAACAGGGCAATTTTCAAATGTTCATATGAGAGTCCACTGGAGTTTCTTGACAAGGGCTTCCAAAAACATCCTTCTATTGGATTCCTCCTCATTTTTCTTTTGTCTTCCCAAGGCTGGATTAGTTGGCTGGGAAGAGTGGCTGGATACTCAGGTGAGGGTCCAGTGATCCTGCTTGGCGCTCATTTAATGAATGAGCACAACCGTCAACAACTGTGACTATGTTTAGTGATAAGGCTCAGCCGAAGTCATGATGATGGTAGTTATTTCTTGCAGAAGGGACTGCTGTTTAGCATCATCTTATTAAAAGGACCTGGAATTTAAAAGGATTTGGTGCTAGGAGCC
>NW_008360328.1:4688311-4689034 GCF_000622305.1 Nannospalax galili
AACTCCATCATATAAATGAACCACATTTCCATTGTCCACTCAGTTGAGGGATACTTAGGTTGCTTGCATCTCTTAGCTATTGTGAAAAGAGCAGCAACAAACATGTTTGTATAAGTGTCTCTACAATAGGATGAGTCCTTTGGGTATATGCCAAGGAGTGGTATAACTGGGTCATATGGTAGGTTCATTTTTAGTTTTTTAAGAGTTCTCCACACTGTTTTACATAGAGGCTGCACGGGTTTACAATCCTACCAGCAGTGAATGAGCGTTCCCCCTTCTCCACATCCTCGCCAGCATTTGGTATCATTTGTTCTCTTGATCCTAGCCAGTCTGATTGAGGTGGTTTTAATTTGCATTTCCCTAATTACTAACAATGTTGAACACTTTTTGAAATGTTTCTTAGCCATCTTTATTTCTTCCTTTGAGAACTCTCTGTTTAGATCTTTAGTCCATCTTTTCATTGGGTTATTTGGTTTCTTGCTTCTTTGTTTTTTAAGTTCTTTATATTTCTGGATGTTAAGCCTCTGTCAGATGTGTCACTGGTGAAGATTTTTTTCCCATTCTGTGGGTTTTCTCTTCACTTCCTTGGTTATTTCTTTTGATGTACAGAAACTTTTTAGTTTAATTAGGCCTCATTTGTTGATTCTTGACCTTATTTCTTGAGCAATTGATGTCTGGTTTAGAAAATCCTCTCCTACACCTATATCTTGTAGGTTATTGCCA
>NW_008360328.1:4689188-4690083 GCF_000622305.1 Nannospalax galili
GTGGAGATCCAGTTCTGCCAGCACCATTTGTTGAAGATGCTGTCTTTCCTCCACTGTGTGTTCTTGGCACCTTTGTCAAATATCAGGTGGCTGAAATTGCATGTACTCGGGTTTGGATCTTCAATGATGTTCCATTGATCTATGTGTCTGTTTTTGTGCCAGTACCGTGCTGTTTTTATTATTATGGCTCTATAATATACTTTGAGATCTGGTATATTAATCCCCCCAGTGTTGCTCTTTGTGCTCAGAGTTGCTTTGGCTATCTGGGGTCTTTTGTGCCTCCATATGAATTTACGGATGCATTTTTCTAATTCTGTGAAGTATGTCATGGGGATTTTGATTGGGATTGCTTTGAATCTATATATTGCTTTTGGTAGGATCATCATTTTCACAATATTAATTTTTCCAATCCATGAGCATTGGAGGCCCTTCCATCTCCTGGTGTCTTCCTCAATCTTTTTCTTTCCAATTTAAAATTTTCCATTGTAGAGCTCTTTGTTGTCTTTCATCAGATTTATTCCAAGATATTTTAATTTTTTTGCAGCAATTGTGAATGGGAGCATTTCCCTGTATTCTTTCTCCAATTGCTTATTATTAGTATATAGAAAGGCTGCTGATTTTTGTAGATTGATTTTATAACCTGCCACTATACTGAAAGTGTTGATCAGTTCTAGGACTTTTGGGATCTCTTAGGTATAGTGTCACATTTTCTGCAAAAAGTGATAGTTTGACCTCTTCTTTTCCAATTAGTACTCCTTTAATTTCCTTCTCCTGTCTTATTGCTCTAGAAAGAGTTTCAAGCACTATGTTGAAAATGAGTGGATATAGTGCACATCCTTGTCTGGCTCCTGATTTTAATGGGAATGCTTCCAGTTTTTCTCCATTTAGAATGATG
>NW_008360328.1:4690132-4690653 GCF_000622305.1 Nannospalax galili
TTATACTTATACAAAGGTGTCATCTTCATAGACTCTTGTAAACTCCCCAGATCACTAGATCTTCCCAGCCACCATTCTACCTTGCAGACATTCTGCTCAGCTCAGGATTTACAGTGGCCGATCCTGTCTGCTGCTTCCCCTACTGCCCTCCATCAGCCGATCCTTTGATGAGACTCCCTCTTGGGATTCTCAGTCACATTCTGCATCTGTAATGCACTTTGCAAGTATTTTGTTGAGAATTTTTGCATCTATGTTCATTAAGGATATGAATCTATAGTTTTCTTTTTGGTGTATCTTTACCTTGTTTGGATATTAGAGTGATGCTCTCTTCGTAGAAGGAATTGGGAGTTCTTCCTCTGTTTCTATCAATTTGAATAATTTAAGTAGTATTGGTTGGAGGGCTTCTTTAAATGTCTGGTAGAATTCTGCTGTAAATCCATCTGGGCCTGGTCTTTTTCTACTTGGGAAGCTTTGTTATTACTGCTTTGATTTCCTTATATGGTTATGGGTCTGTTTAAACT
>NW_008360328.1:4691034-4711872 GCF_000622305.1 Nannospalax galili
TATTTGGGCTCTTTCCAATTTTTTAATGTAGGCACTTAGAGCTATAAACTTCCCTCTTAGGGCTGCTTTTAATGTGTCCCAGAGGTCGTGTTGTATTGTATTGTCCTTCTCATTGAATTCCAGGAATTCTTTTATTTCTTTCTTAATTTCTCCTTTGACCCACTCATTGTTTAGGAGTGTGTTGTTCAATTGCCAAGAGTTCATGTAGTGACTAGGGCTTCGTCCAGTGTTGATTTTGAGCTTTATTGACTTGTAGTCTGATAGAATGCATGGAATTATTTCAATATTTTTGTATTTGTTGAGGTTTGTTTTGTGGCCCAGTATGTGGTCAATTTTTGAAAAAGTTCCATGAGGTGCTGAGTAGAAAATGTATTCTTTGGTGTTTGGGTGGAATAATCGAAATATGTCTATTAAGTCCATTTGATGTACGGTGTCATTTAATTCAGATGTCTCTTTATTTGTCTAGTTAACCTGTCTAATGGAGACAGTGGGGTATTGAAGTCCCCTACTATTTGGGGTTAATCTGTGTCTTAAAGTCCTATAGTGTTGCTTTTATGAATTTGGGTGCACCAGAATTTGGTGCATATATGTTAAGGATTATAATATCTTTTTGGTTATCTGTTCCTTTGATCAGAATGAAGTGACCCTCCTTATCTCTTCCAATTAGCTTTACTTTGAAGTCTATTTTGTCAGATTTTAGAATTGCAACCCCTGCTTTTTCTTAGCACCATTTGCTTAGAATATTCTTTTCCATCTTTTTACCTTAAGGTAGTACCTGTCCTTGAAGGTGAGATGGGTTTCTTGCAGACAGCAAAGAGATGGATTTTGTTTCTTTTTTTAAAAAATATTTTATTATTTTTTTTTATGTGTATGAGTGTATTCCCTGCATGTGTATAAATGCACCCATGTCGTGCAGTGCCCTCAGAGGTCAGAAGAAGGTGTCGATGGTTGTTAGCCACCATGTGGGTGCTGGGAACTGAACCAGGGTCCTCTGCAAGAGCAGTCAGTGCTGAGCCATCTCTCCAGCCCCGGATTTTTTTTCTTAATCCATTCACTTAGCCTGTGCCTTTTGACTGGGGAGTTCAGTCTATTGATATTTAAGGTGATTATTGAAAGGAGTGTATTGGTTGCCATCATTTTGATTGCTGTTTGTGAGCTCTGTGTAATTTTGTGTTTCCTAGATTATATCTTTTTTTTCCTTTCGTTGCCCCAAGGTATAGTTATTTCTCTCTTTGCTGTCTGTATTGCTTCAAGTATTCTTTGAAGGGCTGGTTTTGTGGACATGTATTCTTTCAGGCTATTCGTGTCATGGAAGATTTTTCTTTCCTCCTCAACTATAATACACATTTTTGCTGGGTATAGTATTCTGGGCTGGCATCTGTTACTATGTAGAACTGGAAATAAGTTGGTCCAGGTTATTCTGGCTTTCATGGTTTGCATTGATAAGACAGCTGTAATTCTGATGGACTTTCCTTTGTATGTGACTTGTTTTTCTTTTGCTGCTTTCAGTATTCTCTCTTTGTTCTGTACATTTATTGTTTTTACCATGACATATCATGGGGAGTTTCTTTTCTGATTCTGTCTATTTGGTATTCTATGTGCTTCCTGTATTTGTATAGGGATGTCTTTCCTTAAAATTTCAGGAAATTCTCTTCTACAATCCTGTTTAAGATCTGCTCAACACCATTAACCTGAAATTCTCCTTCCTCTAGTCCTATGATCCATAGATTTGGTCTTTTCATGATATCCCATATCTCTTGCATATTCCATTCCTGTGTTTTTAAATTTTTTCCATACTCTTTGCTTGAGTGATCCAATTCTTCAACTTTATCCTCCAGTGTTGATATTCTGTTTTCCATTTCATTCATTCTAGAGGTGAGGCTTTCCCCTGTTGTTTCAAGTTGGCTTATTGAGTTTTGCACTTCCTTCTTCATTTCTGCCTGAGTTTTCTTCAAAGTTCCTATCTCTTTTGCGAATTCATTCAGAAGTTGATCCCTATCTTCTTTTAGCTCTTTGATTTGTTTGTTCGTGTGTTCTTTAAATTCATTGAATTCCTTGATCATGTTTATGATTGTTCTTTTACATTCTAGGGGGTTCTCCTTGTAGAGCTCTTCTACAGGATTGGTGGGCTTTGCTGGGGACATAGTGTTTTGGCTTTCCATTTTATTATTCCTTCGTTGTGATTTTGGCATATTTCTTTTGTTGTTTATGAGTCTGATATGAGAATTAAGTTGAAGTATGCTTCTGTTTGTATTATCTGGGTGCCTAGATCCTTTCTTTATTGCTTATATAAAGCTGGTTGGTACAGGGTTCAGGTTCTCTCAGGTTTATTTTGGAGTGAACTGATGGCTTCAGATCAGCTATTCAGGCGTACCCACAGAAGCCTAATTGAGGTTCCAGTCAGGTACACTCAAGCTTCCTTCACCTCCTGGAGGCAGGATCCAGGTGCATTGTCAACCCTATGCCAGAGGGAGGCCAGAAGGGGGCCAGAACTCAGCACTCTCTGGTGGTCTGCTGAGATCCCACCCTTGGCCTACCAAAGCTAGATCTGCCCTGGGGCCTTGGGAAGGGACTCACAAAATCCCACGTAGGAGGATGGTATGGCGCAATTAGGGGAGGCTCACCACCACGTGGAGGCAGGATCCGGGGTCTGTCAGGCAGTCTCCCTGGGTTCTCCAGCCCTCTGGTAGTTGGAGGTCAGAGGGAGGCCAGAACCTGGCATTCTCTGGCGGTCTGCTGAGCCCCAAGCATATACCCCGATGGAGGTCCGAACCAACCCTCTCCTTGATTTACACTTTCTAATGACATCAACTATAACACTGTTTGATCACTCTGGTAATATATCTTCCTGAAATACATAACTGGGAAGTTTTTATAAAAGTGCTGCTATCCTGGGGCTGGAGAGATGGCTCAGCGGTTAAGAACACTGACTGTTCTTGCAGAAGACCTGGGTTTGAATCCCAGCACCTACATGGCAGCTAACAGCTTTACGTAACTCCAGTTCCAGGGGATCCGACAGCCTCTTCTGTCCTGTGGCCAGCATTGCACGGCACGGGTGCACTTATCTACATGCAGGCAATACACGCATACACATAAAATAAAAATAATAAATAAAACATTTTTTAAAAAAGTGCTGCTATCCTGAGGTCAGGGAGTTAAAAAAAAACCTAAACTATCTTCAATGATTATAGCAAATAGGATGCAACAGTTATTTCCTGCAGAGCATTTGTAGGCAACATTCAAAAATATGTTAGTGAATTTGGTATGGTGGTGCATGCCTTTAGTCCCAGCACTCAGGAGGCAGAAGCAGGCAGATTTCCGTGAGTTCAAGGCCAGCCTGGTCTACATAGCCAGTTCCAGGCCAGCCAGGAGCATAGTGAGACTCTGTCTTAAAAAACAAAACAACAACAACAAAAAAGTGTTATAATTCTCCAAAAGGCTAAAACCAGTAATCTGTGATCATTTGGGAGGACCATTTACAATATGTTCTTACTAACGAACATGGACTTTTTCTTTTCTTCTTTTTAAAAAATTTATTTAATTATTTATAACAGAGCACAGGGTAGTGGTTTATTTACAGAATAGTGGGTGCCCTACATTTACAGCTGCACTGTAAAGTCCACACTCAAATACAGATCCTGTGACCTCCCGACTGCTGCACAAAATTGTGAGAGTTCTCAGCTTACGTATCCTTTGCCCCTCCTCCCACATGGGTGGGAGGGGTAACTGACTCCCCCCTTGACAACGTGATGAAAGAGGGAAGGAGGTGTAACACAGACTTTTTCAATTATTTAAAATTATGTACTGTATTATACAAGTTCTTAAAGATTACAGAAATTTTTATTTTTGTGTCTGTGTGCATGTGCCATGTGGGTGCAGGTGCCACAGAGGATGGAAGAGGGCAATAGGATCCCCCTGGAGCTGGAGTTACAGGTGGCTATGAACTGCCTGACATGGGTGCTGGGAACCGATCTACAGTCCTCTCTAAGAGCAGCAAGGACTCTTACCCCTGAGCCATCTCTCTCATCCCTACAACAAGTTTTAATATGCTTCTTTCATTAGGTATGTGAGCAGAACTATGATAAAACATAGCTTTTTTTCACAAGGAAAAAAAAAAAAAACTCAGAATTTATTTTCTCCCAGAGACCCATAATCGCAATTAAAGTTGGGCCTTGGTCTCTGTGTTACTTAACAGTGGTATATTGACAAATGCCTAGAGCAGACCTCCTTTTCTCACATTAGGGTGGCAAGCACAGCTCCCACATTACAATTTGGTTCCTAATACCCCTTGTATGTTCAACTGCTGCAAAAAATGTCAAGTCTCAGCAAGGGAAGGTTTGTAGCTGTGAGCAATTTCCCCTAACTTTCCTTTCTTCCTGTCACTCACCCACACCCAGTGACTCAAAGGGCTGCTGCATGCTCATCTGTTCCTTCTTCACTCACGCATTTATTCACATGCTGTAACCATGAGTCTTGGGCTTATCTTGCCAAAGGACTATGTTTGCATTTCCATCCGAGCAGCAAACCAGTTCTGGCTGATCTCCATTTCTGCAGATCTGGGGTACTTCATACAGTAGAGGGCAGTGGAGAAGAAGAGTTCACCCAAGTGTTTTATTACCCAAGATGAAGATTTCCTAGTGAAATTGATTATCAGTATCCCTTGAAAGATTTTTTTGAATAATGTAAGCATACGGTAAACATTCAGACAGAAACAAAAGGCAAAACAGCAAAAAGCAAATGCCCCTTCACATCATCCCTTAGAATCCTTCTATGGGAACTCCTACTAAAGTCCATGTGCTTTCTGTGTGTCACGCTGGATTCATGGTTTGGCTAGATATAGAATATATTTGGTTGGATATAGATTTCACTCATATTTCAGACAATGTTGTTCCATTGATGTGATCGTTAATCTTGTGAACTTGGTTGGCTTGAGAAGTGCCTTGGAGATTAGTGAATGGCACCTCTGGATGTGTTTGAGAAGGCATTTTCTGAATGTGGGTGGTACTAGCCCCACAGGCCGGGAGCTGGATGGTAAAGGGAAGGCCTACAGACACTGACTTTGCTCACAAATTGTCCTGCTCTGTGCTATGTCCAATGTCTCTGAGTCTGACTTCCCGAACTTCCCTACTGCGATGACAGAGGATTTGGGCCGTCTATGTGAATGGTGCAGAAACAGAAACTTAGATCTCTACCCCCTTACCTCTTTTAAGACAAGGTCTTGTGTGGCCAGGTTGGCCTCAAACTCCATCCTACTGTCTCTGTCTCCCAAGTGCTGGGATTACAGAAACGTGACACCACACTCTGTTTGACTGCCCCTTGAAAAGCAGATTCCCCATCCCCCAGCTGTGACCCCCCCCCCACCCCCAGGCCTTAGTTCATCCTTTTGTTGAATCTCTACAGACTCCAGTCTTAGAGCTCTGTAATGAAGGCTTATCCCTGGTAAGCACTATGGCTTCAGCCACTCAGTTTCTGGACCTGCTGTCTCTCCCCCATATACTCTCATTAACCAACATGTATTAACATTTCCCCTTTACTTTTACGTCCTCCCCCATTCTCTTGTGGATTAACATGCATTTTGTTCCTTTATTTTCATCTTAATGGGAATGGGGGAAGAAACAGAGAAAATCACTTGTGTCCAATCCACTGTTACCTAAAATGAAATCAGTCATTTGGAGGGGAAGACATGTAGGCAGCTCCTCTTCATTTTGTGAACAACTAAAAATTTGAATACGCCGATTTTTTTTTTTATTTAATAAAGTTTTATTGTTTCCAAAATACAATCAGTTGAACCTATTTAGGCATCTTCAGCAGCAGCTGGGGCATCTCCACCCTTTGTGTTTCTGGTGTAAGTTACTTGGGCTCTGTGTTTTGAAACCAGTTTGCTAAGTCCTTTACTAAGAAGCTCCTGAAGGGCTGCCCTGGCCAGGGAACCTCAAATCTTCAGTCTCTCAGAGACCATGGCTGGGGTAATAAGTTTATAGTTGGGAACTTCCTTACAGAGTTTGTCGTATGTAGCCTTGTCAAACAGGACCAACTAGGTTGTAGAGCTTGTCCTGAACTTTGCCTTTGGACCACTTTTGCTTTTTGGCCTTACCCCCAGACTTGTTTACTGGGTCTTTGTCTTTCTTAGCCAACTTCCTGGCATCCTTCTTCTTCTTGTGGTCCTTGGGTGGCATGGCAAAGCAACAAGAACAGTGGCAACCACTGCAGCCTCACTAAGACGTCGAACCTACCACTAACTTTTTATCCCCTCATGTCCCATATCAAAAGCAGAGTTCTACCCTCTCACTGCCAGACTGCCTGTGAATGTGCTGCCTAACCCTGCACCACACTGGATAGTCCTTGAGGAAAGCAGACAGCTCATTCTTGAGCTTACCAAGCTCCCGTGGGATCCTGGGTGGTCACACTCCTGCTGGGAAGCATTTCTGTTGCAACACCCTCTTCTCAGCATTAGACAAGATGAGAAAAACACACACAACACACACACACACACACACACACACACACACACACACACACACACAACCTGCCAAGAGAAGGTACTGGGAGAACAGAAAACCAGTTTCATCCACAATAAGAAACTGTCAATCTCTCCAAGTCAGTCTGTCAGTCTTTGTGTATCTGTGTGTCTTTTTTTCTGAAACAAGGTCTTGCTATGTAGCCCAGGTTGGCCTCAAACTGATGATCCTCCTGCCTCAGCCTCTTGCCCTGTATTTATTTAATCATGACACCAGGTCTCACTATGATTCCCAGGCTGGCCTTGAATTCCTGGGCTCCAGAGATCTGCTGCCTCAATTTCCGGAGATACTGTTGCCTCCATCTCCTGAGTAGTGAGAGCTACAAGCACACACCACTACTGTGCCTGACTTTGCTAATTTTTTTTCTTCTGATGCCAATATCTAACCCACAGTCTCACCAATGCAAGGCAAACACTCTACTACTGAGCTACACCCACAGTTAGTAGGCTTTGCTCATTTTTACCTGCACAACCTGAAGAGAACAAGTGTGGGGGAATTTCAATTTCCTTTTCTTCCTTTCTTCTTTTCCCTGCCTCTCTCCCTTCCTCTTTCCTTCTTCTTTTCTGTTTAGCAGGTATGTTGTACTTAAGGTATTTCAGTTCAGATTGGGGAACTTGAATCAAGGTTTTCAGAACACATTAAGGAAGTACAGACCTTCTCAGGCTGAGCCATGGCCTTGGTCTAAACAAAGCCCTGTTCTGCCCATCACAGCCCTTTCCATGCTCCTTTCTTTTGCTGTGTTTGCAACTTGGAAACCCTTCTAGAGCCTGAGGCTTCCCTAGGAAAAATATTTGTCTAAATCTTCCATTCTTCTCTGTGGTCTTTAAAAACCACTATGGCTTTTAGTCTTAGAATCAGCTTTTCTGGGCATATCCCATTTACCTCCAACTGTGCTGTTCTGGGGCCATGAACTCTACAGAATTTTAGCAGAGATCTGATATGTCTATGCATGAGAAATCAGTGGTGAGGCCTGTGAGGGGATAGTGGGACATGCAGGCAGATGTCTTAGCCTTGGGTTCCTATTGCAGTCAGCGAGTGAGCAGCTGGACCATGTATTGCTTTCTAGCACTGTGTAGGAATTCTGTATAAGGCCCAAGAGGAGAATTGGCATGCCATCCCTTCTCCCTGTCTCATGGAGCATTCAATAGAGTTGTGAGGTATGTGGAAGTAGACACAAATCTTGTAAGACAGCAAGAAACTGACACTACTTTTAAGGCCAGAAGAGCCCAAAGGAGATGGCAGTCGATGGATGGTGAAATTGGGGAAGGAAACAAGACTTGCATGCAAAGGATCCTAGCATGTCAGATGGTAGGGTGAGTAACAGGCTAAGGGAAACTACAAAACCAAGTGGCAGGATGAGTGCATGGTATCCAGCTACGAAGCAATCAGTCAAAATGGGATTACAAGGGAAAGGAAAAAGAAGCAAGGGGGAAGAAGCGATCCATCTGAGGGGAGGCTTAGAAGGGAAGCTTTAGAAAAAGACTAAAGGAGCTGGCCCTTGGAGAGCCAGCTAGTTTAACACGTCTCTTGTTTTTGTCTATAATTTTCCAGCTGACTGGTTTATGATTCTTTGATATTAATCCAGATGCAAGAAGACATCTATTTCTTCCCTCTAGCTATTGCAATCCCTCTTATCTCTCCAGGTAGGCTGTAGAATCACCAGTGAGTGAGCAGAGATGAAATGGGGTCTGGATATGGTTCACTCAGCAGACAGGCCTGTCTGGCTGCTGACCCTGGAAGGGAGATGTCCCCATTCTCCTGGGTTATAACTCTGTAATTAGCTAGAGCCATTTCCTTTATCCCCTTGCTTTGTTTTGTTATTGTGCTTTTTGAGACAAAGGCTAACCATGTAGCCCAGGCTGGCCTTGAACTCATGGTCCTCTTGCTTCGCTACCTGTGCTGGGAATGTAGGTGTGTGCCACCACCCTGGCCAACTGTATCAGTTTTTAAACTATCTGGTCATATCATTTTGTGTCCACTTACTAATACTACTACTATATGTCAGGTACCATTAACGATATCAAGAATGAATAAAGGTATTAGCAGTGAACAACATACCTACTTTCCTTATTTTCTCTTTCTCAAAAAGTGTACTCAAAAGGTAAGCATGGTAGCAACGCACCTATCAACCCACAAAGAGGCAGAAAGAGCATGATTTCCAGGCCAGCCTGGGCTACATAGCGAGACCCTGCCTGTCTCAACAAACAAACGAATGAACAAAGGCATGCTGAAATCTTTTGGTGTCATTAGCAGTGTGATAGGGCCACTTGGATTTACAGATTAATTATATAATCTATGTAATCAGAATTTTGCTGCAATGTCATTTTATTGAATGCTATGGAATTAAATATAATTCTTTGAATTAAAAAATTATAGAGAGAGGAAGAGATGGCTCAGAGGGTAAAGGCACTTGCCACCAATCCTGAGGACCTGAGTTTGATCTCTGTGACCCAGATGATAGAAGGAGAGAACCAATGCCTGTAAGTTGTCTCTTGACCTCCACATGTATGCTTAACTATGCACATGTCTAGGTATGCATATTCCTACATATACATACACACACAAATCACACACACATACAATACAAAATACATATGCATTTTAAATTTTTTAAGATTTACTTATTTTTATTATATGTGTATGAGTCGCCTGCCCATGGAGGCCAGAAGAGAGCATTGGACCCCCTGGAACTGGAGTTACAGAGGATAGTGAGCTGCCATGTAGGTGCTGGGAACTGAACTGGGGTCTTCTGAAAGAATAGCAAGTGCTCTAACTGCTGAGCCATCTTTCGAGCCCCTACATTTTAACTTTTTAAAATGAATTTCTTTTTACTTATGTGTGCGTGTGTGCGTGTGTCTGCCTGTCTTTATGTGCACCACATGTGTGCAGGTGTCCATGGAGACCAGAAGAGGGCATCAGATCCCTTGGAACTTGAGTTACCTGTAGCTATAAGCTACCTGATGTGGGTGCTGGGACTCAAACCTGGGGGTCTTCTGCAAGAGCAGTAAGTGCTCTTAACTGCTGAGCCATCTCTTCAACCCCCTCATATGCAGTTTCATTTTGAGGCAGGGTTTCCTAGGAGCCCCAGCTGGCCTGGAACTGGCCTCAATCGCAAAGTCTGCCTGGTTCTGCCTCCCCAGTTCTGGGATTAAAGGGATGTGCCACCTTCCCCAGCTTCATATGAAAGTAAAGTAAGCAAGACTTTAAATAAATGCTGTACTTCTGTCAGGTTGTTCTGGGCTGTGTCCCAAATGCCCAGAGGTACACATGCCTGCTCCTCTGCCTTAAAGGAACACTCTGGTGGAGAAATCCACAAAGCAGCGTCCTACTTAACCTCTAGTGGCCACAGCACTGCCTGCAGGATCCATGGGAGGCTCCTGAGACATCCCAGTTCTCTGGTCTTGGCCCTGGGCCTCGTTCTTCAGCACTCCCTTGCTTTCTTACCCTCTCTTCAGCAGGAGTTACCGTACCAATATATGCCAACTATTACCACAGGTCAAGTTCTCACTGGTCATTGGGCTGGAGGGGGCATCAAAAAGACACACTCTAGTCCACAATCATATGTTGTTATTTAGTACCTTGTCTTCCTGGGCTAGAAAATCTCTTCATCTTCTGAAAGAGCAAGACTGATTATGGTTTTGCCAGAAGAGCATGAATTTCCCTTTTTTCCATTTCCGCATAATATTCTGTAGACTTACTTCTATAGTAGCTCCTCATCCACATCCTCCTTCTCTTTCTCCTCTTCCTTTTTTTGTCTTTTGAGACAGGATCAGACTGGCCTTGAACTCCTGATTCTCTTGCCTCAGTCTCCCAAGTTCTGGGATTACAGACATGAACCACCACACCCAGCTCTTCAAGAACAAATCTTGTGCATTGTTATGCCTATATTTTCTCATGTTTTTCTCCCATTGGACGGTAAAGCCCAAGGCAGGGACACTTTCATACGCACCTTTGTATTTGTACAATGCTTGTTGTCAATAGCCCTCAAGGAATGTAAGCTGACAAGGCAAAGAAAGAGGAAAAATCTCAGACAACCTCCCTCATGAATGCAGATGCAGTCAGCTCTTAATGAAATCAGCTCAAGTAGGCAGCTTAGAGCAATGCAGGGGACCAAACTTGTGGGTTCACCCTCGGAATTGAAACTTGCTCGAACCTCTTCCCTTCCCCGAAATCAATCATTGTAATTCTTAACATTTATAGACTGAAGGAGAAAAGCAACAGCTTTTCAGCAGATGAAAAAGCACTTAACATAGTGCATGCACAGTCATGATCTTTAAAAAGTTCGCAGGGAGCTAGAGATGGCTCAGTGATTAAGAGTGCATACTGCTTTTGCACATGATCTGAGTTTGATTCCCAGAGCCCATGTTGATCAATTCACAACCACCTGTAATTCTAGCTCTAAGACACCTGACACCCTCTTCTAGCCTCTGTGAGCACCCACTCACATGCCCATGCACAGGCACAGACATGGACAGACACACATTATTAAAAATAAATAAATAATAAATCTTTCCAGAAAAATTATCAGTAAACTAAGAAGGGAATTCTTAAAAACAAACAATTAAATAGGAAAGTTAAAGAGTTAAAATAATTAAAAAGGTTATCATTATCAATAAGATGTTGAATAATAAAAATTTGATCTTTTTTAAACATTCAGTCATAAGAAGGTATACAGAAATGTCCAAACCTGTGTGTAACATCTATGCTGATAGCTAACTTTATGGAGCACCTGTTATGATTTTTTTTTGGGGGGGGGTCTTTTTGAGACAGGGTCTCCCTGTAGCCCCAGCTGTCCTGGAACTCACTATGTAGACCAGGCTGGCCTTGAACTCACAGAGATCCGCCTGCCTCTGCCTCCCAAGTGCTGGGATTAAAGGCGTGCACCACCATGCCTGGCCTTCTATGAATATTTTTTAATCCTTATAACAACCGTATAAGATAAACTTTTATTCCCATTTTACAGATGATAAAACTGAGGCTTAGGAAGTATAGTTAGTAAATAGTTGAGCCTGTATTTCAATCTAAGATCTGTCTATCTTGGAGTTTGTTTCCTAGCTGTTCAGCACTACCTGCTTCTTATCCAGCCACAATATCTTAGAAATTAGGCAGCTGCATGCCAAGGCAAAGCAGTTGCACTTTAATAGCAAAGTTGGGACTAGAACCCAGGACTTCCTCTCAGAGCACTATTTTTGTTTTCAGAACCTGTTACTTTCCCATCAACTCCACCTACCCCTTCCTTTTCACTCAAGCCCTCATTTTTCTTCCTTAGAAGTTCTAGACCTGAAATACTAGAAAAATAAATATAACTTATGGAGCCAAGGAGTGAATTTCATCTCCTGCTGTGTTTAACATTCAAAACCACTAAGCCACAGGGAAGACTGACCTGTCTAAGAAAAGAACACGCTAAAGCAGGACTGAGTGTAGCCCTCCCTGCAGAGGAGTGTAGATGGCGAGAAAGAACAAACTACTGAAGGAAAAAAGGAGATAAAGTTGGGCTAGAGCTGTGAGATGGCCCAATGTTCGTTGTACAGCACTTACATCTCAGAAATATCAACTCTGGGGTCTGTGCAGGGAATCCAAGGGATATGAGAGCCCCATGAGGCTTTGAGATAATCATTGGCCTTTGTGGACCAAGATCAGTTCCCATCATCCTCACCCACTGCCACCAGAGATTCTTCTCTCTGAGAAATGACTTTGTGGGCACCAAGGCTCAGGAATTCTGCCTTGCATTCTGGGAAGGGTTTGGCAAGATTAAAAAGGAAGCAGAGTTCATATTATTCAAAGAGTATGAATTAAAAAGTAAAATGGAGTCTGGAGAGATAGCTCAGATGGTAAAGTGCTTGCCTTACTGAGGACTAAGAATCTGAGTTTGAACCTCAAAATCTATGCAAAAAAAGAAGGGAATGGCGATGCATATTTGTAATCCCAGCACTGGGGAGGCAGAAACAGGCAAATCCCTGGAGCTTAATGGCTAGTCAACGTACTTGGTGGGTTACAGTCCAGTGAAAGACTATCTCAAAAACAAAAAGGTGGAGGCACTTGAGGAACAAGGCTGTCCTCTGGTCTACACACGTGCACTTGTACACACATGACATGTACATACACACAAACATTTGCATACACACAGAGAGACAGAGACACAGATAGAGAAAGAGGAGAAGAAAAGTAGTATTTACTAAATGTGTACAGATGTTTAATCAAGTCAGGAGGTCAGGAAGGAGAAAAAAATCTTCCCCTGCTTTTTTAAAAAAAAATATTTTCTCAAAAAGACCAAAAAATATACATTTTTCTATTTATTTTATGCATATGAGTATATTTTCTGCATGTATATAAGTGCACCCATGTTGTGCAATGCCCATGGAGGTCAGAAGTGGGCATCGAATTCCCCTGGAACTAGAGTTATGGATGGTTGTTAGCTACCATGTAGGTGCTGGGAACTAAACCAGGGTCCTCTGCAAGAGCAGTACTCTTAACCACTGAGCCCTCTCTCCAGGCCCCCTTTCCCTCTTTCTTGTTGCACCTTGCTAGCAGGTACCACCAGGAGCTAGCTGCACCATTCCTGTTTCCAGCATAAGGCAGGGACTTGTAGAATGAGCATTCTGGAATTGTAGCAAATGAATGGGAAAATGATTCACTGAACCCTCCCTACAAGGTGCTTTCAACACCATCAGGGTTTCTTTGTGTGCTGTATTCAAACACAGCAAAAACAATAGTAAGACCTTTGTTTTCCTTCCCCAGATAAATTTTAAAATAATATAGATCATGCCAAAATAGGGTGAAGGTGATCATTTTCCTTCCCCTGGAGTAACTTGATTTAGTTGACTTAGATCTTTGTTTTCCTCTCTTCAATGCAAAGGGTACAGGAAGTTCACTATAAGTTCCATCAAGAAATATTTCCTAAAACTTAGAGGTTGGAAAAATATATGGGAAAGAATATTTTGAATCTTGCCGAAGATTTTTAAAAAACTTTTTAAACAGAATTTTTGCGATTTTCATAGAATATAATTTGATGGCATTTAGATCCCCTCCCCTAACCACACCTCCCCTTACTGCCCCACCCCCACCCCCTCTATTTCCATCCACTGGAGTCCCATCCTTAAAAGAGACTGTCCCTCCTCCCTCTCAGCAGTTGTCAAAATTTCCTTAGGAACAAAAGAAATTAAGAAAGTCCCAAACTAACCCAAACTGCTTTCCGAAACTCTTCCAATATCAGGTTTAAAAAAACAGTGTGCAGGGCCAGGAAGTCAGCTCAGACAGGAAAACCCTTGTCTTACAAATATGAGAGCTTGAGTTCTAGCCCCAGAACCCACAGAAGAATGCCAGGTGTGGTGTCCTAAACTGGAGAGGCAGAAACAGGTACATCTCTGGGGGCTCTCTAGCCAGCTAATTAGTCTAATTGGTGAGCTTCAGGCCAAAGAGAGATCTTGTCTCAAAGAGAAGTGGTGGATGGGCTTCTAGGGGATGATCCTGAAGTTGTCCTCTGGCCTCATATGCACAGCTGTACACACATACACGTACTTGCATGCATGAATACACATACAGGCATGCACATAAAAAATAAATAAAAAGGGGCTGGAGAGATGGCTCAGCAGTTAAGAGCACTGGCTGCTTTTGCAGAGGACCTGGGTCTGATTCCCAGTACTCATATGGCAACTAATAACTGTCCTTAACTCCAGTTCCAGGGGATCCAATGCCCTCTTCTAAGCTCCTCAGGCATTACACCACATGAGTGCACTTACATACATGCAGACAATATACTCATATACATAAAATAAAAATAATAAAATATTTTTAAAAATACATAAAAGTAATATATTTTAGAAAATCTGGTGTGACCAATGCTTACCTGAGTTGACTTGTGTTGGACTGAAGTCTTGACTTCCATTTTCTAAGCTTCTTAATTAACCTAAACCTATTTTAGCATGTGTTGATGAGCATAACAGCACTTTACTGCATGGGTGTTGTAAGGATTAACATAATAAAACTTGGTTAAAGTGCAGAGCATATATCTATAGGAAACATGATTCCTGACTTACAGTAGGGTTATTATATCCTGATAAACCATCTCATGAATTAAAAGCATCATAAATTTCAAAGGCATTTCCGTCTAACCTGCGGAACCTAAGAACTCAGCAACACAGTACCCTGGAGATGGAGGGTTGTTTTCCCTCACCATCACATGATCATACAGTTGACTGGGAGCTGAGGCCCCCTGCCATAGCCCAGTGTCATGGGAGTACAGAATCTCATACTGCAGCCCTGGGGCAAGAACAGAATTCAAAGTAGGATTTCTACTGAGTGAATGTTGCCACTGTAAAGTTCAAAAATCCCAAGTTGAGCCATTGTGATGTTAGAGACCACCTGTACATCTTCATTGTTTCAGAAGGAGTGGAAAGGGGTAAAAGCAGCCAGGCTTGGTGGCACATGTCTATAATCTCAGCACTTGAGAGGCAGAGGTAGGAGGATGAGGAATTCAAGGTTATTATTTATTTATTTATTTATTTATTTAATTTATTTATTTTGGTCTTTTTGAGACAAGGTCTCCCTGTAACCCCAACTGCCCTGGAACTCACTATGTAGACAAGGCTGGCCTTGAACTCACAGAGTTCAACTCAGGAGTGCCTCTGCCTCCTGAGTGCTGGGTAAAGGTGTGTGCCATCATGCCTGGCTTCAAGGTTATCTTTGACTACATAGCAAGTTTGAAGCCAATGAGTGATATTTTGGTCTTTTTGAGACAAGGTCTCCCTGTAACCCCAACTGCCCTGGAACTCACTATGTAGACAAGGCTGGCCTTGAACTCACAGAGTTCAACTCAGGAGTGCCTCTGCCTCCTGAGTGCTGGGTAAAGGTGTGTGCCATCATGCCTGGCTTCAAGGTTATCTTTGACTACATAGCAAGTTTGAAGCCAATGAGTGAGCTACATGAGGGCCTGCCTTAAAACAAAACAAAACAAATAAACAAAAAAAAGCAGAAACTAAAACAATATAAGGAAAGTAGTAGACTTGGGAGAAGAAGGCACATATATGTAAGAAACCTCTAGGAAGTTGAATTGGGGCAGTGAGATGGCTCAGCAGTAAAGGAGTTGCCTGTCAGACCTGGCTACCTGAGTTCAACCACCAAAACACACATAATGATGAAAGGAGAGAATCAATTCCACACAAAGTTGTCCTCTAACCTCCACACATATGCTGTGGCATGGATGCACTTATATATACATAACACACATACATAAATACTTTTTTTAAACAAGCAGAATTGAACCAAAGAGGCGAAACCTCTATTATCACAAATAGCTAGTTATTAGGATTTATTTCTGTGTCTCTCCCAAGTCAATTCTTGGTCCAGGTACACTGTGGTGAGTGGGCAGGAGCCTTATTTTGGGACTCAAAAGGGAATGATTACTTTGGGGGAAGCTATTTGGACAGTCCACACAGAGATGGCCATTTCCTAAATTAAGTTTCCTAATTCTCTGACTCCTGAGGTCATAATCACACACTAAAGGAATCCCAGAATTGTTAGGATAACCTGGAAAGTGTGTTTGCAGAAAGATGAGAAGATCCCGGTGACTTCATCATAGAATCACAGGACGTAATGACTATAAATCCGGCTACAAAGCAGAACAGGACCAGATCTGCATGGTGACAAACTCACTCCTTGGCTTAACTTGGATCAAGTCCACCCAGGCCTTTTCTTTTGTCTAAACCTTGTATGCTGTCTTGCCTTACTTCAGTTTCAGCAAGAATCCTACTTATGAGTGGTGATTCCCCACTCTTTTTTATTTAGTGTGCTGCCATATGCCTGCATGTATGTAAGGGCACCTGTGCGTGTAATGCCAGAAGAGGGTGTCAGATACCCTGGAACTGGAGCAACTGACCATTGTGACCTGCCATATGGATGCTGGGAACTGACACCCCATGTCCTCTGCAAGAGCAGTCAGTGCTCTTAATCGCTGAGCCATCTCTTCAGGCCTCCAGCTCTCTACTCTTGATCTGTCATTCTCACTCTTATCACTCTGGTCTACTTTTAACAAAAGTCTTATTATAGCTTAGCAACGCATTTTAGCATTTCCATCCATGGATCTCCTCTCCTTGCTCCATGTCTGTAAATCCCTTCTTTTTGTATTTGGTGTTAAGCTCCATCTCCATCCCCTCGTATAAAACCCCATTGTAAGGCTCAGGACCCATTGCCCCAGAAGACAACACTTCATTATACTGAGAATTTGAGAAATAACAGGTAGCAGGACTCTGTGAACTTGCCTTGAAGCAGCCCATGTGAGCAGTGTCCTCCCTATACCCACAGAGCAGCCTGAGGAATACTGAGGAGTCTCAGCGCGCAGGCCTCACTAAGTCTGGTCTTTGGTCAGTACCCTTCTCCATGACTGTCCATCCTCATCACTTATAAAAACACTCAGACTGAACCATTTCTTTGAGTCTTCATTTTCTTACCCATATTCCTAGGTCACATGAAGCATTAAATTTATTTACTTTTCTCTTGGTAATCTGTCTTTTGTTATAGAGACCCTGCTGAAAACTAGAGAGAAGGAAGGCATTTTCCCCCTCTTCTGTTCACTTCCTGAACAGTCTTCCTTTTCACCTCTAACAAGTATTATGAATAATTTTTTTTTAGTAATAACATACTGAAAGGATTAGATCATTCTTGGTGCACAGGCCAAGGGGGACCCAGGAAGTTTTAAGCAGGGGTGTTTTGTGTTCAAGTCTGTAATGCTAACAGGAGCTGTTAAGAGTGTGATGGATGCTGCACAGGGATGGCCTTGTTTCGTGGAGACCAGCTGCAATAAATTCATGGGTAGTAATAAACAAATGAACTCTTTTTGATCCTATGAAATTTTCTTTTTTCCTTAATAACCTAGAGAACAAGAAAATACCTGATATTGTCAGACATCTTTGCAATGTTCATACAGATATTCTCAAAAATAAGTTATCTGGGGCTAGAGAGATGGCTCAGTGGCTGGGAATGTTTACTGCTCTTGCAGAGGACCCAAGTTCAGTTCCCAGCACCCATGTTCAGACTGCTAGCAACCACAAGTAACTCCAACTTCAGGGGATCTGACATCCTCTTTTGGCCTCCTTGGGTACCTGCACTCACATGCACATACACACAGACACACATACACACACAGAATCAAAAATAAAATAAATATTTTATTATATTTTTTGGTCTTTTGTGAGACAGGGTCTCCCTGTAGCCCTAGCTGATCTGGAACTCACTATGTAGAGCAGGCTGGCCTTGAACTCACAGAGATTCACCTGCTTCTGCCTCCCAAGTGCTGGGATTAAAGGCATGTAGTCTAATGAATAACAGTAAATTCACAAGCCTCAGTGGTCATGAATCTACTTACCTTAGTAGACTGGCTGAGGCGAATGCAGCTTCTTTTATTCCAGTCTTAACTACTAATTTACACTCTCCTATCACAAGGCACACAGTAAATCTATATCTACATATATATGGGTCGAGAATGAACACAAAAGGGACTGTGGCAGAGTTCAAGAAGTTTGAGAAGGGGACTGAGAAAGAGTCTGTATTGCTAAGATAATGAACCAGACCAGTGGCGGCTGCTGGAATTAGGTTTGGGGGAAGCTGCAAAGTTCACCAGAAATAGGTCAGGAGCAGGAAGTGGTGATCAGGTCCAGAGAGGCAAACAGGTGGACAGGCAGGAAGTTGAGTAGGCCTCATCAATAGCAGGGGATGAAGCTCTAGTATAGTCTAAAGTCCTCAGTTCTTGACATACATACCGGGTATCTATCAGATAGGTTGGTGAGGGATCATACCATGGCTGTGTAGTGTCCACATTTTATGGGGTCCAGGGAAGGAATTACATCCTGTCCTTTGTCTGGTGTCTGATAAGTTCTTGAGCCTGGTTTCCCTGATATGATTGTAAACACTCATATGTCCCTACAGTCACAATTCACCCTGATACTTATAGGGCAGCGCCCATTCTATTCCCAGGAGTTATTTACCAGTCTGACAGATAAATATCATTTATTACCTGACAGATGGTGCAGTTCCTGGGTCCACCCAGGGGCCGCAGTCCTCTTCTCCCTCAAAATGGAGTCAAAAGCTGCTTCTAAAATGGAGTCTCCTAGAGCAAGGCACAGTCTGAACAATGTTTTATAAAAGATGGCATAACTTAAGAGTAGGGCATGACCTGATCTCAACAGAAATCACATTTTACTCATTAGATGTGGCTTTCCAACGGCCTGCCTTCAGATGGAACTTTTTTTTTTTTGACAGGGTTTACATAGCCCTGGCTGGCCTGGAACTTGCTCTGTAGACCAGGCTGGCCTCAAACTCAGATCTGCTGCTTCTGCCTCCCAAGTGCTGGGATTAAAGGCATGTTCCATCATGCCTGGCTTTAAAATACATCTTTTTTTTTTTTTTTTTAAATGTGTATGCACGTATTGCCTCCATGTAGGTAAGTGCACCCATGTCATGCAATGCCCGTGGAGGACAGAAGAGGGTGTCAAATCTCCTGGAATTGGAGTTTTGGACAGTTGTTAGCTGCCATGTGAGTGCTAGGATTTGAACCCGGGTCTTCTGCAAGAACAGCCAATGTTCTTAACTGCTGAGCCATCTCTCCAGTGCCCTTTAAAATACATCTTAAAATAGAAAAAGAAAAAAGATTATTTTTCTACTTTATTTGTTTTATTTTTAACTATGTGTCCCTGCTGCAGCGCTTTGCCTTGGGATATGAGAGCCTGGAAACAGGTGTCCTCTGAATTCCCATCCACCTGGCACTAAGCAAGCCTTTCCTTTTTCTGTTCTTTATCAATTCCCCAGCCCCATCCCCTATACTAGCCAAAAGTCCCTGAGACTTTTGGGCTTTCTCACTGTTTCTGACTTCCATGCCTAACTTAAAAGGCATGACCTTTTTCTTCTCCCTCCCCCTTGCAGCTGCTGGGCTTCTCTGCGTGCCTTTCCTGATGTTTTTCTCTCAAACTTTTATAAAACTCTCCTCAAGTTTCCTTCTGTCCGTTTTAAAATTATTTTATTAATGAATCTAAGAGCCCAAAGGAGACCTTGGTTTCCCTGGTAACAGATATTTCAGGATGCAGGCCAGGTATGGGGTTGTAGGAAGTACGATGATGACTGTCTACCGTAAGTCTCTGTGTTTCCAGTGTGACATTTCATAACTGCAGTCTGGATTACTGCTTTCAAGAAATATCTTGTATAACATAAGCTCAACAGGTAACTTTAACTAGTAACATACAGTAAATGGAACTGGCCTACAGGCCGTCAGGGTTGGTCCTCACTCCAAACTGAGTAAGTCAACCCGTGTCGCCCACTCTGAGCCCCGCCCCGCGTTTCTATGCAAACCGTTCTCTTCTGGAAATCCGAACTAAAATGCTCGCTTGCCTTTGTGCACACAGATGTATTCCATTTAGAGGGAGAAGCGGGAGAGACTGGTTGGAGGAGCCTGGGCGGAGGGGAGATGGCCATCTCCTAAAAACCAGCAGTCTCTCCAGAGGCCTGCTCGGGTCATCTGCTGGGTGTTTGCTTTGGCCGGCACTGGCCCAGAGGGCGCGGGGAGGGCTGTCCCGGGAGACCCAGATCGCAGCAGCCCGGCGACCCATGCTGCCTGCGATCCGCAGCCTGCTGCTCCCGGCCGCCCTGCCACTTCCGCAGTTTTACAGAAAGCGGACGGCGAGCACAGAGCCACTCCCGAAGGCGGCCACCCTGGTCGGGTCCAGCTCCTCCCAAACAAAGAAGTCACTAGGCGCCCAGAACTGCGGGGCTTCTGCGCGGTCGGAAGGCGCCAGGCTCCTGATTGAAACCACATGTGCTGAGGATCCAGACGCCAAGTGCAGGCGGCTGCTGGGGCTGCCTGCTGCGGCTTGCATTTCCTTTGTCCCTCGGGTTTCCTCTAGACCCGCTGAGATCTCTGGACCACCAGCGTCCCGCAGGGTGGCACGTTTCAGTGAAAGAGGCCCCAGTTCCCTCCCAGCAGACAGCAGGAGGGGATGGGTTTTACTTGTGATTGTGAGGTAAATTTATCAAGGTTCCCCCACACTACACACACACACACACACACACACACACACACACACACTCACACACTAGTATTGATCCATGTTAAGCCTTTTTAAGTTTCAAACTCTAAAGAGTCATAGGACAAATGAACAAATATATATACTCATTATTTTTTAAAAAGGAAACACTTCTGCCGGGTGTGATGGCCTACACCTTTAATCCCAACACTTGGGAGGCAGAGGCAGGCAGATCTTTGTGAGTTCAAGGCCAGCCTGGTCTACATAGTGAGTTCCAGGACAGCTGGGGCTACAGAGAGACCCTGTCTCAAAAA
>NW_008360328.1:4711888-4828571 GCF_000622305.1 Nannospalax galili
AAAGGAAACACTTCAAAAACTTCCTTGACCTATTCCTTTTAAGCCTCCCAAGTCATCCTTGTTATTAACTAAAAAAATATTTTTTATTATTATATGTATATGAGTGTATATGCATGTATATAAGTGCACCCGTGTTGTACAATGCCTAGAGTCAGAAGAGGGCATTGGATTCCTCTGCAACTGGAGTTATGGATGGTTGTTAGCTGCCATGTGGGTGCTGGGAATAGAGCCCTGGTCCTTGGCAAGAGCAGCCAGTGCTCTTAACCACTGAGCCATCTCCCCAGCCCCCAATTCTTGTTATTAATTTTATAAATATATTTCTAGATCTTTTAATGTATGACTATAGATACAAATAACAGGCACAGAATAATGTGAAGCCTTTATATTAAACTTAAATGGGTTTTATTGTGTGTATTGTTTGAAATTCACTACAATTCTGAGTATTTTGGTCATTTTCCTATACTCATATGATAGAGAATACTTTCAACTCTATGATGGGATTTATTATATATCATGAAAAGGAGGGGAGGTGAGACAGAGGGGTGAGTGGTTTTGGCCTAGGGAACAACACTTCTTTCTATCAGCCCCATTCCACATTTTGTATGATCTGGAGCTAAGAACAATTTGTGTCTGTGTACATGTGTGCACACACTGCAGTCCTGGGGTCAAACCAAAGCCTTGCACATGCTAGGTAAATGTCCCCAGCCCTTTGTGTTTGGAGAAAAAAGAATGTTTCCTGGTACATGGAAATCATATGAAACTTATCTATTTTTCTCCACATATGTAAATATTACCCACATTGAGACAGGGAACATTTTCAGTATGCAGGAGTCTTCCCTGTCTTGGCCATCTTCCAAAGCAGCTTTCTAACTTATTAACAGATCATTTGATCTGCTTTGAACTTCAGGAAGTTAGATGAGATTTAAATTCATTATGGTCTATGACTGCTTTTATGCAACACAGCAGCACTGAGTATTTGCAACAATTTGCATTGGCCTTCAAAGTCTGAAATATTTTCTAGAAGTTTCATTATAGAAAAGCTTTATAAACCTCTGAGCTACCAAATAGTTTCTGACTTAGAAGGAGCCACCTTAGACAAGAGATGTTCAGAAGGCGATTATATTAGATGTCAAAATAAAAGCACAATGACCAAAAACAAGTTAGAGGTTCTGGGTTCTACAGCTGGGTGCTCCTTGGCAATTCATATGGCCTTGCAATGATTTCTCCCCTTTTAGGACCCAGTTTTCACATCTGTAATATAGAAGGAATAGATATGATGTAGAGGTGAGCTTCATCTCAAAATTCTAATTTTGAATTTATTGTTGCTGGGAACCCATATGTCAGAAGATGGCTGTCAGCTGGTGCAGAGAGCCTTCTCAAGACCTCCCTCTAGACTGTGGGATAGGTGGCTGTCCAGTGCTTCCATCCTTCTTACAGCCACACCTGATCCCAACCTTTGCTAAAAGGCTTCCGTTTATCCAATTCTAGACCATGGTTTCTCAACCCCCAGTGAAGGTTCAGGCTAGGCAACTCTGTTATAAGAGAGTGTTCTGTGCATTTTAGGGTACCTAGCAGCATCTACTGTACCCACTTCATAAACCCCTCAGGTTGTGGAAATTTTAAAAAATCTCTAGATATTGCTAAAGAATTGCCTGGGAACAAACTTGTCCTTTGTAGGAGCCACTGCAGTAAACCCAAGTCTTTTTGTAAGCCCAGCTCAAGTTACATGTTTCTCAGTCACAATGGGCTATTGCACCTATGAACTACTAAGGTTTTTACCATATATTATAACTTAGCACTTAACCACATATACTTAATTACTGTTTTAATAATATATATATATACATACACACAGAGTGCATTTTGGAGATAGAGATGATGGTTAAACTTGGTTGTCGATTTGGTTTTGCTTTTAAATTTTTATTGAATTTTTGTGTATTTCATAAATAAAATCATCTTTATATCCCATTCCCCTTTGGCACCCTCCCATTGCCCCCCCCCCCACTGGAGTTCATACATTCTGTCATTTGTGTGTGTCCAGTGCAAGTTCATCCACTAGGGTTTAGTCATCCTATCTAGAGTCTCTCCCTTCAAGGAGATTACCTCTTCCTCACCCAGGAATAATCAGCTGCCAATAATTCCTCGACTAAGATTGAGGCTTGCTGTTCATTTCCATGGTTGTGCTGGGTTTTTGTCTGCCTAAATTTGCATGAGTCTTGTGCATGCTGACACCATTGCTGTAGGTTTGCATGAGAAAAGTCCCGGATGCCTGTAGGACTATTTCCGTATGGTCATGCAGTCCTCCCTGGCTCTTACAATCTTTCCGCCCCTTCTTCCACAATGGTCCCTGAGCTCTGGGTGGGTGGAGCTCAATATAGAAGTCCTGTCCAAGGACACACACTCTGCAGACTCTTATTCTCTCCGTTTTGGTCACTTGTGGCTTTTTGTGTTCCTGGCCCTCTGTTGTATTGAGAGAACTTCATTGATAAGAATTGAAAGATGCATTAGTGTTTTCTTCATCCCTTGTTCTATGTTCCATGAGTCTTAGGTATAGAGTTGCATCCTGGCTTGAACAATTCACAGAGAATCACTGTGTGTGACCAGTGGTGTGATTCTGTAATAATCTCTGCCTGTTGAAAAAGAAGGTACTTTGATGGGTGGTAACTGGGATTCTTATCTGTAAACTTAAGGATCCATATTTTGCATGTAGTAAGCAATTATATTTGTTTAGGGATATGAGAGTTGGTTGTCAATTTGACTAGATCTGGAAGCAACTAAAAGGGAAGCCCCTGGGTGCTCCTGGTGGGGGGCGTTTCTTGATCAGATTATTTGAAGTGGAAGGTTCAGGAAGGTTCTTTGACCTAAGGAGGTCAAAGAAAGAGGCTTTCCATTTTTTCTGCTTGTCTTCCAGTTACCTTCCTGCTGTGCTGTTCATCTACCCTGTCTGCATCTTATTGAGAGGTCATCTGCCCTGTTGCTGCTGCTGCCATTTTTTGCTGACATCAGAACCTAGCTTCTTCAAACTTCAAATGTGGACTGAAGACCAGTGGCTCTCCAGGACCTCCATGCCTTCAGCTCCAGACTGGGACAGCTAAGGACTGAGCAAGCTACTGGGTTCTCAGCCTCTCCATTGAGAAGACAGCCATCATTGGATTACCCAGACTGTATCATATAAACCAAGCTAATAAACCCTCTTTTTTAACATTTTATTTATTTTTAAAAATTTTATGTGAGTATATTGCCTGCATTAGGTAGGTGCATACATGTCATGCAATACTCACAGAAGTCAAAAGAGGGAGGCAGAGACCCTGGAACTTGAGTTACACATGGTTGTTAGCTACCATGTGGGTGCTGAAAATTGAACCTGGGTCCTCTGCAAGAGCAGCCAGTGCTCTTAAATGCCGAACTACCTCTCCAGCCCCCCAAATCCTCTTTTAATATATATTCATTCTGTTGTTCTGTTCCTCTAGAGAACCCTGACTAATATGGGGGCCATGTTTTATAATGCGTCTGATTTGGCATGAGTGACAAAGACTTCAGCAGCTTTTATTCACTCAGAGTTTCTCTTCTCATTGTGGTCCTGGCAGATTGGTCACTATTTCTGGTAGGGCTAGAAATAGAGGGTTGAGTTGATCTAGTAAAAATTCTTTAGGTTTGACCTTGATTCTAGGTGTCAGGGGTTTGGTGGTGACAGGGGATCCAGATTTTCAGGCACTTCCCTGAAAGATGCTATTAGGGTCTTAGGAGTTGTTGAAATGTGAGCCGGAGGCTAGGCTGGGTGGCGGTCACCTGTAATCCCTGTACTCAGGAGGCTGAGAGGCAATAGGACAGGGTGTTCAGGCAAGCAGAACTACATAGTAAGTCTCAGTCTAAAAGAATAAGAAGTTCCAGTTTCAATAGTGCCTGGCAGAGTGAACAGGGAACTTGTGGCTTTAACCTCCATTTCCTACAATCAAAGTTCTAAATGGGAGAAACAGTATTGAAGGGCTACGGACTCCCTGAAATAAAACCAGGTGGGAACAGCTGGGGGTGAGGTTCTTCACTGGATGAGTTTTCTTTTTCCTTCTCTTTTTTCTCCTCTCCTTTTCCCTCCCTTTTCCTCCCCTCCCCTCCCCTCCTTTTCCCTCTTCTCCTCTTCTCTTCCTTAGGACAGGGTTTCACTGCCCAGGCTGACTTCAAAGTTACTATATAACCAAGGATGGCATTGAACTCCCATGGGTTCTACTATTGTCTACAAGCCATGATTCCTTTTCCTCACTGGTGTCCCTACATAGGCGCAGGGAAGACACATCAAGAAGCCAGTGGAGGTTCCTGAGAGTCCCTTCTGAGAGCCAGGCCTATCATCTGAATAGGCTCTATAGCTCTTATTTTGAGCCCCCACTTTCTATCTTTTACAAAGTTGTCTTGGGCAGGATTCATGTCTCACTGTCACTATGAGGGGAAGGACACTGGCCACGGACTCAAGTACATGGACCTCAGTCCAGACTTTTTCCTTATGGGCTGAGTGACAATTGCTAGTCTTTCTCCCTGACCCTCACTGCCCACCTCTATTAAGGAGCACTAAAAGACCTGTTTCTACCTTATCCCTCTGATGGTACAGAGCTTGTCCCCATCACAGCTTGACTGGAGTGAGGCCCTGCCTGACCATGGGTTCTATTCCTAAGATTTCCAGTTCTAAGTCACGTATTAAGCTCTTGGGAATGTGGCCATCTAAATTGAGATCCACTGGAAATATAGATACAATGAAAAAAAAAAAAGTCCAAAGGAACTTGTCAATCTGTCGGGAGCTGCAGAAACAACATTCATTACCAAAAAATATAATATGGCTCTACAAACAGTTGACTTAAGCAGGACATTCTGCCTGCACTAGTAACCTTGAGAAAGAATTTATGGCAAGGTTATCTTTCTCTTCCCCTTGCAAACAGTTCTCGGAAAGATAGTCATGCAGTAATCTCTTGGAACACCTGGTGGTCAGTCACATTGCTGAATTGCTCAGTCCCTCTCCCATATCCATAAGAATGCTGTAACCTTTGACCAACTTCTTCAACCCCTTCTAAATACAAACTGTATATAAGGAAAGCTTGCAGTTCAATAAAGTGGGCCCTTGACAAGTGGACTTGCTTGGGCTCCGTCTCCTCTTTCTCGCCCGTTTTTCCTTTCAGGGAGTGGTCCCCCTCGAGCTTTACCTGTACAGGGTCCCCGCAGGCGGGGGCATCAATCATTTTTACATTAATTATAAGTTGAAATATTTTCTACATTTAAAGTGAAATAAAATGTAATATTAAGTTAATTTCACCTCTTTTTTAAAACATGACTACTGCAAATACACGTGGGCTTATACTGTTTCTATATATTTTCTTTCTTTTTGTACATGGGTGTGAGCATGTGTGTGGAAGGACAGATGTCAACCTCAGGTGTCCTCTCCTGTTTTTTCAGACAAGCTCTCTCAGTGGGACCTGGGACTCCTCAGTCAAGCTCGGCTTGGCTTCTTATGCAGGTGTTAGGGATTGAACTCAGGTCCTACAGAGCCATCGCCACAGCCCTTATGTCTGTGTTTATTTTTACTGGGCCACATTGATGTAGTCTAAAATGGCATGAAAGAATCAGTTTTGTGCTCTGATTTATTGTCCTGACAGCTAACTGTGACTCACTGACTGAGAATCCTGCCTGAGATGACTGACTAGATCAGGACCACTGGGAACTCAAGAGAGGGGACCCACCCTTTACTTGTACTTCCCTGATAGTACAGGTATACTCAGGGAGTGGGTTTGGCTGGGCTAATGGTCTGATTGTGCTAAGTGAGCTGTGCTTCTCATAGAGTACTGCAGAATGACACCACTCACCCAGCCTCAGTGAGCTCTGTGATCAACAGTGTGCTGGAAATCAGCACCTACTCATCACCCCATCTGTCACTTGGCACATCCCTCCTCAGGCTCTTTGGTCATACCTACACTCTCCCTGGAGGTAAATATCCATGCTATAAGAAAACATGTCTGGACCAAGTGCAGATAACTTCCAACTGCTCATTACGACTGGTTAGCACTGAAGGTGGAACGAGCTGTGCACACCTCTGCTCATGGGAGGAGCTTTCCTGCAAACCCCTCATTGTGATTTTCTCTCAGGTTTATATAATTCTTTGAGACAGCCATTCAATGAAGTTTAAAGATTTTTGTTTTAAGCTGGCCCAGTACTTGAGAGGTAGAATGAGGAGGATCAGGTGTTCAAGGCCATCCTGGGCTATTATAGCAAGCTTGAGGACAGCCTGGGCTATATGAGACCTTGTCCCAAAACAGCTATAACCTTTAGAAAAGGTTTGCGTGCTTGTTTGTTTGTTTGTTTTGAGACTGAATCTTGTTATGTAGCTTGGGCTGGCCTTGAACTCACAGCAATCCTCCTGCCTCAATCTCCCAAGAGCTGGGATTACAGATATATGCTACCATTCCTAGTTAAATATGCTTTCCCTGTTAAGATCCAGCTATCCTTGGGAGAGAGGATTGATTTAGCTATTATCTTTCATTAGTTGGAGAGCAGCATTATACAGTGATTAAAAGCAAGGGCACTGGAGTTGGACTGTCTGGAACTAAAATCAAGCCCAGAACCCAACAGTGTGTGACTAGGCACATGTGACTTAACTTCTGTGCCCCACTTTGTCTATAAAAAATGAACATGTACCTGTGTGGTGTTGTGGTAAGAAGACAACATGAGATCTAACTTCTTAGATTTTTAAGTATACAGCACATTTTGGTAGCTCTAGAATATACTCATTTTGCTTAGTTGAAATTTTACACCTATTGATTAGCAGCCTCCCATTTTCCCAGTTCCCCCAATTCCTGACAGTCACCATTCTAGTCTCTGCTCTGTGAGTTTTACTGTTTTAGACTCTATAGAAGTAAAAATCACATTTTTACATTTTTGACTGACTGGTTTCATTTAGCATCATGTCTGTGGGTTCAACCTCGCTGCTTATTTATTTATTTATTGATTGATTGATTGATTGAAGCAGGCTCTCTATGTAGCCCCAGCTGTCCTGGAACTCACTATGTAGACCAGGCTGGCCTTGAACTCACAGAGATCTCTCTGCCTCTGCCTCCTGACTGCTGGGAGTAAAGATGTGTGCCACCACGCCCGGCTACATGTTGCATATTTTTATGTCTGAATGATATTCTGTTTTTTTTTTTTTTTTTTAAAAAAAAGACCACCTAAGTCAGGTGTGGTGGTACATGCCTATAATCCTAGCATTTGGCTGGTGGAAGCAGGAAGATCAGGAGTTCAGGGTTGTCCTTGGCTATATAGTGAGATCAAGATCAAGTGAGCACACCCCCAACCTCTCTTGCCAAAAAAAGACCATGTACTAAGAGTATGGTTATCCAAGAGATATCCAAGCAAAGTGTTTAGTGCTTGACAAATGTATACACTCAGTAAATGCTGGCTCTTATTAGTTCCTTACTCCTCATATATTAAGAGCCTTAAGTTTTTGAAAAACAGAGATGAATCAAACACAAGTCTGCTCTCGGGTTTCAAGAAGTAGACCCAGTTTTGGATCTGTGACATGCTCTCTTTTCACACCCACTCCTACCTGCGTCCCTCATCAGTTCTTCTTTCTCATGGATATAGCCCATGAATACTGACTGCAGCTCCATCTCTCCTCCACATGTTCCTGAAGTTTTATCAACCCCAAGGCCTTCATACACATGGATGCTGTTGACTTCCAAATCTAGCCCACTATCCAGCCCTCTCTTAGGGCCAGGCTATACAGCTAAAGGAGGTCTCTTGGGACAGCTGACAGGCCTCACTCAAGACTATACCTCTTGCATTCCTCACTAGACTGAAGGGCATCCCGGGTTTAGCTTCCTGAGTCAGAAGCAGGGTCATGCTTGCTCCATATTCCTTGCTTTCCATCCTGGCCCTAGTCCTGCAGGCTCTGCCTCCTGAACACCTCCGACTCTGACCTTCCTCAGTCTCCACGACCCTGCTTACTGAAGACAGATCTGCACTGACTTAGCTTCAGACAGACTCAGTTTGGCATTTCCCATCCAGTTCATTCACTATGTGTTTTACACAATGCCACTCTTTCTCTCTCATTCAACACTGCTCCCATGTTGGTTTTCCTAACTGCTTACACCTCATTCGTTCATTCATTTATTCAGTATTTATTGAACTTCTAAATTCTGAAGCATTTTACTAGATATGAGGTATACAGGGTAAATAACACACTGTCCTCTTCTCTGCAGTAGGATGATGAATTCCAAATCACAGTTAATACACCAAGTGCCTGTGAGAGACATAATGGGTAAGGAGCTGCACCTACTTTCTTCCTGGTCCTACTTACCAAAGTCAGGGAAGAATCTGATCCGTTAGCTTACAATCAGATACAGAAGTCTACTAGAAACCAAATGTGTAACCCTAGGGATCCAGGGGCATTTTTATTCACCTCATAGAATCTTCATTTTTAGCATATTAATCATAGTCGGCCTCCTATGTCTGCTGAAATTTTTCTAACTCTAATACTATTCCCTTTGTTCAGTCTTTATTCAATTCATCCATGCTTTAATCTTAACTCTCTTCTTCCTGTTTCTTCCCTTTACAGAATATTCTCCACAAATTAATGCCCATCAGATTACTTTGCCTATATCTGAGTCTGGATAGTAGCCCTTCAGTCTGTTGGTCAAGCCATTTAAATTCCTTCCAGTTCAATTTCAAATAATAATCATCATATAGTGGTTGAAATGATGCCCTGATGATTTCACTGAATATCAGTGATGAAAATGAGATAATGTTTCTGGAAAACCTTCGTAACTGCATAGGCTGCACGTGCACATTGCTGCTGTCTTATTTCTCTATCCTGCTCCAATCTTACAGGTTAGTTCATTCAACATCCTCTGAGCATGTCTTCTTAGAACTAGATCTGAACATTTTCTATACCAGTCCTTCCACCTAGAATTCTCCCTGCCTCCACTTCCTTCCTCTACCCACATCTTATACCAGCTTTCTAGCTAACCAATTCGCATTTCATCAGTAAAGCCTTCTTCAAACCACACCAACGACCAGCAGTTTTCCCATCGGAGTTCCCTCCCATACATGCAGAGCATGTGGCACAGAAGCTCTGCTGATAGATTTGCATAGCTTTTCACATGTGGGAATTGAACTGTTCTGAGAGTTCTTCCTAACCCCCAGGACCTCAGAATATGACTGTATGTGAAAATAAGGTCTAAGGCTACTACTATTGCTTAATTATTTTGAGCCTGAGTTTCACATTGTAGTCCAGGCTGGCTTTGAACTTGCTGTAATTCTCATCCCTTAGCTTCATGAGCTTTGGGATTACAAGTATGAGCCACCACACCTAGGTGAGGTCTTTTGAATATAAGCCCCTTTAATATGAGGTTATTAGGGTGATATTAGAGTAATGAAAATGAGATGGTTATGAAAAATCTTAATAATTGCACAGTTTCTGTTCATTTTCTCAAACCATTCCCTTCCACTAAGGGAATGTTCCAGTCTTACAGAGAGATAATAGAGGCAACTGGAACAGAAAAAAGTACAGAGGGAAGACCAGGGAATGACATGGGAAGAGCGCCATCTACAAACCGCCAACTCTACCAACACTTGGATCTCTGACTCACACATTCACAATTGTGAGAAAATAAACTTCTGTTCTTTAAGTTGCCCAGTCCTTGGTGCTTTGGTGACAGCCTAAACAAACTAATGCTTCATTCAAGGACAGCTACTTCTGATTGGCTTTAAAGCTCAGATCGGGAAACTATTTGCCAAGGACCTTGCTATGCTTTCCTTTGGCCTCCATATTTCCCCTTTATATTTTCATGTTGCATATAATGGGCTATCCCAATCATACTTCTTAGTACCTAGTAAAGGACCTTCCACACAGAGGTTATATGAGAAACACCTATGAGGACACACTGAAAATGTTTTAGCCACTGGGCTGATACAAATTACCCTCAAAAGCAGCTCCCTGAAAATCTGTTATTTTTGCAAAGGTTTTTTTCTAGGAACCATAATCTCTTGCCATGAAACCCGTCTGGCTGAGAATCCAGAGCAGTGACATTAAGTATAATTGACATTAAAGCATCACTCTAGATGCCTTTGATAGAGTTCCCAAGGTTTCAGGGCTCACATGGCAGCGAGCAATGACATTCAAGCTTGCTAGTCATCTGGAATACTGAACTCTTCTCCTCTCCCCGGGGTCAAACAGCCTCCAGGATTGGAGCAAAAAGGAGTTTCAGATATTTTCTCTCCATGGGGTAGAGCCCCACTGAAAACTTTTATCTGACCTTTGAGCTTCCTTTTTTTTTTCCTGTAAGCTTGTCTGAGTCCTGTTACCAGAACAGTGTCTGTGCCCAGCAGTTTACCTCTGGAGAACATAAACTCTTCCTTCCTTGTGCTCTTAATAAAGCTAAGGCAGGCTACAGGGTCAAAAAGAATTCAAATAATGAAATGATTTGGGAACTCTCACAAAACATACCCATATAATCAGCCAAAAAGCACAAAGTATTGATTTTTGAACAACTGGCTCACTTAACTTGTTCATAAACATGAATTCTTTGCATGTGTAGGCTGGAGAGATTCTGTTGAATTCTTGGGCTTTTCTTCATTTGATTTCTTTCTGATCCTTTTTGGAGAAAGCACTGGGATTAGACATCAATCACAATGTTCACCTTTTAGCCCAAACATGAAGATGTAGCCTTATGCTTCTCAGTCATTGCTCACCATGGCAAGGCAGGTCTATGTGAAACGGAGCCCTCTCCATCCTCTCTATGCAGGAGGGCTCCAGGATCACTTCCTTGCACCCCATCCTTAGAGCTGTTCTATGAGTCACTGAGAACTTGGTTTCTCTCTTCTGATGGGAGTGTGGGCCAGTCAACCTTAAAATAAAACTTCCCTCCATCCTAAATTCAGACTAATAAGCATATTGACTGTGGGAGAACTCACATGGAGGTCACAGAGGCTTGTTCTGTGGTGTACAGGCCCAGCTTTGGATGGTTGGAGGTCATGCTCATTTGTGCCAGTCATGAAAACAGAGCAGAGAGAAGGCAGATATTTTGTCCTGGAGATACAGGATGTGGGATGAGAAGGGACTTTATATATTTCATGTCAAAAATATGAAACAGGAGCTGGAGAGATGGTTACAAACACTGGCTGCTCTTAAAGAGGACCTGGGTTCGATTCCCAGCACATCACATGGCAATTCCAGGGGATCTGATACCCTCTTCTGACCTCTGTGGGCACTGTATAACATGGGTGCACTTACACACATACAGGCAATACACATAAAATAAAAATAAATAAAATATTAAAAAAAAAAAAACAAATATATGGGGGCTGGAGAGATGGCTCAGCGGTCAAGAACACTGATTGTTCTTGCAGAAGACCCGGGTTTGAATCCCACAACCCACATGGCAGCTAACAACTGTCCGTAACTCCAGTCCCAGGGCTTTGGAGCTGCATTTTCAAGATGCTTTTAGGAGCACTGTCTGCTCTTGCAGATGACCTGGGTTTGGTTCCCAACACCCACATGACAGTTAACAACTGTCTGTAACTCCAGTCCCAGGGGATCCGACAGCCTCTTCTGACCTCCACGGGCATTGCACGACATGGGTGCACTTACCTACATGCAGGCAATACACGCATACACATAAAATAAAAATAATAAAAGCTAAAAAAACCCCAAATATATGAAACAGTATGAGCAGATTATAACAAATAAATATGGTGGCCACTTGGAATCAGGGGTAGTCATTGGTTTGGAATCAGGAGGTCCAAATTTGAGTCCTAATTCTATCACTAACTAATCTGAGCAACTGGGTAATACATTTAGCTATCTTTCTTATTCTCTCAAATAATCACTTTGTTTCCCACTAAAATGATCACAACTCATTGTGGAAGTACCAATGATCAATCACTGATCAGAATTTCTGACGGGCAGTGATATATGCATTGATGAATAGAATGGGAAGTGAATATATGATCACTAGAATTTTTCATGATTAAAAGTGATTCAAAATACGGAATTTCCTGGGGGACAAATAACAGAGAGTCTTGATGGTTGAAAATTGGGGGAGTATTACATTAGCTGAAATAGAAGCCCCTTCTAACTCTGACAGTCTAGAATTCTCCTATCATCACTGTACAAAGAAATGGTATAAAGTCAGAGCAAACACTGTAGATGGCATTAGTGAGGACAAGTTTGGAAGGAGGAAAGAGTATTTACATCCATTTTCTCGGTTAATATTTAATAGCGATGCTATGTGGAAGCCATTATTGTCCTACTGATGGAAAAACAACCCCTGAGAGAGTTAGTTTTGCACAGCTTTAAAGTAAGAGTTAGGGGCTGGAGAGACGGCCCAGCAGTTCAGAGCACTGGCTGCTCTAGGTTCCATTCCCAGGACCCACATGGCAGCTAACAACCATCTGTAACTTCAGTTCCAGGGAATCCATGCCCTCTTCTGATCTCTGTGGGCTCACAACACAGGTGCACTTACATACATGCAGGCAATACACTCATACACATAAAAAATCGTTTTAATGAAAAAAATATTTTATTAAAAAAAGTGCTAGAGTTAGGATCTTATCCTACTTCCAGGTCTGTTGGTTTTGAATTCATGTTCTTCAAATAATACATAATACATGCATTATATACATATAATAGTCATGTCCTTGTATAGATATTTCCTACACAAAGAAAGACTGATCTTTCAGAAATGTTGGTGTTCAGTTTCTGAAGTTAGGTCATGTAATACGTGTGGTTTCTACCCTGCTCTCTTGGATTACTTCCTTTGGGGGAAGCCATTCACCACAGCACAAAAAAAAAAAACAAAACCCAAAACATTCATGGAGAGTCTCACATGGCCCCTGCCAAACTAGCATCATCTAGGTATGTCATCTGGGAAGCAGTTTTCTTGTTTTCATGCCCCAGTTCACATACTGAAGTGTAGTTCCCAGTGTGGTTATGTTTGAAAATGGGGTCTCTGAGGAAGTAACTGAAGTTAAATAAATTGTAACAGTGGGGCCCTTGCCCAATAAAATTAATGTCTTCATAAGAAGAGACACTAGAGAGCTGTTGCCATGGTTTTCACATGGAAGAAGGTCCATATGAGAACACTGTGGAAAGGCAGCTGTCTATAAGTGAGAGGAACCCTCACCAGACAGCAAATTTGCCAGCACCTTCATATTAACTTCTAGCTTCTAGAACTATGAAAAAATATCTGTTGTTTAAGCTGCACAAACTGGTGTGCTTTGTTTTGGTAACCTGAGCAGACTAATACAGAAGCAGACCCTTCAGTCCTAACCAACCCTCCAGATGACAAACAACAGCCTCACATTGTCCACACACTCAGGATGATCCCAAGCCAGAACCATCCAGCTAAGCTGCTTCTGAATTCCTGACCCACTGTGACGTGATCAGTGTTTGCTGTTTGAAGCCACTATGTTGAGGGTGTATTTTTTTTTTTTTAATGCAGCGGTATTTAATTTCTGGAACAAATGGGATGCAGCATTTACCTCATAGCAGAATGCCTTGTAAAGCACTGCATACAGTCGGCATCACTTATAAGACTTCCCCATTATGTTCCATCCTAGAGTTAAAGGCTCACTAACCATGCTTCTTTCTGCTGGCTATACGCAATGGTGAGGACATGCAGTACAGAAATACAGAGTTGTATTCCATCACACAGATAAAAGTTTCATAAATGATACTTTCCTCCTCCACAGTGTTGCAAAGTATCCCCAGCAGCAGTGACTGGGGGTGCAGGGAGGGCCCTGGTGGATATCACCATTTGGATACTTTCCTTCTGGGACCCTGTCTTCTCCTCTGATAATAAAATTTTCTTGAGATTTCTATTGAATGACTGATACCTAAGACCAAAGTAGCTTTTATCAGCTACAGGAGGAGAAACCCTGAGGGATGTGTCCATTTGCAGGAGAATGGAGGCGTTACAGATGTTACAGAGCCAGTTTATCAACTGGCTGTGGCTTCCAAACAAATTTCAGAGGAACCTGGGAAGGTGACTGTCACAGGGCAGTCCCCACAGGTGGAAGTCTCACTTCAAATAATCCCAGTCTGAGAATCCCAGAATGTCAAAGTTTAGAAACCACCCAAGACAATCTCTTTATATGATGAATAGAGAAAGATGAAGGCCAAGAAATTCTTCTTGCTCCCATTCACAGCATAGAGAGATGAAGCACAGCCTGGGCTTTGATTTTTATATTTTCTTTGGTTGGTTGGCTGATTGGTTGTACTTGGTTTGGGGTTGTTTATTTACTCTGTGTGTGTGTGTGTGTGTGTGTGTTTGTGTGTGTGTGTGTGTGTGTGTGTGATGCATGCATGCCACAGCACACATGTGGAGGTCAGAGGACAATATAAGGGGGGAGTCAGTTCTCTCCTTCCGCCATTTGGGTTCCAGGGATTGAACTCAGATGGTCAAGTAGGCAGTAAACACCGTTACCAGCTGAGTCATCCCTTTGTTTTGTTTTTTGTTGTTGTTCATTTGTTTGTTTTTGAGACAGGCTCTCCCTGTAGCCCCAGTTGGCTATGTAGATCAGGCTGGCTTCGATCTCACAGAGATCCACCTGTCTCTGCCTCTTGGGTTCTAGAACTAAAGGTGTATACCACAGTGTGTGGCTGGTTTGATTTCTTTTTTTAAAAGATCTCACTATGTACCTAAGGCTGGTCTTAAATTCTTACTATGTAGCCCAGGCTAGCCTTCTGCCTCAGCCTCTCAAGTATTGGAATTATAGTTATGTGCCATCACCCCTGGCTTAGTCTTTATGTTTTGAGTTCAGAGTTACCCTCCAGGAGGGTGGTGGGCATTTTCTCCTGAGACCCTGCAACCAAGCCTGCAGCACTGCTCCAGTGCCCTTGCCACAGACAGTTTATTAAATGGCTTAGTTTCAGCTCTTCACTGCTTGGTCCTTTCCGCAAAGAACTCCCAGGTTTGGTCACTCAGGCTTTTGCATAGATCATTCAGTATGCCTGCAAAGTATGCTGCTGGGCTCAAACTCTGATGTCCGGTCTGTTTTGCCAGGACAGGAAGAAGGTATAATGGAAAGTACCTAAGACTGCAGGGTTGGAGTGGGGCTCTCACATCAGCCACTGGGCCATCCTGGGATAGTAGGCAAGTCACGTATTTCTTCTCAGCCTCTAAGTGCCCTTCCAATTATAGCCTGCTGTCTCATCAATCAGAGAAAGCAATCCCTTTTAATGAGTTAGCTAATGCTCAGTGTGCCTAGATAATATAATGCTGCAATCTTGATAAAATGCTTCTCTCCTGGAGAGAATACTTAAGAGCAATGACCACGGTGAAGAACTTAGGCACTGTGGATACAGAAGAGTTTTGTGTGTGTGTGTGTGTGTGTGTGTGTGTGTGTGTGTGTGTGCGTGCGTATTGAATCCTAGGGTCCTTCACAAACTGGGCACATGTTCTACCATTAAGCTAAATTCCCAGCCCCCCATCTTTTGCAAAATTTCTCTTTAAGTTAGCATACAAAGTAATGGGCTTCACTGTGGTATTTTCACACATATGTCATTATACTTTTTAAAAAATTTTTATTTTTATTTTATTTTATGTGTATGTGTGTATTGCCTGCATGTAGGTAAGTGCACCCGCATCATGCAATGCCTGCAGAGGTCAGAAGAGGCTGTCAGATCCCCTAGAACTAGAATTATGGACAGTTGTTAGCTGCCATGTGGGTGCTGGGATTCGAACCTGGGTCTTCTGCAAGAACAACCAGTGTTCTTAACTGCTGAGCCATCTCTCCAGCCCCTACTTCGTTCTTATTCACTGTCTTCTCTCATACCCACCCCTAACTTCCTGCCCACCTCTTGATAGTCCCTGTCTTGCCCTCAGATAGTCCCTCTTTCTACTTCCGTGTCACATGCATGCGAATGCTCTCTTTCTCCTCTTTGTCTCTCCTTTCTTCTTTCCCTTAAGATCTCTTCTCTTATGGTCACTTTTCTACTTTCAAGAACCGGCATTACCTCCCCTTACAGATTTAAATCTAGAATCCACATATGCGAGAAAACATGCATTATGTGTCTGAATCTGCTTCAGTCCTTTTTAAATTTTTATTTTGAGATAGGGTGTCATTATGTAGCCCAAGCTGGCCTCAAACTTGCAGTCCATCTGTCTTAGCTTCCCAAGTAGCTGGATTATATGGAAGATTGGTATGTTGATCTCCACTTATAGCGATCAGACTTAGAGACTCCGAGACAATTCTGCCTTGGCCTCATGACTCACAGCCCTGGGTGGACCCATCCGGTGCCCAGGCTTCACTGCCTCTGTTTTTTTGCTCCTCACATTGTTTCTCATGTGCATCATATTGTTGGGTGAATTACTTTAGTTTTTCAATAAATCGCAAAGCCAATAGCCAACCTGGATATTTATGGCACCTAAATTCAATTGCCGTCCTCAGATTTTGCTCATTTAAGCACAAGAGATTTAGAATGAGGCAGATCTGGTTTTGACATCTGCTTCATTCCTTCCAGTTGTTAGAACTGGCCAAGTTTCTCTACCCCTCCTACCTTAGAGTGACTTACTACATAGTCCTAGTAATATATAACATAAGAGTTATAGCTGTTAGCACAAAAGATCATGCACAGGGGCGTCACACTGCGGCTGAGAAAACACTCAGTGAATATTAGCTGTGACTACTTGCTGTCCCACATCTAATTCATTAGGCCTCTTTCTGAGTACCAGACATTGCATGAGGCACCAAGATACAAATATAAAAGACAACCATCCCCTCAAGCAGTTCATGAAAATAGTTGCTATGCATGCTTAGTTCTGAGACATTTGGAAAATGTGGGGAAGACTCAAGATCTATCAACTCATTAAAGAAATAATGCATTTAAATCTGGATGTGTGTATATTTTGTTAAAAAATTATCAAAACAGTTTCTGCAAGGTTTGGCAAAAACCTATTATTTCCTGGAATTATACAGTTACTTTCTTTGCAAAAATATCAGCCTGTGAGTCCTCCAGAGTATGCACATAACATAGTGCCAATGAGGAGCCTGTGAGCCACTGTGAAGACAAGGTGGTGGGGAATGTCTGTATATGGCACAAAGAGGGAGCTAGGAACAGAGAGGCAGTAGGTGAGAAAGGTAAATGATGTCTCCTCATGTCTCATGCAGGGAGCTAATGACATCTTCCAGGCCAGCTTGAAAAGCGTCCATATGTGCATGTGCATAACATTTGAATGAAAAAAAATGTCCCTTGTTGGACAGAGTCAACAAATGTATCAAATCAGTGTGCTGCGTCAGTTTTAGTTTACATTGGCTTTTCTCAGCAGTGCCAATCTGGAGCTAATGATCTCACACTTAACAGGTGACGATGGGTGGGACAATTACAAGGCAGTGGGGTAAGTCCTAAAATGGTGGCAAGATGCCCAGGTGTGTGGGGAGCACAGGGGAGGGCAGCTCCAGAGGACCACAGTGATGCTCACAATCTGCAAGGATGAGGGGGTGTCTTCCATAAGTCTCTGTCAACACCCTTAGTCTATTGGTAGCAGTTGCTTTCATTATTTATTTATTTTTTTGTATCTAGCTCAAAAGGTAGATGAGGAATCTATCAGTCATTTCACATCCACCAAATGTGATTAAGACCTCCTTTCTGATGGTGATGAGCTTTTTTGTAAGTGGGATTATGTTGTATATTATTACTGTAAATATGAATTTATTTCTAAATGTCTGGGGAACCACAAAATAGAGACTGGCAGTAAGAACTTGTTGGAGTAATTCAGCTATACCCTGTGAATTTAATACTTTTTTCTTAAAAGGTACATTGTTGATATTTGGGGAAGGATAGGCCTTGGAAGCACATTTTGCTGTGTCCTTACTTCACGTTTAATGACCTCCCAAAGGCCAGCTTACATGAACATACTTTATTTCAAGGGAAAATCAGATCATAGTACCTATGAAACTTCAGATTCTTGGGAGCAGAGGCTGAATCATGTGGAATTATTCAGGGTGGTTCATGTCAGAGACAAGTCTTTGACTTACTGATTTCCTAAGATGCACAGAGGGGATTTGTCCTGCTTCGCTTCTCTTCCTTAGAATACTCCTCCTCTGTAAATATCTCAGGCATGAGTATTGGGAAGAGGTTAACAAGGACCTCGCTCTCCTGTGTACTGCTAAAACAGGCAGGGTTAGGTTTCCTTGGATTCCCTCTGCCAGCAACACTGCAAAAGAGCCAGGAAAGGTGGTAACTCAAGCAGAGGTGAGTGGTGGGTAGGTGTTCATTCAGTGCCCAGCCTTCCACCTAGCCCTGGAATCTCACCCTGGCATTTGCAAAGACAGCACTCTAAACTTGCTCTTTAACTTCAAGTTACTTATAATCTGAGGAGGTAGAGCTAAGATATATGGAACAAATAATTCAACCCATTAAATGTTTATCAAATTCTTGCCATGTACTAGAACTGTTATACTCGGCCTGCATGTAAGATGCAATAATGGTCTCATGGTTAGAGCAGCTGTCTTCTAAAAGTAGGTTTCAGAGCAGTGTTGGGCTCATCTGGGAACTTGATACACATGGGAACTCTTAGTCCCAGTCTCTCTAGGGGTAGGTTTCTGGAACTGTGCCTCAGCAGGCCCTCCAGGTGCTCAAATGCATTCATGCTCAAGTTTGAGGATCACCTGCTGTGCAACATGGAGGTTTGGGCATCTGAACATTTGCAAAGCTGTACAGACAGAGTATGTGGATGTAGAGGCCGGACTGGGAGCCATTGTGCTGGCAAATTGAGAGATGCAGAGAACATGACCCCAGACACCCCCAAAATGCAAGAGTCTCACAGTTTAGTGAATGATACAAAGTCAATGCCACTAGATGCCACAGAATAGTTCCACCAAAGGAGCTGGAGATCACTCTAGAATTGAGCAGGATTCCAAAGAGCTGCAGGAAAATCAAGGAGAGGGACAGATGTGCAAAGGGACCAGAGGCAGGGAGGAGAGAGAAGGACAGTAACCTGCCTTTACTCGGCCTTGAAGGCATCCATTTATTCATCCAAAAAATATCTCCTGAGTATCTACTCTTACAGCTGATCATTGATGATTTACAGCTCACCTACTTCCAAAAAGGATTTGGGGGTAGTTTAGAATGTTAAAACACATCTGAAACAAAAATGTAAGTAATGTAAACAGAACAGAGATCCATTGAGAGGATCTGGGAACAGTTTCTCAGGCACCTGAGATGAGTTCATTGAGAGCTTGCAGGGAGCAAGGCACTGAAGAGGTGCTATGGGCTTTATCAAGTAGGGGAATGGAACTTAATAATCCACAAAGAAGTCAAAAGTGAAACTATTTAGGCAACAAGCTTTGGAACTATCTAGCAGGCAAGATCCTTCCCAGATATGGACGTAGGTACCTGGACTAGAAGGGAGAAAAGTTGGTGCTGAAGGAAGAGGCGGTCAGAGCTACAATTGGAATCCAAGGAATGAAGAATGTACCTGAAGCCCCCAAGCAAAGAAAGAGGGAGATGAAGTCTCGGACAAGTCAGTGGGGATGAGGAAGTTCCCACTGAAAAGGCCTCGGCTAAACCCTAGAGGCTCTTATCACCAGTTGCAGAAATTTGTGTTCCATTTGCTAGACAGCAAAAGGTAACTGAAGGTGTCTCGGTAAGAGAGCAACATGGGGAAAGTTATATTTGAGGAAGATTCATTTAGCAGATGTGTAGGATGGGGCGGAAAGAGAGCCTGTATGTAACAGCCCTCTTAGGAGGGTAAACCCCTCCTAAGAAGGGTCTACACACTAGGGAAGAAGGAAGCAAGATCCCAGCTGGAGAGAGTAGGAGCAGGAGAAAGGCAGGCAGGTGAGAGGCAGGTGAAAGACATGCTTTGTAGTTATAATCCACAGCTTGCTACTTCAAGTGTGGTCCTGAGACCAGCAGCATCAGCATCTCCAGCTTGTAAGAAAAATGCAGAATGAGGGACCCTACTCAATCAGAACCTGCATTTTACCAAGAGCCCTGGACGATCTGAATGCACAGCAAAGTGCACTGGTACCTGGCAGCTTACTGAGTGCAAGGAGTCGGGAGGAGAACCCCACCACAGTGTCAGATGTCTCCAAGCCCAGGTCATAGGGGTTGGTGGAGGATCAGAATCAGCTTGTAATGAAGTTGAGGAAACCAGACTAATCACCAGCTTATGTTCCAACAGCGAAAAGGGAACAGAGAATTTATGCTTACATTTTGTATCTTTACACCAGCTAGTTGTCTGGTAGACACATTTCCTCTGTCAAATGGAGGAATGGCATCATTGTCCAAATCTTATGTTTTATAAGAAAACGAAATCCAAATTAGCTCATGGAATATTTATTTGCTAGTGACAATGAGGTGATAGTCACACAGCAATACATCCTGCCATATTTTCAGTACAATAAAATGTACCAGTTAAAAATTGTGCTTGAAGCCAGGTGTGGTGGCGCACCCCTTTAATCCAAGCACTCAGGAGGCAGGGGCAGGCAGATCTCTGAGGCCAGCCTGGCCTACATAGTGAGTTCCAGACCAGCTGGGGCTACAGAGAGACCCTGTCTCAAACCATATACAAAATAACACTTGTGCTTGAGCTGGGAGTGTAGTTCCGTGGATAGAGTACTTGCCTAGCTAGCATGTATGAAGTGGTAGTTTGATCTCTAGCATAAACCAAGAGTGGTGGCGTACTTGTGTAATTGCAGGACTCAGGGGGTGGAGACAAGAGGAGCAGAGTTCAAGGTTAAGGTCAACCTGAGATATATATGACTCTGTTTCAGATGAAAAACCTATATAGTGAGCACAGCCTTTGAAAGACTGTGACGTTTTGGCAGATGTTATATCACACATGTTTATGCATCTGCCTCCTCTGAGAAGAGACAGGGTTTTCCTGCAAGGTCAGGTATATGATATGGCAGCTGCCACTGTGACGTTTTGGCACATGTTATATCACACATGTTTATGCATCTGCCTCCTCTGAGAAGAGATGAGAAGAGACAGGGTTTTCCTGCAAGGTCAGGTATATGATATGGCAGCTGCAATAAATTTGGATGAATAAATGAAGTCATAGTTTTCACTAAGAGGGTTTAAAAAATATTTTATTATTTTTATGTGTATGAGTGTATTGCCTGCATGTATGTGAGTGCAATGCCGCGGAGGTCAGAAGAGGGCTTCGGATTCCTTTGGAACTGGAGTTAAGGACGGTTTGTAGCCGCCACATGGGTGCGGGGAATCGAACCCGGGTCCTTTGCAAGAGCAGTCAGTGCTCTTAACCGCTGAGCCATCTCTCCAGGCCCACTAAGAGGGTTTTAAATTATGATAACAAACTCAAAAGTTAATAAAAGTGACCAAAGAATTCTTAGAGTTGAAGCTAACCAAGGAATTTTATAACATAAGTATATTATCATTTGGCAAAGAAGGAAAGGATGTCATAACAGAAGGGTCATGATTGCTGCAAAGTTCTAGAAAAAGAAACTATAAAAATGTGGTGTTAACAGTATCACTCCATGCTATGCATGAAACAGGGTGTACTAACGAAAACAGACACCTCTTCAAAATAGAGACAGCCTCTCCACTTTGTATTAGGCTGATGGAAGGATCCTTACAGCCACCAGAGAAACTTTTGGTCTGTCACCAGCCTCCTGAGGACATGGTTTCTCCCAGGAGGGAACGTTCTGAACAAGGAACTAACCTTAGTATAAACAAGCTGCTAAAAACAGCTTGACAGTAGCAAGACCTCTGAAGCCTGGTTCAGTATAGAAGCCTGAGACCTTGAGTAGGTTACTTCTCTTTGAACCTTAGTTTTTTTCATCTGTAAAATAAGACTAAAACTAAGCTAACCTCTCAGCCTTATAAACACACACACACACACACACACACACACACACACACACACACACATACAAATGTGTATAAAACCTCTTTAATGAGTACAGAACCCAGTACCTGGTACCTAAAACAGAATATTGGTGTTCTTTATCCATCCCTGCCCTTGGCTACCCTTCACCCCCACCCTAGGTGTCTCTCTCATGATTAACAAAGACATGACTATTACTCTGCGTTCTGGAAGGTGCATGGTCCACAGTAGTGTCCATGGTGATAGTCATGAAGTACTGATTCCCTGTGGCCTCAACAGCTAGCAAGCCTTCCTCTTTTCAGTATCATTATTTGAAATTTCCAAATTCATTAGAAATTCACCCATCTGGCTTTGAGGAGAGTGTTCTTTTTTTTTTTTTTTTTTTTTTTTTGAGACAGGGTCTCCCTGTAGCCCTAGCTGGCCTGGATTTGCTATGGAGACCAGGCTGGCCTCGAACTCACAGAGATCCACCTGCCTCTGCCTCCGGAGGGCTGGGATTAAAGGTGTGCCACACCACACCCAGTTCTCATATTTGTTTTTTTTTTTTTTAATCAACAGTGGTTCATTGTTTTTGGTTTCAGTGCTGGGGATGAAACCCAGGGCTTTGCAGATGGTGGGTAAGCACTCTACCACTATCATCCTCAGCCCTTATTTCTTGAGACAGAAATCTCACTATGTAGCCAATGTGGCTCAGGCTGGCCTCAAACTCATAATGTCTCTCCCACTCTGTGCACAAGTGTTGGGATTATAGGCATGTGCCACCAAGCCCAGTTTCCAACCGTTCTGTTAACTCAATCCCAGGTCTCCAGGAATCTTTTCCAAAACTCTCCCTAATCTTTTGTCATCCTAGGAACTAAGAGTACAGAGTCTATTTAGGACCCACCCAGGGGCGTTCTTTCCCCAAGCATAAATGGAGGCGCTACAAAGGGTAGAACAGCTACAGGCTAATGATCAAGTTGGACTGTTACCACTGTCTAGCTGTCTTTCTCCTTCCCAAGCTCCATTAAAGGTTTGCTACTTCCTATATGCTTAAAAGACTTTGAATTAAATTTCAGGGGAAAATGGAAGTAAAATTAAGGGGCATAAGAAATGGATTTCTTACCACAAAGCGTTATGTAGTATATTTGTTTTATGTCAAGATTCTGTTAAAATCCTGCTGGCTAACTCCCATAGTGCTGAAAGGTGTTACGCTATGGAAGCTGCTAGGGCAGAATTGTCATCAATAGTCTAACTCAGCTGTGGACCCTAGGTGAGCACTACTGCAGGCCAGGCAAAAGGTGTCTGCTGGTACAAGTCTGTTGTGAGAATAACGAACCACCTTCTCACTGGATTTGGTGCCTGTTCCACAGGAGGGAATTCATGTCTTGTGTTGTAAATCTCATCACATGCCCATGGCTAGGGAGGTCATAGGTCCCATGGGAAACTACTGCCATTGTTCTGTCAGATGGATGTGATGTCTGTCAAACTGCCTTCTATATAACCATGCTATGCCTGTAGAATAGTGCTGCTGCCAGCTTTCGTCAGATAAGCTTCTTTTTGCAGTGGGCAGTGGTAGCTATAGAGGCTTACAACTGGTCCAAGTGGTAAAAATAAGTGGCTTTTGTACACTCAGTCATAACTAGGACATCTATATCCCCTCCCCCCAAGGCTCAGAAAATATTGTGGAAGAAGGAGCAGAATGTAAGATCCAGAAGACCCAAGTATGACATGGCTGTTGCACTCTTGTTCTCACAGCACATGTGCTCAGTTGCACAAGTCAAGGAAGGAGGAAGAACTCATCAGGCCCCAATCTCCACTGAGGACTTGCATGCAGTTAATGGTTAATTGGGGGTTGGGTATTTCTTTAGTGATGTAGCCACTGATGAGGTAGGTACCCATGCTCCTGTAAATAATTCCTCATTTATGCTCTTCTGAGAAGCTCCAATGAAACCCATTAGGGGACACACACATACACCCCACACATGAAAGTGGGGTTGAGAAGAGGAAAGGGACTTCTGGGAGTGGGAGGGGGACACGAGAAGGTAACAAGGGGTGAATATGATCAAAATACATACACAAGTACATATATAAAAGTGTAATACTGCAAGAAAAATGTCATAATGAAACACACTATTATGAATAATTAATATACTCTAATAAAACATTTAAAGAGATTCTTCCAAAAAGTCCTGATTTTTAGCCATGATCCCTCCATTGATTCCACTTTCCAACCTCTCATCATGCTTTGGGCCCTGGGTGCAACAGTATCGATAGACCAGCCAAGATGTGCCCAGCAAGTCTGCAACTGGCTTGTTCTTGTCCTGCAGGCCTGAAGGGGGGAGCAGTTAGGCCCACTTTCCGGGAAATAGGTGTTTGGATGTAAGAAGGTTTCTCGTACTTACTGCCTGCCTTCCCAGGCACCAGGTGCCTCTTCTCCAGCTTCATCTCTCCCCTCAATGCCAGGGTTCCACTCTCTTCAGAGGGGTTGACTATAAATGGTCATTAAGGGGAGGCAGCCAGAATGCCGAGAGCTACAGGCCTGACAGAGCTTGTGTATCAGCCTGACAGCTTCAATAGCCCAGAGTCTGCAAGGAATCCCAAACAGCCCTAGTTCCTTCCTCCTTAACCACAGGCTGCCTGCTTGCCTCCTAGCCTTGTTTAAACAGGATGAGAGCAGGCTGTGTTTGGACTCAGAGGTCTGTGACCTTTCCCCAGTGTAGGAGAACAGGTCAGCAACACTGGCCAGCCCAAATGGGAGCTCCTTTCCTGCTTTTAGGTCTGTCTGACTTTCAGAAATAGGATGGTCGAGTTTTCATCATCTGCTGAAAGTGGGACCTGTCCATGGTTAGTATAATTGACTGGGTTGGAGGGTGGTGACCATTCCAGCCTTCATTAGTGTGTGCCAGGCATAGTGCTAGGTACTTTGGAGTAATGAGCACTTGGTACACAGTACGTACTTAATGAGTGATAGCTATTATCATTAATCTTTTTACATTTTTTTAAATTACATTTCGTGTGTGTGTGTGCGTGTGTGCGCGTGCGTGCGTGTATGCATGCATGCCATGGCACACATATGGATGTCAGTGGACAACGTGCAAGAGACAGTTCTTTCCTTCTATCATGTGGGTCCCAGGGACTGAACTCAGGTTGTCAGCCTTGGCAGCGGACACCTTTACCCATTGAGGCATCTTGCCAGGCCTCATCAGTAAATCTTACAGATCAGCCAAAGAAGCACTTTTGTTCCTTGTGAAACCCTCAGAGAAGTCCTGTGTTTCTGAGGCTTCATAACCATCAAGCTTGAGATGCTATAATGTGTGACCTGCGATCTGTATCACCTCTTACTGTAGTGGCAGGCTGGTGATCATAGACAACAGATGCATCTCCAAATAAGCCTCCTCGCCCCCTCTGGACCTGCAGTATCAGGGAAGTTAATAACCTCTATGGATCCTTCCCATCAGACCTGCTGTGACTTCTAGCTGAAGGTCTCAGGGAAGTGCATGCTCTAGTTGAGAACCTGCCTCCTTCCTGTTGCTGGAGGGAGCTCTAGCAAGGGGAGGATCACAGAGTTTCATGAGGACAAAATGAGGAGATGAAGTGCATGCTCTAGTTGAGAACCTGCCTCCTTCCTGTTGCTCTAGCAAGGGGAGGATCACAGAGTTTCATGAGGACAAAATGAGGAGATGTGATCTCTCAGGCCCAGTGTAGGAGACAGACAACCCAGCACAAAAGATGTTCTGAAAGCAGACAGCCTCTTCTTACCTATAATTCATTTTATTTAAAATTATATGTATATGTGCATATCTGTGTGGGGGTATGTGCACATGTGAGTGTAGGTGCCCAGAAAGTCCAGAAGAGGCTGTCAGAGCCCCTGGAGCTGAAATTATGGGTGGTTGTGAGCTGCCTAGTATGGGTGTTTGGATTCAAAATCAGGTCCTCTGCAAGAACAGTCAGCACTTTTAATCACTGAGTCATCTCTCCAGGTCCAGGTTGCCAACTTGCTGAGGTCAGCAAAGGAAGTGGGACTGGGGAAACTTTTCCTTCAGCAGCACTAGAACTGAAAAGGTCTGACTGATAATCTGCCCCCACTGCTCATTTCATCCCTCCACCCTTCCCCCTCCCCTAGTCCACTGTGTGCTGCATGCACTTTTCTTAGAAAGCATCTGCAGATGGCGGTCCATGATATGGCCAAGACAGTGCTGTGGCATCACACCCTGGGCACTGGGGCCAGGGCAGCTCAGCTTTACCAGACAGCACCCAGGGATAGCCATCACACTGGCCTTCCCCACCTATAGTGGCTTTGACTGGCTTCAGTTGGAGGCTTTCTCTGGGAGCCTTTCTCTCCTTCCAGACCTAGACACTGCAGCACGAGATGGGCTACTTATCTTAGAATTAGGCTGTTTTGGAGTCTTGGAGAACAACTTTTTCCTTGTCACTCAAACACCCTGCACTGCCTCTAAAAGGCAGGTAAGAGCTGATCACCGGTCCCTGTCTAATAGTAATCAGTACCCTCCCAAACCCCCCCCTTTTTTTTTATTCTTCCCTTCTCCAAATTCTCCTCCTCCAAGGACCCCTGTGGGATGAGAACGGATCCAGCAATACTTCCATCTGGTCCTGCACCATGTCTGTAAAATTTACAAGGCTCTCATACTGCTGATTGTGTTCTCATTTACAATTCTCTGGGGTCATTGCTATGTCTCACTTTTTAAGTTTTTGTTCTTTCTCTGAGTTGAAAGCCCTATTAGACTGGAGTCTTTAAGAACAAAAAGACCTGGGCCTCCTCATCTCCCTCAATCCTCCCGCCCCTGCCCTCCCTGAGTTGTGCAGCATTTAGTCTGGGCTGGGCTGTGTTCACATATCCTCTGATTTTAGGCATACAAGATGGTAATAGGGAACTTGTGGTCTTCAGAGATCTCTGATATGAAGGACCACTATAAAAAGGAGATAGATAAAATAAAGCTCTGATACTTCAAAGGACTGTGTTTTGGGGGAGAAGGAGGAGTATACATGTGCCACAGTATGCATGTAGAGGTTAGGTGACAACTTATAGGAGGCATTTATCTCCTTCCACCATGTGGGTTCCAGGGATCAAACTCAGGTCATTCAGACTTGGCAGCAAGTGCCTTTACCCACTGAGCCATTATACCAACCCAAATTTCATTTTATTTTTAAAATTATGTGTATATGTGTGTGTGTGTGTGTGTGTATGTCTGTCTGTCTGTCTATCTGTATGTGGGTATGTTCATGTAAATGGCAGTGCCAGTGGAATCCAGAAGCTTCTGATTCTCTAGAGCTGGGGTTCAGGTGGTTATGAGCTGCCTGACATGGGTGCTGGGAACAGAACTCAGGTTTTCTGCAAGAGCATTTAACCACTGAGCCATCTCTCCAGCCCCACATCTAGTTTTTGCACTCTGAAAATGAGCTGCTGAGCCCTTGCTGAGGAGTGTCCTTACAACCCTGGGGCTCCCGGAAGGCTACTGGGTTCCACAGGTCCAGAAGGAGGTGCAAAGTGAAGAAGATTCTGCATTGGTTGTAAGGGCCTCTGGGACTCCTAGGAGAATCCACAGGCCTCATATATATTTATGTGAACTTAAGAGGCTAATGAGTGTGGTGGATCCAAGAACTCCTGCTTGGTTTGGTGAGCAATGGGGCCTACTCTTAGCATGGTCTTCTTTGTCTATACAGTTATAGGTTAAAATTGCAGATCTGGACTTGGAAATGCAGCTGACATGGCAAGCTGCCCAGCCTACAGCAGAACCAGAGGAGCTCCAGCAGGAAGCAGAGCCAAATGTACTGCAGCACCAGCCTGGCTGAGATCATCTTGTCCACCTTCCAGGGCAAGAGGCAGTATCCAACGCCTTGTAGATAGAGAGGTTGTTAGCCTATTCTTAAACGAGCCCTACCCCAATCACTCATCCTTCCCAATGACTGCATCCTGTGGAGGCCCCTCCCTAACACCAGTTTTGGTAAGCACAAACCCACGTTCTTCTTGTTGCTCTGAACTAAGGCCTGAAGATCAGTTCACTGCCACCTTATAGGCTATATTGGTATTAGTGCTGCCTGATGCCATCCTGGTCCCAGCTCATTGGATAATGGCTCTGTGCCAGGTCTGGGCATAGCAAGATGACAGTCAAATTTCATCCTTCTAAATATATGGTCTATGTGTGAAGACTCTCAAATATATCGATCACAAGTTATGGTGTTTGCTGAAATGGAGCAGCAAGCAGCCCTGCTTGGGAATGATGAGTATGGCTTCCTAGGAAGCCTGGCCTTGGAGTCAGCTAAGATTTTCCAGGTATAAAAGGAGGGGAAGATGGCTCAGTTGGTAAAGTTCTTGCTATGCAAGCATGAAGACCTAAGTACAGATCCCCTACACCCATTTAAAAGCTGGACACAATGGTGCCCCCAGAACTGGGGAAGCGGAGACAGGAGGATCCTTGAAGCTTGCTAGCCAACTAGTCTAGTTGAATTGGTGAGCTTCAGGTTCAGTGAAAGACTGTCTCAAAAAATAAGGTAGAGCCATGCCTGGTGACCCACGCCATTAATCCCAGCACTAGGGAAGCAGAAGCGGGCAGATCTCTGAGATCAAGGCCAGTCTATATATCAAGTTCCAGTCTAGCTGGGGCTACAGGAAAACCTTACCTCAAACAGACACAGTAAACAAGGTGGAGAATGACTGAGGGAGACACTGCAACATCAATCTCTGGCTTACACACATGCACACACGCAGAATGGAAGGACGAGGAGGAGCAGGAGGAGGAAGAGGAGGAGGAGGAAGAGGAGAAGGAAGAGAGAAGAGAAGAGGACATTCAAGTAGAAGGAACAACATGCCTGAAGATCAGAACTGAAAGTCTGGCCTGTGTGGTGAACAGCAAGTCACACTAAAAAGTCCTGGTCTGAAGGCAACAGGTAGCCAAGGTCTATGTTGAACCCAGAGGAAGCCTCATCCCTGAGCCAGAAAACAACTCTGGGCTGCACCGGAGTGGTCCCAGAGGCAGAAGAGTAGTTGGGAGACTCTTGTACTAATTCAGGCATAAAAGAGAGCTATTCGAGGTGCTAGAGAGATGGCTGAGGTTAAGAGCACTGTGTGATCTTGCAGAGGGCCCAGGTTTGTTTCCCAGCACCCACATGGCAGCTAACAACCATCTGTAACTCCAGTTCCAAGGAATCCAATGCCCTCTTCTGACCTCCACAAGCATTGCATGACACAGATCCACTTATATACATGCAGGCAAAACACTTGTACCTGCAAAATAAAAGTGAACAAATAAATCTTTTTTTAAAAATATTTTATCATTATTTTTTTAATTTTATGTGTATGAGTGTATTGCCTGCATGTAGCTAAGTGCACCCATGTCGTGCAATGCCCCCGGAGGACAGAAGAGGCCATTGGATTCCCGGAACTGGAGTTACGGACAGTTGTTAGCTGCCATGTGGGTGCTGGGATTCAAACCTGGGTCTTCTGCGAGAACAACCAGGGTTCTTAACTGCTGAGCCATCTCCCCAGCCCCATAAAAATAATTCTTAAAAGAGAGCTATTTGAGGAGAAGTGGCACTAGAATGAAGAAGCATTTTTTAAAAAGTTATACATGCTTAGTGTAAAAAACTTGGTTAATAACAAAAATAATGAACAAAATACAATCAACTACACCCATTCTTAACATTTTATTAAACATAAAATGTATAATAAAATGGAACTGGAATTATAGATGGTTGTTAGCTGCCATGTGGGTACTGGGAACTGAACTTGGGTCCTCTGCAAGAGCACCCAGTGCTCTTAACCGCTGAGTCATCTCTCCAGCTCCTTAAAAAATTTTTATATTGTAATTACCATACAAAGAAACAGGTTTCCTTCCCATCTTTTTTCCTATGAGATAGATGTTTTATTGTAGTACGGTTCTATAGTCTTTTTATTAAACATTTATATCATGAGTATTTATCAAGCCACAAGACTTCTTATCTTATCTGTTATCCTGACAACTCTCTAGTTAATGGTATGGATTCAGGAAGTATAAGCTACTTAGCCACTTTCCTGTTTCGGGGCTTTTACTTTGTGTTGGTGGTTTTTTTTTTTTTTTTTTTTTTTTTTTTTTTTTTTTTTAAAAAAAAAAAAAAAAAAAAAAAAAAAAGAACTCACTATGTACACCAGGCCAGCCTTGAACTCACAGAGATCCACCTGCCTCTGCCTCCAGAGTGCTGGGATTAAAGGCATGCATGGCCTTGTGTGGGTGTTTTTACAGCAATGTGTTTGGAAACAAACTTTGGGGTATTGTATAGTTTTCTGTTTGTTTTTACCATGCTAGAGATCAACCCTGCAGCCTCAAGTAGCTAGGTATGTGCTTTTCACTGAGCCACACCCCCATAGGCATTACATTTGATTCTGTCCCTAGTATAGGTTTCCTTCTAACAATGAATCATTAGGCCAAAATTATGAATGTATTTTTCTGTTTGTTTCTTTGTTGATTGGACAGGGTCTCACTTTCTAGATCAGCCTGACCTCAAACTCACAAAGATCCACTTGCCTCAAAATTAGGGATGTTAAACTAAAGCAGACTTTTAAACTCTTCTTTATGGTTTATGCTGTTTGACACACCTCCCCTAGGTAAATAATGTCGCCAGGCATGGTGGTGCATTCTTTTAATCCCAGTCCTCAGGAGCAGAGGTGGGCAGATCTCTGTGAGATGAGGCCAGCCTGGTCTACATATAGTGAGACTCTGTCTCAAACAAACAAATAAAGAAAGAAAGAAACAAACAAAAGCATCAACATTCCTGGAGGAACATTCCATAAGCACCTTGGTATTATACTCAGCATTTCACATGCCACTTCTTCAGGGAGCATAAACTACCTCTCCTCACATCCTCAGATCTGGACCAGGAGTTTCAAAGTCCACCCCGGAATAATTATCAACAAAGCATATATGATTTGCCTTTTCTTTCTGGGACAGGTAGATTTGATCATCCTAGAAAACACTATTCATCCTCTATCAAGGACAGGTCAGTGCCAGCTACATAGCTGGTCTTGGAGCATGGGCACTTGTTCTTGACACAAGACTGCTTCATGGTGGGAACCACCACATAACCCAGCTTTTCTGTGAAAGCCCCTGGTTCTACCCATTCTTAAAGTAGTTTTATATGAATGTGTCCCCTACCACATGTAGATGTGGGCTGATGTGGTCTTTTCATACATGCCAGATGGAAATTTGCACATAGCCCCAAGGGAACAATCGCATCATGCCTGGCTCATTACATTTTAATGTGTTCCTACACATTAAACTGGAGAGTTGTATGATTAAGGGAAAGAGAGTGGGGTTTGCAGTCAGGTGTATACTAGTTTGAGCCTGGTCAAGTTTCTTTTTGTTTTCAGCTTTTGTTTGTTTTGTTTTAACCTCTGAGAGCCTCAGCTTTCTCCTCAGTAACATGAGAGTTCACATCTTTGTTTTACAGATTCAGAAACTGAGGCTCGGGGATAACGTACTTGCCTAAGGTCACATGGCTAGTAAACAAAATGGCACCATCCCCATTCTCCCAGCACATTATTAAAATGAAAGTTTAAAATCTAAACCTTTTTTTGCTAGACAGGATTTGAACCCAGGGCCTCATACATGCCAGGCAAACACTCTATCACTGACCTACATCCCCAGCCCTAGCATCCAAATGTCTATGAGGTTTCAGCTTTCCCTAGGAAGCAGAGTACAGAGCCCTGTCCTTCCCAACTCAGCTGACCGATGTTCCTACCACAACACGCTATCTCATATTCTGCTTGTGGCATTAGGACCAGGAAGTAGTTAAAAAAATGTTTTTGCATAGTGTGTAATAGGAAATTCCGATTATTTCCTTCTTTTCTATTAATGGAAGTAAGATGTTAACAGGAAGGGCTGACACCAGCAAAGAGATGGTCTGAGTAAAGTCACATGCTGTTCCCAATCTCACTCCTCATCCATCTGCACACTATAGCACTGTCTCCTGAAATACAATATTTTACATCCGTGACATTGGGTCTCCTTGAGCTGTTTTGGTAAGAACTGAAAAATTAAATATGAGAGCTCCCACTTGCTGCCTCCTGCCTCCTCTGGAAGATGTGTTGGATCTCTGGGGAGACTTTGCAACGGACAGCTTTGCCTACCTCTCCATCTTCTGAGGAGGCCCTCTGGCTAGAGGCAGCAACTAAGGCCCCTATAGTCTCCTTCTATTTAAGGCCCCTCAAGTTGCCTTTCTTTAATCTAGAAATTAGAAAACACTAGATTTTTTTTTTTCATTGGCCGTTTCTGAGTTACTTAATTCATACCTCCTTACTCAACCCCTTGGCTTAAGCCATGTGGTTTGTGAAACATGACAGTGGGATGTTACTCTTTCAAAAGGACAGGCAGAGCAGGAGAAAGGGCTCTCTATTGCAAAAGTGGTGGCTTTCTTCACTTTCCCTGCCTCAAAAATGTAGTTGGAAGTATTCCAGCTTTGGCTGGAATCTGATTTGCTTGGGGGCATTGCATTTGTCAACAAAGGCTGTAAGCAAGCAAGTCTCAATATCCACTGGGAACAGAACTTGACAGGCCCCATACATCAAAAAGAACTTCAAAGGAAGAAGTCTGTCATCTGGAGCCAGAGGAAAGAGAATACCTTGCTCAGAAGGGTTACAACCTGGCCCCTCCATCAGGTGGAAATGTAAGGTTCATTAAAGTTTTGGCTCCTACAGTGGTGAGTTACTTCAAGAAGTATTACCTAGTGATCACCTGACAGTAAGGTATAAACTTGGGTGAAATTCTCATAGCTTCACAGGGAAGAAAAAATAGAAACAATGTGCATGCATGTAAATTGGGAGAAAACCAGTAAAATACTTAAATGGTGCCTGGTATACAGTGAGCACTTAATAAACACTAGCTGTTGTACTCAGAAAGCTGTCCATATATGATTGTCAACTGTCGGTACTTGTTGAAATGCCACTTCTTTTTTTAGGCATGGCTTTAATAAAAGGATGGTTATTTGTAACTTTCTTTACATCTATCTATAATTACCAATATTTTAATAGTGGGCTTCTAATTTTTTATTTTTATTTTTTGGTCTTTTTTGAGACAGGGTCTTCCTGCCTAGAACTCATGCTGCAGACTGGGTTGGCCTCAATCTCACAGAGATCTGCCTGCCTCTGCCTCCTGAGTGCCGGGATTAAAGGTGTGCGCCACCACACCTGGCTGAGTTCCTGATTTTTGTGTTCAAGTTTATTTTTCAAAACTTACAGGTTCCTGAGATCTGAGCTGAAGAAACACTAACCTAGGCACATATTTATTTCAAATAAAACTTTAATTCATAACTAGATTCCTTTTTGAGTGACCTAAGGAACCTTAACCATGTGGGTCTTTCCATATGTGCTTGCAAGGAACAGATGTATCTAAGAGAGGAAAGAGTGGACAGGTGGCCACAACCTCTGAATTCTGTGGAATTCCATTGCAAGGCCAAGAACCAAAAGATCCTGGCTATAGACATCTCAGCTCATCTCATTGGGAAGTATCCTCTTTCCTTCCCAGTGTCTGATCTCTCCTGCACCCTAGTGGGATGGTGGGAGACTGAAGTTATATCTCTCCCAGAGCAGGCCCACCAGTAGCAGCCAAGCCCATTAAACCCAGCATCACCCTTGCTGAACTTAAACAGTATGTGAGAGGAGATAGGGAAAGCACCTTCCTGGCTCTGTATCACACAGAGAATCACTGTGTTGTGCGCCATACACGGATACTTCCTATGTGGCAAGTTTGTGAGACCCTGAGGTAGTTTGTGAGACCCTGAGATAGTATTGCACTCCAATCAAGCCCTTCCCTGAGGCTGAGGACAAATGGGTCATTCACTTGTTCCACAAGTCTCCACTGAGCACTAAGTGTTCGACACTGTGGGGATGCAAAGAGGAATCAGATCAGCAGCTCACCTTTAGAGAGCTTACTGCCCAGAGGTACAAAAAGCCACGTGTGTGAATAGTTGTGTTTGCAGTGCTGGTCTAAAGGCATATGGGGATTTGGACAGATTCTTCTGACAGAGGGCAGTGAAGGAGCCCTTAGGTAAAGATGGCACCCAGGCTGTCTTAGAGCCCAATTTTTGAGTTTAGACCCATCCTTTAATATCTTCAGCACTTTGGTGTATTTTAGCTCCTTTTGGTACAGTACAAATCTGGGGTTTGAGATGAGGGAAATGGGCAGATGGTAGAGTGGGAAGTGGGTATCAACACCGCCCCCCCGCCGTGTTGTGGGTATAGTATAGCTGCTACCATCTTAATCAGAGGACCTATGGTTACCCTCATGAGGCCCTCTCAAAATTGGGCCTAGGAACATTCCCTCATAGAAGGGAGGGAGGAGAGGGTATCAGACCCTCATCTGAGGTTCCAGTCACACACTCCCTCCCATGCACCTCCACTCAGCCGCATCCAATTCTGCCCCAGCTGTGCATGGTCTCAAGAAGCGCTAAGAGTACATGGGAGTGGAGGTTAACTGAAGATGGAGACTCCACCCGTGCCACTTCTGGGAGGCCATCAAAACCATGGGTGGGATTTTTCAGTGATGTATCTGTTTAGGGGTCACCTACAGTCCCATTTTTTTTAAGTATTTTATTTATTATTTTTATTTTATGTGTATGCGTGTATTGCCTGCATGTAGGTAAGTGCGCCCATGTCATGCAATGCCCACAGAGAACAGAAGAGGCTGTCAGATTCCCTGGAACTGGAGTTACAGAGTTATTAGCTGCTGTTTAGGGGTCACCTACAGTCCCATTTTTTTTAAGTATTTTATTTATTATTTTTATTTTATGTGTATGCGTGTATTGCCTGCATGTAGGTAAGTGCGCCCATGTCATGCAATGCCTGCGGAGGACAGAAGAGGCTATTGGATCCCCTGGAACTGGAGTTACAGATAGTTGTTAGCTGCCATGTGGGTGCTGGGATTCAAACATGAGTCTTCTACAAGAACCACCAGTGTTCTTAACCGCTGAGCTCTCTCCAGCCCCCTACAGTCCTATCTTCAAGTAACCCTTCACCCATGCTTCAGTAATTAAGCGCAGTAAATCCACTGGTTCACTAAGCTAGACTCAGGTGAAATAATTTCTTTTCTGGCACTAATGCCATATCTGAAGTGTATAGGCATTTGTTCATATCTCCCCAGGATAAATGCTGCAACACCCTGTCACCTGAGTATCTTCTGGGAGGCTCTGGTGGGTCATTTTATCTTCTCTAAATCAGAGATCCTGAAGTGAGAGAACTGAAGCTCCAGCCTCCTTAACCTTTCAATCCCAGGAATTTGATGGTAAATTGCTCTTGAACTCAGATGGAGGGTTCGCGGGGGATCCAGAGAAGCCAAGCATGACTGGAAATATGGCCTCCAGCTTTGACATGAAAATAAAACAGAAAACCACCAAACAGACTGAACACTAAAAGAGATCAACAGATGCTGCTGAATCTGGACTATAGTTGAGCCTCAGTCTACTTTTCCCCAGGATCAGAGACAGACTCTCATCATCCTTCCTGAATCCTTCCATCCCACAAATAAAGATGAGAACCTCAAAAATTCATTCCTCGGATGCCTGATCTCTGGACTTACATATTTATAAAAGCTCCACTGTAGTGACAGTTTCAAGCATGTATACATACCTCCAAATTTAACCAACAGTATACTTTAAACACATGCAGTTTATCATATGCCCGTTACATCTCAGTGGAGCTGTTTTTAAAAAACGACTTTGAATTAGTATCAAATGTCCTCCACAGAGCAATATCCTCAGTAACTCTGGTGTAGGTCCTGCACATATTAGGATCCTGGGAAGAAGCCCCATTGGTCCTAAGCCACTCTCTAAAGGAAGCCCAAACAGGCAACATGATAACGATGTTCCAACAGGGGGTATCCAAGTTGCATCCTCCCTCTCCGATTCCCACTGGCTCCCTCCCATCCCTTTACCAGAACACTTTTCTCATTTTCAGTCACGGAGACACAAGGTCAAGACTAGTTTTCTGTCATTACTAACCAACTGCCACTGAACAAATGACCTCTGCATTTCAGCAGTTTGTGCCTCTGTAAGATGCAGTTATTTCAGAATCATGATGGGTATTAACTCAGTCTGCACAGGGGGTGCCTGTCACCTAACATGACCTCAATTAATGATGCTTAGTTGTATGATTGTGATGACCAGGGAGAAACGTTTAAAGGAGAATGAGAAGATGCAGGATGAGAGACACACATGAAAGGACTTTTTCTTCAACTATTTAAAGGGCTTGGAGATAGGAGGGTGTGTGGCCATAATGCAATAGAAAGGGTGTTACCTCTGAAGGTTCCTGGCCTTTGTCACTGGGCAAGTCACTTAGTCCACTCTGAGCCTGAGGGTCCATGTTTGATAAAGAATGATGAATACTACATGCTTCAGGGAACAGTGGTATTTATTATATGAGGTGACATGTGTACGAACAGGACTGGCACAGGGCTATCAGAGATAAACGTTTGAAGTTTCTCTTTGTAAGTGAGAGGGTCCTTAACATGCCAGGTGATTGATCTTTGTGGTCTCTGTTGGTGGCAGTTGCCAGGAAAGGAGCCTCCCATTCCAGAGAAAGTCATCCCTCACGCTGAGAGCTGTCTCAGGAAGGGCTCTTTGCAAGTTCTGAGCTCCTTCCTGTTTTATGATCAAATGGAGAATGAAGTCCCTGAAGCGATTTCTGTCGGGCAGAAGGTGGGACAGACAGACAGTCTTAGAAAAGTTTCCAGCAAGTCTAGATTTAACCCGTGTCAAGAAGCCTGGAAAAAGGTAGAAGACTACACAGTGAGTGGACATTTGTAACAAATAACCATACTGGCAAACCCCAAGGCAGCCAGCATGAACTTGATAGACCAGAAATCTTGATACCTTCCTTTCTGTTGATTTTTTGAGACAGAGTCTCATTATGTATTCCTGGATGGCCTGGAACTCACTATGTAGACCAGGCTGACCTTGAATTCACAGAGATCTGCCTGACTCTGCCTCCTGAGTACTGGGATTAAAGGCCTGTGCCACCCTGCCTGGCCCACAATACCTTCTTTTGCATGCAGAGCTCTCTCACAGGTCCTTTGAAGTACTGATGCAGGAGGTGTGCAAGTCCCAGGAGGGAATCGCTCTCCTCTCTAAAAGAAGAACTGACGTGGAACAGTGAGAGGGCTCGGTAGGTGGAGGTACTGGCATGCAGGCCTAATGGTCTCAGTTCAGCTTCCAGATCTCACAAGATGTCAGGAAAGGACAGACTCCTGAGAGTTGTCCCATGACCTCCACATACACACTGTGACACACACAGGCCTGCACTCGCACACACATGTAGACTCACATCCATACAAACACACACAAAAGAAAACAACAACAAAAAAACCCTGATATGCTCTAAGATGGGAAGGCCCAAGGACAACCAAGTACCAGGAGTGCTTGTCAGGGAGCAGAGACCAGTGTCAGGGGCCCTTTGTACTTTTCTAGTCCGGGTGACTATGTTTGTATGATTAGGCTTCAAAATGCAGGTATGTTTTAAAACCCTTGGGTTTGCCGGAGTGTTCTGGGAACTGGGAGCTGGGACCCACGTCTGGAGTCCCAAGTCTACCACTAATTGGCCATGTGATTTAAGGAAACCCCACCCCCCACCATCTCTGGCTTGGCTTCTCTCCTCATTCACCTTCTCTCTTCTGGTGTTTTCACTGCACCTGGCGCACTGTCACCGGCAATGTCAGCTGGTACATTTTGGAAGTGCAGACCCTTGGGGCCCAACTCAGATTTACAAAACCAAGAGTTTTGTAAGAGTTTATGTTTTAGCAAGATGCCCCAGCAAATGCCTAAGCTCTGAGAAGCACTGCCTTGGATGGCCTGAACGGTGCTACAGTTTAGATGTAGTTGGTTCCCTAAAGGTTCTTGTGCTGGAAACTTGTTCCCCCATGTGGCTTGGTCACCAGATAGCAGAACCTTTATGAAGTGGGGTTTAGTGGGAAGTGCTTACGCCTTTAAGTGTGATTGGTGGCTTTCTCCTTGGAGTGCCTTCAGAAATCTCAGGGCTTGCTAAAAAGAGTGGGCTTGACACCTCCCCTGAACCTCTCTGGCTTCCTTGCTTGCCCACTTGCTCTTTTTGCACTGTCCATTCCCTTCCCATTTCACCACTATGTTGTGACACAGCTGGGGCCTCTGGCCAGGATGGTGGTGCTATGCTTGTTTAGATGTTGCAGCCACCAGACTCATGAGCCAAATAAACCTTTATTTTGCAAGTTACCCAGCCTCAGGTATTTTGTTAGAGAAACACAAAACAGAAGAAGCCAAATAGCATATTAACTTATGGCACAAGAAGTCAAACTGCCTGGATTCCTGTCCTGACAGGGTTGCTTACTCACCATCTATTTAACTTCTCAAGGACTAAACCTCTGTAACATCCAGCATCTTCATCAGTCACATGGGATCTAAGAGTACCTACTTGATAGATGTGCCATAAGGATTGAACGAAATCATGTATATTAAAAGCTTTGCACTTAAAGGCTCCTTTAATGACTTCATTTGAGAAATTTCTCTATTGCTATGAGCCACACAGACAAGAGTAGAAGTGTTCCCATGATATAGGTATGGGGTATCTCTGTCAGGTGCTGCGCTAAGCTCAAGGATACAGAGGAAATGATAAAGATGAAATCCAGACTGGAAGAAACTAGTAGACAAGTGCATTGACATAGATGTTTGTGAGGTTCCCCTCCTGACTAAAGTTCACACGTTGAAACCTCAGCCCTCCATGTGATGGTTTTGGGCATGGCCTTTGGACGGTAATTATGTCCTGAAGGGTACAATGCTACAAGGAGTTCTCTAGCCTGCTACCACATGAAAACAGCAGCCAGCATCCCAAAAGACGGCCTTCAGCAGACACTGAACCTACCAGGACCTTGATCTTGGATTTCTCAGGCTGTAGAACTGTGAGAAACACATTTCTGTTGCTTATGAGCTACTAGTCCATGGAAGTGTATTACCGCAGCCTGAATGGGACACAAAAGATGTGAATAAGGTGAAAACGGATATTCAAGCACGTGGCAAACATTAGAGAGGAAAATATAATATGGTGATATGACATGACACAGTGAGGTCTATCTGGGAAGGTGTTCTGCTTAGACGGTAGAGGGAGTTCAGGGAAGGTCTCAATGAGGCAACATTTGCCCTGAAACCTGAAAGGCAGAGAGCCAGCCCTGCAACGATCTGGGGAAAGAGCATTCCTTGAATGGGGGTGTGAGGCAAAGATCTGAGAAGGCAGAAACCACTTTGGCATCACTTGGGACAGAGGTCTGAGTAGGGTCAGACTGCACAGGGGAGAGGCCTGGGAGATGTCGGGCTCTGTTCATAGGAAAGGGAAATATCACTGAGGGCAGAAGCAGCACAGGGGCAGGGAGGATGCCAGTGCGCAGGCAACGGGGCTGTGAGAGGCACTGTTGTTCAAACCTCAACAGCAAGAGCCCCAGATCTCACTTGGGGTAGAAAGAACGAGCCACTGGTTTGGTCGCTCTCCCACCGAGGAATATTCCAGGGTTCTGCAACGCAGGGTGGAAAGGGACCTAGCAATTCTCCCTTTCAGTCTCTCCTCCTTCGGGACGAGAGCAGAGAACCAGGAATCCCCTCTGGCCTGATCAGTTTCTGTTGCTATAACAAAATAAAACTGTGATTTATAAATAAGTTTATATATATACATATATATAAAAAATATATGTGAACAAACTGGAAGTTAAAGGTTGGGCAACTCCCTGCTTGTCCTCTCTCAATGGTCACATGGCGGGAGGGCATGCAAGAGAGGGATCACACTGTGAGGGAGGAAGTAGGAAGTTTGGGGGTCAGGCCCACTCTCATAACAAATCACTACTGCAGGAATTAACAGGGTCCCTCAATAACTACCTTAATTCCTTCCAAAGGTAGCACCCATTAAAGGGTCCACCAGCTCTGAACATCAACCCACAAGAGACCAAGCATCCAGCACAAAAACCTTTGAGGAACATACCACACTTGAACCATGACATCCACTACCACTTCTCCACACTGCCTGGGGTAGGTCCCCCAATCAAAACTACAGATGCGTGCTATTTCCAGAGTGAGACATATCAGGATATCAGTTCCCATTGTGTCCTCCTTCCACCCTCTGCTGCCCGCTCTCTGGCCAACCCCACTCCCTCTCCTGCTTCAGTGCTCTCCTGTGACTGTACCTGCCTGTACATAGTGTTGCTTCACTGTAGGCTGAAGAAGCTTCCATTTAATCAACCATTCTGTAAAACTCCTCTTCCCTCCTCGTCTATTCCAAACACTTTAGCATCAAATTCCACCTTGTCCTGGTATGCTTTTGTTGCTGTGACAAACTAGCGTGACCAAAAGCCACTTGGGGAAAAAAAGGATTTATTTCATGTACACTTACAAGGGAAGCCAAGGTAGGAGCTCAAGCCAGGAGGATCTTGAAACAGAAATCAATAGAGGAACGCTGCCTACTGGCTTGCTCCTCCCAGCTTGCTCAGCTATTTTCTTAAACAACCCAGGACCACCTTCCCAGGGATGGCACTGCTCACAGTGGGCTGGGCCCTCCTACATCAAACATCAATCAAGAAAATGCTCTACAGACATGCCCACAGGCCAGTCTGATGGAGGCAGTCTCTCAACTGAGATCCTCTCTTCTCAGGTACATCCAGGTTCACGTCATGTTGACAAGACCGAACCAGCACACACCCTCCTGTCTGACATGGTTCACCATTTTCTTTTCCTGTCAACCTAGTCCCCTGACAGCTTTTGTGAGGCACAGTGTCTCGGTGGTTCCAGCTCCACTCACAGGAACAAACACAGGGGCTTGCCCCAGATTGAATTATTTAGCCTCTCAGAAGATCTACCTCCAGCCAAAGGGAAACAACTTGCATGGAAACATTGTTATAAAAACCAAACCTAGGTTAGAGACATCTCTCCCCCTTCTGAGAAAAGTGACAGTTTGATTTTGTGGTGTCGGGGCAGGATTCATATCACTGCAGAGATCAGCTGGGTCTGAAATATCTCTGACCGAGCAACAAACACATCCATCTCCAGGCCAGCCTGTCATCCCCTCCTCTAGGCCATCTTCCTTTCCAGCTGCCCACTGGGCATGTGACTTGGAACAGAAAAAAAGTTGACAAATGTGGGTTATTGCTTGTTTTAGTTCAAGTCGGTTCAGCAATACCAGAAACACAAATGTCTTTTCCCACTTTGTTTAGTGCTTTTTATGTTAACATTTGATTGTCAACTTCAAACAGAGTAAAAAAAAAGATGAGCAGGGGCCAGTGAGATGATTTCGGGCACTGAGTTCGATCCCCAGGACCCACATGGTGGAAGGAAAGAACCAACTCCCACAAGTTATCCTCTGGCCTCACATGTTCTCTGTGGGGGTTCCACTCCCTACATAGACACACAATACATAAATGGATATTAAATTAAGAAAAAAAAAAAGATTAGCAGAAGAGACCCTGGGACTTTTCCCACTTTGTTTAGTGCTTTTTATGTTAACATTTGATTGTCAACTTCAAACAGAGTAAAAAAAAGATGAGCAGGGGCCAGTGAGATGATTTCGGGCACTGAGTTCGATCCCCAGGACCCACATGGTGGAAGGAAAGAACCAACTCCCACAAGTTATCCTCTGGCCTCACATGTTCTCTGTGGGGGTTCCACTCCCTACATAGACACACAATACATAAATGGATATTAAATTAAGAAAAAAAAAAAGATTAGCAGAAGAGACCCTCCACCCATTTGGAAGACTTGAACAGGCTGTTCTGACCCAGGCTTCCTCTGAGAAGTTGTTGAAAGCTTTGACCCAGGATGAGATTCTATTACCACTGTTTATACCCTAGGGAAGTAACAGCCCCAGGGAAGGATACTGGGTCACTGTCCACAGTTAGTTTCTTGTGATGATGGGGCCAGGCAAACAGCAAAGGGGAGCAGGTGTGGGCATAGCAAACTCCCTGATAGCCTCATGGCTCCATCAGTAACTACTGAGGGCCCGGTACTTGCTAAGTGCGCCCCCTATGTGTGCTTTTCCCTCCATGCTTTTCTTTCCATCTCTGAGGCCCAGCCATAGGCCTGCCACACACACTGGCTCATCTACTGTCCACCGTGATGCTCCAGTCACTACCCAGTCCAAGCGTGCAGGCCTGGGGACCAAGGAGCTGCAAAAGCCTTAGAAGATCACATGTTTTTATTTAAGGTGAGGGTCAGCAGAGGCACTGAACGGAAGATGGCAGGACGGAGGAGATTTGCGGCTGCTCACTTCACACCCCACAATACAGAGGCTCCCCCAACCTTTCCCTCCAGCTGGGTCAAATGGGGGATTCTTGATTCGTTCCCCTCTGTTTGTAGGTCTAAGTCTTGTTTTTGTGGCCACTGCAACACCCCTCCCTGTTCATATAATCTAGATGTGAATCTCCAATTCCTGAATGCCCATCGTAAGTGCCGTAAGCTCTGCTCTAGAGCTTTTCAAATGTCCTTTTGTTTTTAATCTCATGGGAATCTTATTAAAATGCATTTTCTGGTGCAGGAGGCACTGTGGGTCTGCATTTCTATCAAGCTCTCCTGGAAAACAACTGCTGCCTGTCTAAGGCCCATACCCTGAGTGGTAAGACACAAGGGTAATTGGCGGATGGCGTTCTCTACACTGTCCACCACACTGAGAATCTCCTCAGTCCTGAACAGCCTGGGGTAGCTAACTGTACCTGCTACACAGGAAGGCTTCCCAGTGGAAGCAGCAGCTGGCAGCTGGCTTTCAAAGGAAGCTCCCTAAATGCCTGCCTGATGAGCTGGGATGGGGAGAAGCACTGTTAGATGGTGCAGCTGCCTCTCATGACCATGGCCACGTGAAGCGCTTATCTGACAGTATCTGCCACAATCTTCTCATGAAGATTATACGAGCCAATGAGGGAATGTGTACAATCCGTTCTTAAAGCACACCCCCCAAGCTTTTGGTGATTAATGGCTGACTTGTGTTTCTTCTGTTCACTCTGCCTCAGTGAAACCCTGGTAGGGTTCATAAGTGAGGAGGACCCACCAAGGCAGAAGAAGAGGCAAAGACAGAAAGAGGGCTGGGGAGATGGCTCATTGGGCAAAGTGCTAGCTATGCAAGCATGAGGATCTGAGTTGGCATCCCTATCACCCTCATAAAAGCCAGGTGCTGCAGAAGCATCTGTAACCCCAGCACTGGGGGAGAGAGACAGATCCTGGAGGCTCAACAGTCAGCTACTCTAGCCCAAGCCAGCTTCAGGTTCAGTGAAGAGATCCTATCTCAAAAAATAAAGTGGAAAGTGATGGAGGAAGACACCCAACATCAACCTCTGATCTCCACACGTGCAGAGAGCGGAGCAAGCACCCCTTCACACACATGCACACAGGCGCACACCAAACTGGAGAGACATCTGTAGATCTAATGAGCTGTCCGGTGTGAAGGGGCTTCGACTTTTGCATAAAAGAGGTCTCCCAACACCAAACATACACACAAAGAAAGGGAAGCGACAAAGAGGGCGCTATGCTTCATGCACTGGGGAAGGAGCCCCAGGACTGGCCGGGAGCCCATGCCCAATCTTTTGCCACTTGGCCCAACAAACCAAGTCAGTAACAAGTCAGCATTTCTGGGCTGGACTTGCCTAAAAGGAGGGTGAAGTTCAGGACAGGATAGGAAGGAAAAGCTACATGCCCTTAAAATTATTAAATGGAGCATGGCGTAGTGGCGCACGCCTTTGATCCCAGCACTTGGGAGGCAGAGGCAGGTGGATCTCTGTGAGTTCAAGGACAGCCTGGTCTACATAGTGAGTTCCAGGACAGCTTGGGCTACAGAGAGAAACTGTCTCAAAAAGACCAAAAAATAAATAAATAAATAAATAAATAAATAAATAAATAAATTAAATTAAATAAAAAATTAAATGGAAATAAACTGCTAAAGTTTGGAAGGCCTGAACTGTTCTACTTGGTGACAAGTGGGCAACAAAGGGCTTTAGCATCAACCCTCTCCCCCATCCTCCTCCTGCCCAGCTCTTCCTTCCCTGTGTCAGTGTTGTCCAGGGTGCTCTGAAGGATGGATGGAGTGCAGCCTTGACCTTGAGGCTTCTACTGGCAAAGTTTCCTATTATTTTTAAGTGCCTTCATTATCCATTTCCTAGAATTCCCCACAAAAGGGATTCCTGGGAGAGGAAACATCCTGACTTCTTTAAGCTTTTCATATTCATTAATGTTTTCCTTTGATCCTGCTTCATTCATCTCCAAGTACCTAACCTGGGCTGGTGGCTCAGCATGTGATCACAGAGAGAAAATCCCAAATGCTACCATAATGTGATATGAACTATTAGAAAAGTATGAACAAGGTGAGGCACAGAGCTCTCTGTCTGGGGAGACAGAGAAGGCTTTGCAGATGAAGCCAAGTTGCAGGCTGGGAGGGAGCTGGTCTATGGAAGTCAATGCACAGGGGATTAGAAGATCAAGGTAGAAGTCTCTGAGCAATGTGTGGGATCCAAGACAAAACGGCACCACAAGCTTGGGGCCAGGTGACAGCCAAGCCTTCCAGGAGTGGGTACTGTCTGTAACAGCAGTGGGGTTTACATTTGGAGGAAACAGTCACAAGGAAGGCAAACTTCACAGATCCCTTCTTACCCTCTTTGACCTGCTTAACTGAGTCCTCCTCCCCACTTCCTAGACCTAAGAGCTGGCTAGGAGAGGGAAGGGGCAGGAAGAAGGTCAAGCTACAGTGGTGGTATGAGGGGGACAGTCACTTGGATTCCTCAGGGACCAGGAGGCTGCAGGACTCTGGGAACAGGGTGTGAGGCAGTAGAGCTGAGAAGGTGGCCTGGCTCCCAGCCTCCCCTCTGTGGGGGGTGGAGGGAGGCAGGTGGAGGGAGGCAGGTGGAGGGAGGCAGGCAGAGCCTGCTGCCCCTGGATATTGGTTGCAGGATGAGTGATGGATAGAACTCCCCAAGGAAAGCAGATGGGGACCAGGCCTCTGAGAATAACCCAGACTCCACCAGCCAGGCTCTATAATGTGTACAGAGTGAGACTTCTAAGCCTGCAGGAATCTGGGACACCAGCCTAGTTGTCTTTTGTGGAGAGAAAAATCACACTTTGTTGTTTGGGTTAGTGGAAAAAACCAGGTTTTTCTTCTCACCTTGAGGTTTTCCTGTCTTCCCAAACTTAAAAAGGAAATTTGATTCAACACATCTTGGATCTGGGTGTTGGACTTTTCAGAGTCTAATTTTGGCCAGAACATGACTCCCTAAGAACACAGGAACTTGTGGCTATGTGTGAGGACAGGCCCCAAAGTGGCCTTTGTCTGTGTATCAGCCAGTCATGTGCCATGTAAAGATCTAGTCAATAATGGACCAAACAGTCATTTGGTCTGTACAAGCACATCTCCTAGTGACGTTGTAGCCATCTTATTTGTATAGCTACGTCTGATGTTTGAACAGGGACAAAATCACCTATCAAAGCATTTCTGAGAATACTTGCTGTCATTACGTGGCATGTGACTGTATGATACACTGCTTCTCTCTCTCTCTCTCTCTCTCTCTCTCTCTGTATGTATGTGGTATGAAGGCTAGACATCAATCTCAGATGACTTCCTCCTCTATCACTTTCTTTTTTTATCTTTTATTTGTATGAGTGTATTGCCTGCATGTATGTAAGTACACACATGTGCAACACCCGCAGATCAGAAGAGGGCATTGGATTTCCCTGGAACTGGAGTTATAGATGGTTGTTAGCTGCCATGTGGGTGCTGGGAATCTAACCCAGGTCCTTAGCAAGAACAGGCACTTAGTCACTGTCCAGCCCCTTCCTCTATTGCTTTCCACCTTAGTTTTTGAAACAGAGTCTCTCCAAACGTTGAGCTCACTGTTTGGGCTAGTTGGCTGAGCATCCCCTTGTCTCCCTCTCCCCAGCATTGGGGTTAAGGATGTGTGCTGCCAAGCCTGGCTTTTACATGGGTGCTGGGAGTCTGAACTCAGGTCCTCATGCTTTTGAGGCAAGCACTTTACCCAGAGCCATCTCCCCAGCCCTGCTTCTTTGCTATTGTCCTCCCGTATCAACATGGAAGCAGAAGGCAAATTGCATGATCTACACTCAAGCTCCAATACCTGATCTCGTATGCGTCACTTTTAACCTGTAAAAGAAGAATAATAACAACCTCAGAGGTTGTTGTAAGGAGACAGGAAATTATCCACATCAGACTCCCTAATGCAATGCATAGTGATAGCAGTTCTCAGTAAAGCATTACTGGATCATGAAAACAGAAATGAATCAATTAGTACTTTGCCCAAGTAGGAGTACTCCAGGGTGACAGGCTTATGGAGTAGAGGCATGGGGAAAGGAAGGCCTACAGACTGTGGAACCGCTGTGGCAACGTGTAAACAATATGCTAAGCAGCTAAGGAAGGGCAATCTCTCCCACAGCTACATAACACAAAAGTTATCCTCCCTCCCAGAGAAGCTGCAGACAGATGGGGCACAGATGGGTCTATGAGCCTTGTCAGGTTTTGGAGCAGGATGATATTCCCCAAAGGACATTAAGGGACCTGCCAGCAGGGTAAAGGAACAGCAGTGGGCTAGCCCAGAGGGCCTGATGTCAGCTGACTTCAAGCAAGTCCACCAAATACCTCATGGGTTGACACTGTTGCAAGCAAAGACAGTCACAATAATAACAACAGACATTCATTAACTGCTTATTATGTAGCAAGCAGGGAGCGTAGACTCAAAATGCATTACTACATTTAGTTTTCACAAAAAATGCTCTGACATTGTCATTACATGCAGTGACTGCTGCAAAAATGGAGGTTAAGGAGGTGAAGTCATTTGCCCAAACTCATGCAATTATGAAGTGGGCCAGCCAGAATAAAGCCAGGGTCTGGGACCCCAGGGACCTGGCGCTTACAGCGGTTGTTCTATGGCTGGTCTATAAGGAAGCCTTATGTGCCTCCCCCCTGCTTTTCCCTTGAAGAGTGATTGCAAATAATTGGAACTGTCGTTGGAAGTAATGCAAAGTGACAGGGGTTGGGTTAGAAGGCAGACTGCTCCATCTGACCGAGCCCCTCAAATCCAAGCCTAAATTTAAACAATGAAGTCACAAAACAATTTCCCTCTCAGGAATTTTATTTCTTTTCTCTCTTTTTTTTTCCTGCTTCCTTCCACCACCCAGAACAGAAATCAGAATATGTCAGGGGCTGAATGTCTGTTCTGTACAATGGATGTCTTCTGGAACAGAAAATTCTTTCTGGGCTTAATTCTATTTGTTTTACAGTTGGAGGAAACCATATATAACAGTGAGACCACCATTCTTAATGAACATATCTAAATTCACTGATATGATGCTTCTTTTTAACATCCCATGAGGGATGAGGAGATGGAAGTGACAGGTTGTGATGAAGAATAAAAAGCAAGGCCACCAGGGATGCCGGGAGATTCAATTCCTCCAGGAAGCCCCTGGCAGGATGCCAAGGACACACTGATGAATCCAGCCTTTCTGATGCTGATGGGGTGACCCATCAGCGTGCCAGCTGCTTTCTTAGCATCAACCTCAATAATGTGGAAGTGTTGTGAGGGACCAAAATCCCCTGAAGATGCAGGGAAGACCCTGCCTCCTACCACAGAGCTCCCAGGGGTCCATGTGTTCCTCACGCATACTCTATATATGTACAAGCCCTGGTTTGGGATGTCTCCCTGACTGCTCAGGGCCTGGGTGGTAGAAGCTAACCTTCCATATTATTAGAGTTTCAGAGCCTGGTTTGGGGATGGTACTTGCTTCTATAATTGTTTTGCGAGGGAGAGAATGTGAATGAAGGAGATGGGATGGCTAGACACGACAGCTACAGATGCTGAAAGGAGACTGGTGGGCTTCCGCTGCCATCCTTGACACAGAAAGCACTCAGAGAGGACCATTCCATAGAACAGAAGGCACCCTGTGAGGCCCTGTGGACACCGGATCGGTTTAGCTTAGCTTTCACGCCACTGTTTCTAAGTCTTCCTCCCCCATCCCGCTTTGTCCTCCCTCTCGTCCTTTTCCTCCTCCCTCCATCCTCCTTTCTTCTTGATGGTTGGCTTTCATGACCTGACTTCTCCAGACCTCCTCTGCTGCCTCTTTAGAAAAGCCTCCACTCACTGAGGAACAATTCTGAAGAGTGTCCCCCACTCTTCCCTCTCAGGGACCCAAAGGAAACCAGCTTTCTTCCCTGCCTTCTCCTGAGACAAAGCAGTTTTCAGCCTTATCATGGCCAGACTTTGGCTGAGGCTATACACACACTGATCCAACTGACTGCCACTCATAAAATAATGGTTTGTTTCAGCATTCTTCCCCATTTTGGTTTGTAGGGTGCCAAAGGAAATAAACTTTAATGTTTTCAGAATTCAGACAGTCGGGAAGTTCAGAGAATCTGAACCTTTTTGGGGGGAGGGGAGTACAAGTCTACATTCTTCCTTTAGGGTACACAATAGTCAGAACTACTAACACCAGAAATTTAACTAGAAAATGCAATATACATGCCATACAGTCTCCGAACCTTCGCAACTACGGCCAAAAGACCTTGAGCTAATACAGGAGGTCCCTGTATTTGACCCCAAAGCAGGGCATGCCACCTCATCAGGAACCTTGAGGATGGCTACAGGCCTCCAAGTAGTTAGGAGGAGCTAACAGTGGGATGCACACAGGATATGTGCTCTAACTCACTTATAAACATCATTGGTCATCCAAACAAACATTTGTGAATCTTTGTAGGACAGCCAGCTGTGTGTCTCTTGGTAAAAGGGGAAGCTCACAGTCTTGGGAATCCCCAGTCTATCGTTAGCATCCCTGCTTAGCAATTCATAACAGTGTGTTCTTGGTAAGTTCACTTTACTTCTCAGAGCCTTGGTTTATTTATTTGTAGAATAGAGGAATAACGACATTTACTATGGAAGAGCAACTTGAAGGTAATACAGGGCGTGCTAGTGTACTTTGTTCTCTCTCTCTCTCTCTCTCTCTCAGAGTTTATGCTGCTGGGGTGTCACGACCCCTAATTTATAGTCCTGCCCAGTACACCTGGCCCCTCCATGCTCCTTGTCATGTAGGCTATCCCAGACTAAATCATGTGGTGAGACGCTTCCTGCCATCTGCTGAGAGGATATAAAAGTCAGGTATTTTCCTTTGTTCAGCGGATTTGTCTGCACCCACCCACCCCATCATCCTGTCCATGATGGCTATCTCTCTTTTACTTTAACCTAGTCCTCTAGGTGAAGGAGGCTCTCCTTCCCTTTAAGGTCCCATCATGTTGTCTCTGGCATAATGTACTGTCCCTTCCTAATGCTCTCCCACCTCAAGGCCAGACCATAGCTCCAATGGTTGGGGAGGGGAGTCTCTCTCTCTCCTAATAAAGCTCATTCCTGAAGGGTAATTTTATGTCAGTGACTTTCCTGAACCAACCCACCATTCACTAGCTCCTTTCTTATTTCTGGCACTCTATAAGCTGCTAAACCTTGTACAAATGTTAGCAATTGAAGCAGGTGCCGTGCCTTAATCTATAACCCCAGCAGTTGGAAAGATGAAACAGGAAGATTGCTGTAAGCTTGAGGCCAGGCTGGGCTACAGAGTAAGACCCTGTCTCAAACAGCCACCAAAACATGTCACAGATTTACTGTCATGGTAATATTCCTACTAACGCAATTCTCTCTCAGAGTATTTATTATAAGTAGGCTAATAACATACAATTGAAATTTCAAACCCCAAACACAAATTCAAATTCATGCATGGAATCTATCAAGTTATACCCTTAATAGGTATATTTATTAATTGTAAATCATGAATTAATTTTAAAAAGAAAAGAAAAACAGGGTCATCAGGACAGCTCAGTGGGCAAAAGCACTGGACACCAAGCCTTATCGCCTTAGTTCTGTCCCTGGAACCCACGTGGTAGGAGGAACCAGCTTCTATGGACTGACGTGACTTCTACATGCATTCTGTGGCCCATGCCTCCTCCCACATACAGAAAAATCTAATTTTATTTTTAATGCAGAAGAAAATGTTTAATGCTTACAAATAGTTCTGCACAAAAGATCTTTAACACCAAAGTCACTCCTGGGTTATCTCTGCTTGGTGTTGTTTGTATGCAATGGCCTAGGACCAAGTTCTTTCGGTAAGGATTTCAGACACGGATTCCCTAGGCTTGCGGATCTGGTCACCGCCCTGACCTTGAAAATCACTCTGGCTCACAGGGCTGCAGGGCAGTTCTGGGATGCAAGTCACTACTACTTTGTTCATCTTACTTGGCCCTTCTGGGTTTGTAATCACCTGCCAAAAATTGTTACAAGTGGGCAGTACCTGAAAAAAAATTAAGCAGGTTATGGTGGCAAAACTATGTCCTGACCAGAACTCAGAACCTCAGGGAAGGGCATCAGAAATGCCTTAGTGCAGTTTCATTTTACAGAGAAGCAAGGGAAGATCAGGGTAGGTATGATGTGCTTGGAATAACACAGCATTACGAAGGAACAAGAGTCACCGATTTCCAGTCCTGTTTCTTGTATGTATACAACCACATCTTTGGAATCCTGGGTATTAACTTTTCTTTCTGACTACATCAAACATAGCCCATCAAAGTTTCCAGGATTTCCAGTTATGATGGTTAAATTGAAATGTTACAACATTTTCCCTATTTTTTATTCCAGCAATTTCTCAACATGAAAACCATGCCAATTACTCAGCACTCAGCTCATCTAACTGAATTCAACACTGGAAGGGCAACTGCAATCTTGAAGCTTATCTACGGGAGCTGAAGAGGAAGGAAAGTCATTTTCTATTTCAAGGATGTGTGATAGAACACATCAGGCAATTGGGGTTCTGGTCTTGCCCTTTCCACTAAGCTAGCTGGATAACTTTAGCCAAATCTCTCTTAACTTTGGTACCTTCTTAACCATAAAGGAAAGAGTAAGGAAGAGTAAGAGTTACATAAGGAATGAACTTAGGTTACAAGAAGGCTACCAGTAGGTCAACGAAGCCCTAGGATTGGCAATTGCTTCACTGGCAAAATCTGATGTATGTGTGTCTTCTAAGAAATGGACTTGCAGTTTTCATTAGCTTCTCAGAGGGGTCTGGGTTCAAAATTTTAAGAACCAGTGATTTCAGTTGGTAGTAGCTTAGTTTCCCTACTTCTGACAATCTTTGATTATATCTTAAAAATCATTTGTCTATTAGTTCATCATCATCATCAGGTACTTAGATTAAATATATTCATGTGTTGTTCAACTGAGCATAAGATGAAAAAATAAGGTGGGACAGGATGTGAGCCAACTGGGACCATGTGACCATCACCACTCATGTGGGAAGATGACAGAAGGACGTGGGATCCCACTGAGATCTGTCATTGTACTACAAACCTAGGGACTACACATGCAAGCCTTCCTCAAGTTCACTGTGTGAGGAACCAAGCTCCTCTCCTGTCTGCTCAGAATAGTTTGTATTCAGTATTAAAAGCAATGGATATGAACTGGGGATGTATAGCTCAGTAGTGAGTGTTTGTCTAGAGTGCTCTGGGCTGGCTCCCCAGCAACACACAAATACACACACACACACACACACACACACACACACACACACAGAGCAATAGGTACTTTGCATTCTGACCTAAAAAGTTAGTTTTTAAAAATAACAAAAAAATAAAGTAATGAGAATGACTAAAATTTTTTGGAAAATTAAGGTCATAGAATCATAGAAATTTGTAATGCAAGGTCCTTCACCTCACCCTCATTTTACAGACAAGAGACAGGGAGCTGGAACCCAGACAGCTTGCCACTCTCTAGTTCAGGCTCTGTTTCCTGTCAGCTGGCCCACAAGGCACAGAGTATAGGATGGAGGCTGGGTCAGGCTGGACACAAGTGACAGCTATTACAAGACCAGGGGAGACATTAAGGCAGAGTAACGAGAACCCAAAGGGTGGAAGGGTGGGGTGCTCCACTCCTTCTGCTTCTTAGAGAACACTGGCTATTCATACGAGGGGGTGGGGGCACTTGGCCTTGCTCACTAGCGAGTCCAAAAAGCAAGGGGTCAACTGACCCATCCTGGTTCAGATGAAGAGCCCTCTGAGTCCTCCCAACTCTCCTGCTAAGTGTGCATTCCCTACAAAGAAGGCTCTGAATAGAGTCATCCATGATCAGAAACAGCACCAAAAAAATGCCCATTTAAAGGGTCAATAGAACAGCAGAATTTTGGATTCAGGGAAGTCTGGATTTTCATTTTGGCTTTGCTGAAGGGTTTCTAAGCACACTGAGGCTCAAAGCCACTTTGCAAATATGGGCTAATCCAGCTGGCACAACTGCTTTCCCTGTGGGCTCCTAACCCATGCAGGGTCTCATGTGGAGAGGGGTCCCTTTGATACTGCTCTCTTTTGAGGCCTGTCACTTACTTGAACAGTTTAAGCAACTTAGATCTAGAACATCAGAGTCTGAGTCTGTCAACAGCCTAGACATGGCAAAAGCTTAAGAGCAGGTGTCAATAAAGATTCAGTGACACAAATTCCAAGTCAGTAATCCTCCTTCCTCTTCTTCCGAGACTTTAGTTTGTAATAATAACATAATGACAGACCCAAGAAAGAAATCAGGAAGAGAATCAACCCAGCAGTTTACTGTCTTAACAGAGAAATTAGGCAGAGAATCAACCCAATAGGTTACTGTCTCACCAGAGACATGATTACACCTAGTAAGTGCTCAATAAAGAAGCTGAATCCATGACATTTTTGATATCGATCTCAGATCTTCCTTTCTCATAAACCAAGAGGATGACCATCATCAAGGGTCACATCCAGTCCCACCAGCTGACGCCAAATGACCATTTGAGCCAAAATCACTCTTCACTTTGCATGGTATCCTGCACTTAGCCTATACTCAAATCCCATCTTTGCTAATTATGAGCTTGTGGCCTTGACCAGGTTATTTGACCTTTGTACACCTTGATTTATTCATCTGCAAAATGAGATTAGTCCTAACAGCTAGCCAGTAGGGTTGGTGTGAAGAACAGAGGGATTAACATGAAGTGCTCGGGCTAACAAGGACTTGAGTGTAAGTTGGCATTCCGCAAGTTGAATCTACTGAACATCAGGTTATTCGTAGCTTAGAGGTGGAATCAGGAGGGGTGACAAAGGTGCTATGATCTATGGCAGCCGAGCTCAGGAGCAGTATTGCAATAATTGGCCAATATCTCAAAGAATTTGGAAAGGGTCCTCTCCACTTCCCTGCTTTAGTGACAGCTCTACTCTTCTACAGCTGAGGCAGTTACCAGCCTAGGCATGCCAAGTTGGTATGAGGGTTTTCAAAGGAAGATGGAGAGCTCTTGATCACCACACCAAGCAACTGGTTGGTTTTCCTTCATTTTTGTTTGCTGGTTCTTCTAGGCTCCAGCCCCCATCTAAGTCCTGGTCCTGCTGGCTCTCAGGCCTGGATGAGCCCCAGGAACCATCTCATTTTCTTACATGAGAGCTATGGAATGAAACCCTACATAGTAAGCTGGTGGGCCACCTGGTTAGTCACTTCAAATCCACTGATCAGTTCTCCTATGGCCTGGTGTCCACCACACCTGATCTGCTCTTGGATGTTCTGAACTCCTGCTACATTTGGGTTTTGTCTCCAGATGGATTCTATCCTTGCTTTTTGAAACATACTGTGACTATTGTCCAGTGGTTCTGCTGCCTTCCTGCCCAGGTCCCTCACATGTCCTCTAGCCTCTTGCCCCACCCAACGCTCTGTGCCCTAGCCTGCATACCCGCCTGAGTCTAACACAGGCATGCCAGCATGTGCCCTAGGGCATCCAGGCCTCGGGAGACTGGCCTGGGTCCCACCCACCTAAAAAGACCCAGAAGAGTTCTTTCTGCCCAGGAGCCAGGGTCAGCAGCGCGCAGTGTCTGCCCTTCTCTCGGTGGCTTCCTTTGCTACACCGGTAACCAGGTCTTCAGGCTCCCTTTGCTCAGGCTGCCCTCCATCCAAGCTCTTCACATCCTGTTCTCCCCTCCTCGGTTCTCTCTGCTTCCCTGGCTTTTCCTTTCTCTCCTTCCCGGGCTTGCTCTCAGCACCGTCTGAGGCCACCTGGCTTCTTGGTGCTTCTTGCGCCCTGCCCAGTTTCCCTCTCTCCCTTTTCTCCTTCCTTCTCTCCTCCCTCTCCCTCCTGCTTACCAGTCAACACATCTGTTTCTAATCTGAGCGCTCAGAGCGCCGGTTTGAAACAAAAAAGCTCCCCCACCCTCAGAACCTGGCACAGAAATCCCTGGATGAATCTTCCCTCCCCCAGTTCTCCTCTCTCCCTCGATACTCCTGAAACCAAACATCGCGCTCAAAAGTACCCTCCACACCACACCAAACGGTTCTCCGTCAAACTCCACCAGGAAACGCCCCCACCCCGGAGCTGGCTGGAGGGCCCAGATGCGTGAGACATTTCCATGGCCGACTGGGCGGTCCTCAGCTGCCAGTTGCGCTCCTGGGTGGCGCGGAGGCAGGGACCGATGGGTTACCGCACTCTGGGCTGCGGGAACGGCGGTGCTGAAGACCAATCTCCCCGGAACGCAGGGATGAGCTAGCCAGGGCCATCCAAACTCTCGTCCTCCCCAAGACACTCACCTAGCCAGAGGAAGAGGAGGGACATGCCGATCCCTGGACACGGGCACTTCCCCGTTCAGCGCTGCCGGGCTGCAGGACGACGGGGCGCAGCCGACGGACCTTCTGCGAGCTGGGCGCGGCGCCTCGGGGTGCGCGCGGGGGGCTGCAGCCATGTGCGGGAGGTCCCCGCGCCCGGGTCCCCTGCGCGCTGCGCTCCCGGGGCACCGAGGGCTTTTAGCCCTGGCCCCAGCAGCTCGCGCCAGGGCAAGAGCCCGGCCCAGGGTCAGGGAGGGAAAAGGCGAGGCGACAAGGCGCTACCGCGCCGTGCAACACTTTTCCCTGTTTGGAAAGAGAACCGAGTGGAGAAAGAGAGGAAAAAAAAATTGAGCTGGAACCACATGGTTACCTCCTACCGCAGCCCCTCCCTCCATCCCTCCCCTCGCCCTCCCTTCCCGCTAGCTCCCGCCCTCCCTCTCTGCGTTTGGGGTTAGCTGCGGGAGATGCTGGTCGCCGGTTTTACCTCCCACTCGGGAGGGAGGGCCTCGGCCCGGGGTGGTCGCGAGAGGCGCTCGGTACCGAAATGATTCAGTGTGGGAGAGAATCCGTAACACTTGGGCCAAGAGCGGGTGGATGCGGCCTTCTCCATTCTGTGTCCTCACCACTTGATTTTTGCATCTTTTTCTCGTTCACACATACGCTGTGCTTTCATTCTCTTACAGACGTCGTCTTTGTCTCCTTTTATTTACTTTTTTTTTTCTTTCTTTTTGAGACAAGATCTCAAAAAAAAAAAAAAATGTAGCTCTTGACTGGCCTCAAACTCACTGTGTAGACCAGGTTAGCCTCGAACTTACAGAGGTCCTCCAGCGTGCTTGGGATTGAAGGCGAGGGGGACCACGCCCGTCTTTATTCTCTGGCCTGCTTGTTAGGGCGTCTGGCCAGCTACTTGTTGCTGTTCTTGTTTCCTCTTTGTCTTCGCTGCAGCTGCTCACCTGCAGTTAAATCTGGTCCAGGCTGAGCGAGCCATCACCCCAGGGAAGTAGGAATTGAGGCCTCTGGGAAATGGGGTCTCTTAAATGGTGAGACATACCTGTAATTCCAGCACTGGGGAGGCTGAGGGAGGAGGATGGATGTAAATTCAAATCCAGCCTGGACTATTTACTGAGTCCAGGTCAACCTAGGCTACATAAGTGTAACCAGCCTGGCAGGGATAAAGAAATTTTAGAGACTTTTGTGACCCTCAATATGGCTATCAGAATGAACCACAAAGAACTGGAATTCCCCCAGGAATCCCATGCTGGAAGAAGAGAAATCTAAAAGCCTGGGTCAAAGGAGGTTGGCGGGCAGGTCACACCATCCCAGACTTTTCTACAGGAAAGAAATGTAAAACTCTACCTTCCCGCCTTGCTGGAGAGCTTGGAACCCAGACAACGATGGGCAGGACCAGGCCTGAGGAGGATTGTTTAGGTATGCACACCTGTGGCCTCCACTTAAACATCTGGACACCAAAGATGGACATGGGTTGAGGGTGGGGAACATCACTGGGTCTCTGTCCCTTTTCCCAATGTGGCCACATTGAATAATCTCTCTTTTCTGCACCAGGGACCCTGCATAGGAGGCCTGGATAGCACAAGACCCAGGTAGTCCCACAGAGGTAGAGAACCAAAGCCATGCTCTGTAGCTTAGCAGCATCTTGAGAAAGGACCAGAAAAGAAAAGGGCAACCAGGGCCGCTCCTGTCTCAGGAGCCAGGAGCTCCTGGGGCTGCTAGAAACCCTAGACCTGTCCTCTCTAGTCCAAGCCTGTGAATGTCCCTCGAGGATGGGCAGAATTACCTTCAGCCGCAACATGTAGATTGGGAGCTGAAGCCAGAGCCTAAGAAGCAGATTTGAGCGTGAGCAATTAATTGGCAGATTTTGTAACCCTTCCTTCTGGCACCCTTAGCTCTAGAAGTGGCTTAGTCCTCCTTCCCAGTTGTACTGGTCCCATTTCACAGATGAGGAAAATAGAGTCCTGGAGAGGCTGTGCAGCTCACAGAAAAGTTATCAAAAGCCTGGGCTGTTCTTGGGCTTTGGGGGTTAGCCCTAACCCTGCTTCCCCCTCCCCTGCCACTCACTTTTCCCCCTTCCTTATCTTTACTGTTGGCAGTCTGACCTAGGCTTCACAGATGCTAGGCTAGGGCATCTGAGAGTTTTTAGAGGTCAGGAAACTAGCCAGCACAGTGCTGGCACACACATGTAGTCCCAGCACTTGGGAGGCAGAGGCAGGCCAATCTCTGTGAGTTCAACACCAGCCTGGTCTACAATAGTGAGTTCCAGGTCAGCTGGGGCTACAGGAAAACCCTGTTTCAAAAAGACCAAAAAAAAAAAAGTTATTTAGTCAATCATTTCTCACTGATAATTTTGTTCCTAACCAGAAAGTGCTGCTCAGTTTAGGAGGGTAAAATATCTTGCCCTAAACCACAAAACGTTTAGACCACCCCATTCCAATAATTCAATATTTTTAAAATATTACATTTTATTTTTTAAATACTTTAATTTATAATTTTATTTTATGTATATGCAGATGGTTATTAGCTGCCATATGGGTGCTGGGATTTGAACCCGAATCCTCTGCAAGAGCAACCAGTACTCTTAACGGTTGAGCCAACTCTCCAGCCCTGAATAGTACATTTTATATATGAAATATTTAAGACTTTGATTCTGAAATAATTTTTTTTTACCTCTTGTCTGATAGAGAAAATAGATATGTCCACAACTGAAAACTATATAAATGTGTTGAAAAAACTGAATTCTTTAAAAAGGCTGAGGAAGGTAGGAAGGAGTCTGTAAGAAAGATAATTCTCTGTTATTTCTGCTTTACAATTTTAAAAATTGATATCATTTCAGACATACAAAAAAGTAGTAAAATGCCAGGCTTGGTGGCACATGCCTTTAATCCCAGCACTTGAGAGGCAGAGGCAGGAGTATCTTTGTTAGTTCAAGGCCAGACTGGTCTACGCAGTGAGTTCCAGCTGCGGATACAAGGATACCCCGTGTGTCAATAAGACCAAAAAAAAAAAAAAAAGAAAGAAAAAAAAAGTAGCAGAAACAGTACAAAAGTTCTTGGTACCCTTTATGCAGACTCTATTCCTTTTAGGGAAGTGCGTTCTATCTTTATAAAGCACTGCCTTTACCCCACTGCTGCTGGTGGGCCTTCTCATGAGCCCGGCAACTTACTGCTTTTATGACTGGAGGGACGTATGTCTGAAGACAGATGTGTGTAAGTGTAACAGATGTGAGCCTAGATCCATGTCACTCACACTGAAAGTATCAAAATGCCTTAGGCCCTGGGCTGTTAGTCATCAGCACAGATGATTAGAGCAGGCTGAGATGTGCTCTTAAACACTCACTTTTCCCAGATCCAAAAATGTGTGGCCAGTAGGGAGGTAGTACATCTTCTTTGGGTGGGGGTGTTCTGTCTCAAGAGATGACTGGCTTAAATCCAGAACTGCTTGTCTGGGCCAAAAGAGCAGAGCTTCCAGAGATGGCCTGGAATGCACCCCATTTCCTACCCGTGCTGGGTGCCACACAGACTAAGCTTGCCTTGGGAAATCCCAGGGTGTGTGTTGTACCCTTGAACTTCACTGGACCTCCAAGTCCAGTGGGAGAGAGGACTTCAACATTTGAAATGTTTCAACAGTGCAAGAAAGCTATGTCATTAAGTTTCTAAGTTAATAATTCCGACAATTTTTGAAATTTGGGAAGTCCAAAGAAGGCAAGCACACTATAGACTTGGGTGGAGAACAAGCCTCAGCAGACCAGAGGACCTGACAAGAGCCCTGGGGGGTGGGGGAGCATTCCTGGACAAAGATAGGGAATCCATGTATTTAGGGGACACTATATAAAAAGGTACACATGATGAAAATAGAATGTTGAAGCAAAACTCCCTGAAACATGGGCCCAAAGCAAAATTGTGAGTGGTTCTGAGTGTGAGGCAAAGGGTTCCGGAACTTGTTCAGCCTCTTCTCATCAAAACCGTGTTGACAGAAAACACCTTGAAGAGACCCATAGCAAGTACAAATGGGAAGATTCTTCCCAGAGTGACCACAAGGGAGAACTTAGCATCCCTTTCATGCCCACCATCTTCTTACCCCCAGCTTTAACACAGAGTTAACATTGTCTCAGTATTTGGGCTTTTTGATTGGTTGATTGGGTGGCTGGGTGGTTAGGTGGTTGGGTAGTTGACTTTGGTTTTGTTCTTTTCCTTTGAGTCAGAGTTCATGTAGCCTCAGGCTAGCCTCAAACTTACAGTATAGCCAAGGACAGCTTTGAACTTCTGATCCTCCTGCCTCCACCTCCCAAGTCCTGGGATTACAGGTATTCATCACCATGCCCTGTTGTCCCTGTATTTTTTAATGGGATATGAGTTTACAGCTCCAAGACTTGCCGATTGACTAGGAATGTAGCTCAGTTTGTGCTCACCTAGCATACACAAAGCCCAGGCTTCAATCCACAGTGCCATATGAACCAGACTTGGTGGTATACACCTGGAATCCCAACACTTAGGAAGAAGAGGCAGGAGGATCAGAAGTTCAAGGTCATCCTTCTCTGTATATCAAGTTTGTGGCCACCTTGGCTACATGGGAACCTGCCACCAAAGGAGGAAGAAGAGGAAGAGGAGGAGAAAGAAGATGAGGAGGAGGAAGAAGAGGAAAGAGAGGAAAAGGAGGAAGGGAGGCAGGAAAGGAAGGAAGAAAGTAGACTTGCCCTGTAGCTGGAGATGGTGGCACATGCTCATAATCCCTATCCAGAGAAAGAGTGTTCTAAATTCAAGACTGGACCACAGAATCAAAACAAAACAAAACAAAACAGGGTATACATCCATTATTCTTATACTCACTCTCTGGGATAACAAAGAGTGCTACCCTAAACTTTTCTTGTAAGAGAATCCTGGGGCTTGCATGGAATGTGGGGTACAGGATACCTTAGAGGGACTCTGAATCAGGAGCTAGTTAGAACCTATTTCACGTACTATATCAATGGCAGGAGAGTAGGGAAACAAACATAGAAGACATGAAGAAAGAGTGAACAGAGTAAAAAATCTAACAGTTACTATGTGAAGGAGGATGGGGAAGATAAAAGAGGACGAATGTAAGAGACGTGATAGAGTATTCTGTATGCTGATTGTTTTGTTTTGAGACAGGGTCTTGCTATGTAGCCTGGCCAGCCTGGTGCTTGCTGTATAATCTAGGATAGCTTTGAACTCATGACAAGCCTCTTGTTTCTGCTTCCCAAGTACTGGAACTACAGGCATGAGCAACCACACCAGGACTTCTGTATGCTAAGATAAATACTAACCATCTGTTTTTCTCACATGATCACACTACAGCGAAAAGACACGGTTCAGAGACTGGAATCAATCATGCCACATGCCATGGCTAGGAAATGACTAAGGCAGGAAATGACTAAAGTAAGAGGACCCAAACCCCTTATACCTCACTGTCCTTGGATGGAACTGCTGACAAACTGGGGAAGCTGGCTAAGCTAACGTGTCAGATTGAAAGACAAATGACCTAATTACTCTGAGAGATGATAACTTTGAAGGAATGATAACCACCGTCCATCTATCCATCCGTCTACTTTTTTTTCAGTAAATAATTCAGAATTGAGGGTGTAGCTCAATAACAGAGAACGTGCCTAGCAAAGACAAAACAATGAACAACACCTGAGTCTAATCTATTAGGTACGTAGTATGAACCCAACAATGAAAAATCAATGGTGACCAAAGAAAAGTTGTCCTTGCCTTCCACAAGTTTCTGGAAATTAACCATCACAGGTTAAGGGAGTTAAGGAAGATGGAGGGAAAGAAGCGATCTGTGGAATGAGAAATCACAACCTGCTGTGGGGATCACAGCAGGACCCTGTGCTTAGTGTAGCAGACATCAAGGACAAAAGTCTTAGAGACACGTCTATACATTCCTTTCCTTTGGGTAGCAGCCACCAGGTGAGCAGCAATAGGTGCATCCAAGCACAGCCAGGATTTATGGAGGAAGCAGCAGTCTGATGTGAGGCACTTTCTTCTGAGGGTCCATGGCTGGCACTACTGCTAGCTCTTTGAGCTCCACAGGACTCTGCAGAACACCCAGCCAGATAAAGTGCACAGGCTGAAATGTAAGGCCAACCAAAGTTATGTCACATACAGGATTTCTCTACCTAGTGGTGGCCACAAACACCCAGTTTGTAAGCATGCAACATATGGCAAACCTGTCTGTTGTGGTGCTTACCAACTGAAGTCTGCCACAGCCTTCATTCAGTCTGTTGCTGAAGAGAAAGCTGGATGCCACTGTGGGGCTTGGAGAGTCCTGAATTCTTATTACATTGGTAAAGATTCCTCCTATCAATTTTTTGATGTTATCTTTATTGATCTATTCCACAAAGCTATCAGAAGAAATCCTGACACTCAGTGGATCATGAAACTCATCCAGAAGCACAGGAAGATGCATGGACTGACTGACATCTGCAGGCCACAAGCGTCATGGCCTTGGAAAGGGTCACAACTTCTACCAAACTGTTGGTCGTTCTTGCCCTGCCTGAAGAAGGCATAATACTCTCTAGCTGCACTGGTACCGGGAACATGTAAGGCTTGTCAAATTCATACCCAGTAAATAATTTAGGGTGATCCAAAAAAAGAAACAGAGAAAGAAAGAATGAGAAGAAAAAAAGAAGGAAAGAAAGAGAGAGAGAAGAGAAGAGAAGGAATTGAGGGGGAGAGGGCACATAAAGACCACTGATATTCTCCTACCTCACAGGACTCTTGGGAACTCAAAACCAGGTGTCTCCCCCGACCCCCGTCCCTGCCCACGGTGTTGGAGATGAAACTGAGAGCTCTGTACAGACTTGCATTCTACCACTGAGCTACATTCTCAGCAGGTACTGGTCTTTCAGCATCTTTAAGGTCCTGGATCCACCTATGTCTCATCCTGAAGCCATTTGGGAGGACATAGGTGGTGGGCAGGGTTCTAGATTGGAGGCAGCAAGTTTGGGCTTATGGTGGTTAGAAATATGTTCCATGACTTGCCTGCGCCTTCCTTTCCTCTTTGCCTAACACTGTCATGAGGAAGAAGTGACTTGGTGATGAAGGCGCCTGCTGCAGTGTCTAACACATACGGGACTTGGTGAATATTTGTTCCAACAAAAACTGAAGTGGAGTTTGTAGAATTCCGTTCTGTGCAGTAAACAGAGCCAATTTCTGTCTCATTTCCTCTTTCTATTCAAACAAGGTTATCTTTATATATTCTTTCCTGCCCTGCAAGGATGCTTCTCAACTTGGCTATTCAGTGCACTATTTCTTTTTATGGCTGGACAGTAAGAGACCCCAGCTGGCTTTCAGGGTTTTGCCAGGACAACTTTAATAGAGGCTGTGCCTGAGATCCCTGCATGCTAAGGGAGGCCAAGGGAGTTCTCTTCATTCTGAGAGAGAAAGTGGCTGTTCTCCTCCTGAAGGGAAGGGGGAGGGGAGAGGGGGGAGGTGTAAGAGTGGATGTTGTTTAATCACTACAACATGTGGGGACAGTCCCAAGCTCCCAGTGTATGGTCACCTGAGGAGATAGGGACTCTCAAAGGCTATAGGATAGTTCTTGGTGAAGAAAAGATCTTATTTCCCTCTGTGTGCCAGCACCCAGGATACAGAGATCTATCCTCCACAGAAGAGGGGAGGCTTTGAGGAGAGCACAGATGAACAATGGAGCAGCTGGATTCACTGCTGGAATCCTAGCTCGATGTTCCTCCTTCTTTCCTCCTTCTTCCCTGAGATCAGCTTGGTCCGCCTTTCCCAGCATTGCCACCTTCCCCTTTCAGTTCTTAGGGGAGTAGAACTCTCGGAGGAGAAGACAGGCTATTCTCCTGACTGCCTGTGATGCTTAATCTTCATTGTCAACCTGACTGGATTTGAATCACTATGGAAACATAGCTTTGGATGTGTTTATGAGGATGTTTCCAAAAAGGTTAACCCGAGGAAGGAAGACTCACCCCCAGCTGTGGGCAGAACCATTCCATGAGTTGAGGTCTCAGACTGAATAGAAAGGAGAAAGGTACTGAGTACCAGCACTCTCTCTGCTTCCTGACTCTAGAAGCAACGTGAGACTGACTCATGATCCAGATGCCCTGCCTTCCCTGCCGTGATGGATTCCACCCTTAACCTCTGAGCCAAAAGAAGCCCTACCTTCCTCAAATTGCTTTTGTCAGGTATTTCATTAGAGCAACGAGGAAAGTAACTAACTAATCCATTGTCCCTAACCTGGGCACAGTTTTTTCCAATGTACATTCGTATGGAAAATTTGTGTACTTCATACAATACATCTTAATCATATTTAGACCCTTCTCCTATCTGTACCCACATAGCCCCCCACAGGATTTCATGAATTTCGTCATTTATGTTAAGGACTTTTGAGTCAAGTTGGTGTACCTAAGTGTGAGTTCATCCCCTGGAGTCTGTTCAGCCCTTAAAGAAAACCAACTTTCCCTCACCGAGCAGTGATCAGCTGCCAATAGTTCCTCTGCTAAGGTTGGGGCCTCCTGTCCATTTCCCCAGCTCTATGCTAGCTTTTGTCAAACTGAGTTTGCATGGTTCTTGTGCATGCTGTCACCATTGCTATAAGTTCATATGAGCGATGTCCCAGGAGCCTGTAAGACTCTGTTTCCTTATGAACATACACCACTCCTGGATCTTACAATCTTTCTACTGGCACAGTTCTTAACCTCTTCTGGCCTGCATGGTTTCATAGGAGCATTTCACAACTGGGTGTTGAAAAGATTGCTGGATACTTACTATAAAGAAGGCCCCCAGCATATGACATCTTGGTGCTCAGCAGGTTGTCTCCCTGCTTCCATCCTCTGAATGATGCAGCAATCTCTGTCCTGACTGCAGGTCATACTGACTGACTGAGGGTTCTTTTCACATCTCAGAAGAGGAAGATAGCTTCTCCTGTACTGACTGCCTACAACACACACACACACACACACACACACACACACATCTCAAAAAGAAGAAGAAAGAAGAGGAAGAAGAGGGAGAAGAGGTGGAGGAGGAGGAGGAGGAGGAGGAAGGAGAATTCCTAAACTGGGCATGGTAGTGCATGCCTGTAATCCTGTCAACCTAGGAGGCTGAGGTGAGAAGATCATGAATTCAAGGCCAGCCTGGACTACACAGAGAGATCCTGTCTCAAAAATAAATAAATAGAAAAAATTTTAAATTTTTGGATAAATGGCTTAATAGTTAAGAGCACCTGCTGTTCTTGCAGAGGGCCTGGGTTTAATTCCCATTACCTTCCATCACATGGAGGCTCACAACTGTCTGCAACTCTAGTTTCAGGGGATCAGATGCCCTCTTCTGACCTCCACAGGCATTGCACACATGTGGTGCACTTACATGCAGGCAAAACATTTATACACATAAAACAAAAATAAAAAGTATCCCTGTGTTTTCTCCTCTTGCTGTTCCCTATCTCTGAGTTGAAACTAAAAGCAAAAGATGTATTTGGTTTGGTTGTTGTTACTCAGAATTACCCTTAGGACCGATTGGCATGAGGGAGCCACATGAGGCCAGAATATGACCATGCATGAGGTCTCAGACTGTTAGATTGGCAGGAATATCAGAGACATCTGACCTAATGTTCTTATTTCACTGAAAACTACAGTAGCTCAGAGAGGGCCAGCAATACCCTCAGGGTCACACAGCTAGCTGGCAGCATGGGGGCACTAAGAACCTTCATCTGACTCCTGGTTAAGCGTTCTCTCCACTGTCCCCCAATGACTGCTGTGATTCCTGAGTGGCTTCTCCCCAAAGGAAAGGCTATCCAGTGGGTCAGCAGATCCATGCCGAGTTTCACTCTGCAACCAAACAGTGACCTGGCTGATTTCCTTTCTAAGACTCTAGCATCAGTTCCCTCTGTTGCCATGTAAGCACCTGGCAGAGAACAGAAATCACCAAAGCAGAGAACAGAACAGGTCCTTGTCTTCCCAGCAGGGGAAGAGCAAAGTACTGCTCCCGCCAGCATGGGTTCTCATGAACTTGCATTCACACAGCCTGATACTGTGTTCCAGCCTGTGAGTCTGCATTCACTCCACTACCACGCAGTTGTCAAAGGGGAGATCTATCCAGGAGAAGTTCTATCTCTGGGTCAGGCTCCAGTGGGAGGCTTAGCCAAGTCTGAAGTCGCGCTGTCTAGCCCCTTTCCCTTTCTAGAGTATGGTCAGTTATCACACAAAATGGCTCTGCCACTTCCTAAGGGTCAGGAAAGAGAACAGAAAACTCAAAGGTTTTTGCTGGCAGAAGCAGGTGTGACTAAATGGAGGGAAGAGCTGGATGTTTTTTCCTAGTAATGGATGAAGCTCAACTGAAGTCATAGAATGAGACTGAGGAAGATACAACATGTACAGAGCCTGAGTAGGTCACTGGTGTCCAGCCTGTGGGAAACGCGGGCTTTGCAGCTGAGATGCTATGAGCTGTCAGCAGCTGCACGCAGCTGCTCATTGACAAGACTGATGTCTGCCATGGCCAAGCTCAAGAGCTGGGAGGAGAGAAAAAACATCCCAACCCCAAACCCCCAACCCCCACATCAGAGAGAGCTGACTCAAAATCAGGCCATTGTCTTGTAGCCTCTTGCATCTTCCCTAGCAATACCGTTCCTAGGAGAGGTGTGTGTGTGTGTGTGTGTGTGTGTGTGTGTGTGTGTGTGTGTATAAATGACAGCTGTGGCCTGAAACCAGTGTTCAAGGGACAGCCAAGAGTGGTGGGTGGACCATGAGGAGGGATGTCAGCACAGCTGTGGCCTGAAACCATGTTCAAGGGACAGCCAAGAGTGGTGGGTGGACCATGAGGAGGGATGTCAGCCAACCAGGGTGGACCCCTCCTGACACTACCACCTGCTGAGCCAGCTTGAACAAATTATGAACCTGTGTATCAGTTATCCATTTGAGGAAAAGAGGGAAGCCAGTGCCTTGTAAACTCCTCAGTTCTGTCTGCCTTAGACAAACATGACCATGAATACACAATGCAGGCATGAGCAGAGCCTGATTGGAGTCAGTCAGTCTTTCTCATGTTGCTCAGTCGCAGTTCAAAAACATTTGATGTAGACCTGTGATTGACACAGGGCAGAGCAAACAGGGCTCAGGACTCAGGGCTCATCTCCCCCCATGACTTCCCAGAGGCTGTGTACCATGCAGAGAGAGGTGGGTAAACAGTATTTACTGGCCTACCTAGGCCCATTTCCAACCTATGCTTACCTACCTCTGCCAAAGAGGCTCAAAAGAGAAACCGTCACTCTGCCAGGCTCTCTCAAGCACAGGGAAGGCCACATGACACAGTTCTAGCCAATGAGTCAGGCTATAAGAGAAATCTAGGGTACTGTTAGTAAACATTTGTTTTAGAGTCTGTGCAGACCAGAACTGGACTTTGCTTTTATAGGGCATCTGTTTTAAACTGGGGAGAGGTGTGTAATAATGCTCTCAAATACCCAGATGCCTAAGATAAAGTATAGCACTTGGCCTAAGGCAGGCACAAGTAAAGTGTGGATGGAATTGAAAAGGTGGGAACTACTTCTCCCTACCTAGCATCAGGATCTGCTTCTTGGAAAAATGGATATTTGAGGTCAGTAGGACTTAAACCACATAAAGTTGGGAGACTGAGGCGTGGTTCCCAGTCCTACCTTAATAGCCCTGAACCTTCTCCACTATTGCAAACCACATTATGGGAATCTAAACATTCTTGCCAGGTGATGCAATTACAGCCCTAGAGATAATCAGATATAATTATATCTTGTGCTCACAGAACACTTTCTTCTCAAGTCCTTTAAAGATCCAACCTAACTCGTCCCTCTGAAGTGGGTTGGGGCGGATAAGGAATAAGAAGAAAGTTCACAGACTTCTTCCATCCTAAGAGTCTAGAGGTGTTTGGGAAGGGTGCCCATCAATCCCCTTGGCCATCTCATCCTGCCTACAATTCTCCAGTGTCGATTTGGCCATGTAGACTCACAGCTCATCTGTGCACACGTGCAGGTGCCCCGCCATTATGCAGAGATGACTTATCTAAGAAGCATCTATGCAGTGAATTCATGCTCATATTGAAGACATGAAATTTCTAGAAGTAAAATCTGTACTTTGAGGTCATGAACCCTCATAGCAGAGCACCAGAGTACTTTCCCTGCTGACCAATGGAATGCCTTTACAAGATTTCTGGCTGTGTGTAATGTCAGCAGGTCAAGGGGAAGGTAAACTGCTTTCATTAGGACAATTTTCTAGACCCTCTGAATAAACCAACCTGTACAATTATGTATTTTATTTTAAAAACATTTTTATTATTTTTATTTTATATGTGTGAGTGTATTGATGCATATATGTAAGTGTACCCACATTGTGCAGTGCCCACAGGAGTCAAAAGATGGCATCAGAGTCCCTGGAACTGGAATTGTGGTTGTTAGCTGCCATGTGGATGCTAGGAATCAAATCTGGGTCCTCTACAAGAACAACCAGTACTCTTTAACTGATGAGCCATCTTACCAGCACCCAATTATGTATTTTAAAATCTTTACTCCCTTGGGGCTAGAGAGATGGCTCAGCAGTTAAGAGCACTGACTGTTCCTGCAGAGGACCTGGGTTCAATTCCCAGCACCCACATGGCGGCTATGAACCATCCTTAACTCCAGTTCCAGGGGAATCCAAAGCCTTCTTCTGACCTCTACGGCATTGCATGACATGGGTGCACTCACATACATGCAGGCAATATACTCATACACATAAAATAAAAATAATAGATAAAATATTAAAAAAAAAAAACTACAGTCCAAATGACTGTGAAGCTGGTACCATTGGCAAAATACGCAGCCTGTGGCACTAATATACAAAGAAAGGAAAAAACAAGAACTTCAGGGGCTGGAGAGATGGCTCAGCGGTTAAGAACACTGACTGTTCTTGCAGAAGATCTGGGTTCGATTCCCAGTACCCACATGGCAGCTAAGAACTATCTCTAACTCCAGTTTGAGGGGACCCGACAGCCTCTTCTGTGCTCCATAGGCATCACATGACATGGGTGCACTTACCTATGTGTAGGTAATACATGCCTACACATAAAATAAAAATAATAGATAAAATATTTAAAAAAAATCTTTACTCCCATTAAGATGACATAACATGGCTCAGTGGTTAAAAGCACTGACTGCTCTTGCAGAGGACCTGGGTTTGAATCCCAGCACCCATATAGTGGCTAACAACCATCCATAACTCCAGTTCCAGGGTATCTTATGCCCACTTCTGACCTCCATGGGCATTGCATGATATGGGTACACTTATATACATACAGGCAATACACTCATACACTTAAATTAAAAAAAATTTTTTTTAAAGGTGACATGTTCAGGGGCTGGAGAGAGGGATCAGTGGTAAGGAGCACTTGTTCTTGCAGAAGACCTCTAGTTCCCAGCACCCACATGGCAGCTAACCAACTCCAGGAGATCCAATGCCATCTCTGGCCTCTGTGGGTACTGTACACATGTGGTGTGCTTACATGAATGCAGGCAAAACACTCATACACATATAAATAATAAATAAATAAATAACAAAATGTTAAAAAAGATGACATGGGGGCTGGAGAGATGGCTTAGCAATTAAGAACACTGACTGTTCTTGCAGAAGACCAGGGTTCGAATTCCAGTACCCACACGGCAGCTAACAACTGTCCATATCTCCAGTCCCAGGGGATAAGACCTCTGCAGGCATTGCACAACACGGGTGCGCTTACCTACATGCAGGCAATACACGCATACACATAAAATAAAAAAATAATAATAAAAAGATGACATGTATTCACAGAGAGAGAGAAAAATGTGTGAGAGAGACAGAGAAAAACATAACAGATGCTGGCAAGATTGAGACCATTGTGTGGTATTGGTGGGAATATAACATGGTACAGCCACTACAGAAAACAATACTGAATTTTCTTAAAAAATTGAAAATGGAATTATTATCTGACCCAGGAATTTCTGGATGTATATCTAAAAAACAGAATCTTAAAGAGATATTTCCATATCCACGTTCATAATAGACTATTCACAATAGCCCCAAAGAGGAAACAAGTCAAGTGTCCATCAATTGATGAATGAATCAACAAACTGTGTTTGTTTATACAATGGACTATATCTATCTTTAATTTATCACTATTTTTTTATTATTGCAGTGCAGAGGATTGAACACAGAGCTGTCTGAATACTAGGAAGCACCCTAACACTGAGCCACATCCTTAGCCCCATACAATGGAACTTTCATCATCATTAAAAAGGAAGGAATGTCTGATGCATGTTGAAACAAGGATGAACCATGAAGACACCATGCCAAGGACCATGAGCCACTTACAAAAGGACTATATGATCCTATTCATATGAAGCATATAGAACAATCAAATTCATAGAAACAGAAAGTAGAATTGTGGCTTCCAGAAACTGGGAGGAGGGGATTAGGAGGCTCCTATCTATGATATTTAATCCTGTCAACTTGATGGGATTTAGACTCATCATGGAAACATACCTCTGGGTCTGTCTGTGAGGGTGTCTCCAGAAAGGTTTAACTGAGGCGAGAAGACCCGCCCTGAATATGGGCAGCACCGTCCAATGGACTGAGATTCCTGGAACAGAATGAAAAGGAGACAGGGAGCTGAGCGCCAGCGTCGTCTCCACTTCCTGCCTGTGTCACAGTGTGACTGGCCACCGTACACTCCTGCTTCTTTGCTCCCTCCATCATGATGGACTGCATCTCTTCTTTAACTGTAAGCCCAAATAAATCCTTCCTCTCTTAAGTGACTTCTTGTCAGGTTTTTTTGTCATAGTAGTGAGAAAAATAATTAATACAGTGCTTGGTAGGTACAGAGTTTCAGCTTGAGAAAATGAAAGTTCTGGCAAACGATGATAGTGATGGCTGCACAGCAATGCAGATGTACTTACTGCCATTGAAGTTTTGGGTGGGGATGGGGGGACAGTCACTCAGTGGTACAGTGCACATGTGAGACCCTGAGTTCCAGTCCCAACATTGCAAAAAAGAATGGTTTCAATTGCTGTATTTTGTGTTGTGTGCATTTTATCTCAATAAAAATAAATCATCCAAGCTTGGCATGGTGGTTCACAACTGTAATCACAGCATTTGGGAGGTGGAGGTAGGAGTATCAAGAATTCAAAAAGGTCAGGGCTGGAGAGATGCTCAGCAGTTAAGAGCACTGGCTACTCCTGTAGAGGACCGGGGTTCAGTTTCCCAGCACCTACATGGTAGCTAGCACCTATCTGTAAGTCTAGTTCCAGGAGATCCAATGACCTCTGTGGGCACTGTACACCTAATGGTTCACTTACATCCATGCAAGCAAAACACTCATACACATAAAATAATAAAAAAAAATTAAAAAATTTTTAAACTTTCAAAAGGTTACACTTGGCTGCACAGTGAATTTGAGGCCAGCTAGAGTTACATTAGATCCTATCTCAAAACTGCTCCAATAACAGTAACAATAACAATCCCCCCACTCCCAATCCATCTACAGTACATGCTTTAAAATTTAAAACTCTGCTAGGCATGATGGCACATGCCTCTAATCCCAGCACTTGGGAGGCAGAGGCAGGTGGATCTCTTGTGAGTTCAAGGCCATCCTGGTCTATAGAGTGAGTTCCAGGCCAGCTGGAGCTACAGGTAGACCCTGTCTCAAAAAGACAAAAAAAAATTTTTTTTTTTAAATCCTATTCCTAAATTATGCAGGCCAGATGTGATGTGATCTTTTTTTTTTTTTTTTTTTTTTTTTTTTGTGTGTGTGTGTGTGTGTGTGTGTGTATACAGGTACTTGCAGAGGCCAGAAGTGTCAGATCTTCCAGGACATGGAGTCACAGGTGTTTGTGAGCCCCCTGATGTGGTTGCTGGGAATTGAATTTGGGTCCTCTGGAAGAGCATCAAGTGCTTTTAACCATTAAATCATCTCTACAGGCTAAGTTTTATATTATGTTAGATTTTTTTTTTCTGAGAGAGGGTCTCACATAGTCTAGGCAGGACTCAAACTTACGATATAGCCAAGGCTTATCTTGAACTTCTTAACCTCCATCCTCCTGCCTCTCCCACCTAAGAGTTCAGACTGAAGGTGTGTACTACCATGCCCAGTTTACATGGTGCTAGAGATCGAATCCAGGACTTCATGCAGGGTAGGCAAGCACTTTACCAAATGAGCTACAACCCCAGTCCCTCACTATGATGGAATTAAAGAGCACAAGTCAGAAAGCCCAAGTTCAAGTCTTAGTTTTGATGTTTTAATAACTATTCAATCTTGTTCTTAGTGAGCTTAATTTTCCTTATCAATTGGCCAAGTATTCTAATATCTATTTGGGCTACTTTACTCAGCAGATGCAAACATCTAATTAGACAATTCATGTGAATATGCTTAACAAACCACAGAATACTTGACAAATACAAAAGATTCTTCAAGAAGATGATAAGGCTGTCTTTGGGACTTACTGTAATATTTTCCAACATCGCTTGCCAAGAAGTTCCTTCCATCACACCTCTGTTCCATCTCATACAGTTTCAGCCAGTTTGAGAATAACCTTTCTGCTGAGAGGTTGCCAGATCCCAGAATTAGCCATCCTTCCATCTGGCAGGTATCAAAAGGGACAGCAGGGACCTCAGCAAACAGTTTGGAACCACAAACTTTTGGGGCCAAGGACAGAATTCTTTTCCAGGTCTGGTCTGATTTGCAAATTCCTGGTTGTCATAGCAACTCCAAAAGCAAAGGAAGACTGTTCGGTGTAGCCTTTGACTGCAGCCTGGCCTTGGGTGTGCTCAGGTTGGTTGGGGTGAGCAACATGCCGGGTAACCACGCGATGCTTCTCTTTCTAGAACAGAGATGTCTAGGCTGGGGCAGCCAGACTCACTGCTCCTGGCTTTTGGCCTCCTGAGCCTGGTGTCACTCATCTCCTAGGCTATTGCTGTCTCCCACTGGTTCTGCCAGATCACCAACAGGGAGGGAGTTTCCAAAGGGGGCCCCTGGGAGATGGAATTAACTCTATGGTTGACACAAACGCCAGCTTCCATTGTGCAGATGTATAAAGATGGCTTGGGGAGTGAGTAGCAGACAGCATTTCCATGGTAACCTTAAGCATCCTCATGCAGTTGTCAGCTGGGCTCTGCTGACCTAGTGAAACCCTGGCAACCAGTGCTGTTTATCCCCTTGAGTGAGAGACCTCATGTAGAAAACCTAAACAGTGTTAATCAGTTTCACAATTTAAAAGTTTCTGTGAAATTGAAGTAAGTGCCTCACTCATCTACACACATATCTACAAAGATGTGGTGGGTCTTTGTCATTAATTCCTACATTGGTGATTGTGAGATTTTTTTACACATTGGAGAACAACTTAAAGATACCCTTTCCCTTTTTACAAGAAGTCCTGATTGCCTGCAATGATTGCCAAGCAATTATTCTTGGATCAAATTTCAAAATTAAAATGATAGAAATTGCAGTATTTTTCAGTAAAGGGAATGTTTTCTTGCTTGCTTGTGACAGGTCTTGCTATTTAGCCCAGTTTAGCCTGATATGATCTCCTGCCTTAGCCTCCTGAGTACTGAGCACACACTGGCAGGAGACTACCTTAGTGTATTTACCGTGATGCAGTGTGGAGCCTCAGGTGTCTTCAAAGTCTTCAAACTGTCCTTGCTCACAGCCTGTGGGTCTGTTCCCCTTCCCGCTCTTGTATTTTCTCTGTCTCCCTTTTTCTCTTTCTGTCTCTTCCCTTTCTGTTTCCATCTCCTGCTTTCACTCATCCCAAACCCTCTCCTTGATCCTCTTTCCTTCGGTCTCCCCCTCCCCATCTCTATCATCAGTGTTCGTCTACCTCCCTTCCTTCTTCCCCTTTCCCTACCTCTCCTCAGTTCTTTGTCTGCATCCATCCTAGCCCTCATGCCTTCCTTCTTTTGTTTCTTTCTTCTCATTCTACTGAAGGACAGGGTGTGTGGCTGTGTGACACAGATGCACTGTGAAATGTTGGAGAAGCTCTGAACTCAGATGGCTTGCGTTCTTGTTGGAGGAACCTGAGTGCATGACTGTCTGTCTGGTCCCAGAGTTCCTTCTTCACTTGTAAAATGAGGTAATAACAGTTGCTTCCAAGAGTTCTTGTGACATTAAGTTCTATTAGTATAAAAGCACAGCATCAAACACTGGCTGTTGCTCCTGCTAATAGCAGTAGCACCCCAGGCTTCAGTAGTCCTTGTACAAGCACTTACCACCATGTCTTCTATCGCTGCTGTGTTCCTACTGAATGTGTGTAGAGCCATAACTAGGAGTCTAGCTCTTTTTTTAACTTTAACTTGAATGTATGTATGCTGTGTGTTATAGTGGATGCATTGTGTGTGTGTATGTGTGTGTGTTATAGTGGATGCATTGTGTGTGTGTTATAGTGGATGCATTGTGTGTGTATGTGTGTGTGTGTGTGTGTGTGTGTGTGTTATAGTCAAAAACATGTGTCGTTGGGTATCTTCCTCTCTTACCTCCTTCTTATTCCCTTGAGACAGGGTCTCTCCCTGAATCTGAAGTTCACTGTTTCAGCTAAACTGGTGGGTCACTGAGCTCCTAGAATCTGCCTGTCTCCATCCTTTAATGCTACTGCAAAACGTGCGCCCATGCCTGGATCTTTCCCACTGAGCCATGTCCTCAGTCCTATTTGAATTATTATTACCTTGGGGGTTGTTTTTGTAACGGGATTTCATGTAGCCCAGGCTGGTCTCAAACTTTTTCTGGAGCTAAGTTTGGCTTGGATTCCTGATTCTTCTGCCATCATCTCTTAAGTGCTGAGACTACAGGCACGCACCCGCACAACTGACTTATATATGAAATTCAAGTAAAGTTCAATGATGAAAACTATTTGAAGAATTCTCTTGAAATTTTTTTTCTTATAAAAAAAGGAAAAAGACTCTCTCAGCACAGACATGGATGCCATGGTAGTCAAGCTGCTCCCTGGGTCAGTGGGGTTGTGGTGTGGACCAGCCTCTCACCCACCAGCTCTAAGCCACCCATTTCCTAAAACAAAGGTTCATCTACCTGCACAAGTTTCCAGCATCCTGGATGTGTCAAGATTATGATCTGCTTGAAATAACTCTTTCCTCCTTAATTAATCTTTTCCTGCTTCTTCCTCTTTCATCCGTTCCTTTTTAATCCAATGAGTTCTACATCAAATGTGGCCATCCAATTTAGGAAATTCCTAATTGTGCCAAGACTTCAGTGCAATGATTTCCTTTCCTCTCCTTCTGCTGTTTGTTTTTTTTCTCCCTCTCTTCAAGTTTCTGTCTGACTTGCTCTTTCATTTAATTTTTCCTGCACAGCTGTCACTAGTGTAGAGATCATCCCCACGCCAAGATTTCCCTCGGCTTGCAATGCTAATAACTTTAAAATGTCTGAGACACCATTATCTTTTGAACTTCCCCACAGAAAATGTCACAAAGAGGAGCTTCCTCTGGGTGTCTCAAACTGTGTGCACACTTAGAGGCAGTCTGGACAGTTTTATTTTCTCCTCTAGTCTTCGACACTACAGTGATGGTGAAGTCAGGTGGATTTTCGGATTAGACCGTGAAGGAGTGAGGGTGGTGGCTCCAGAGCTTCCATCACATTGCTGTGCTCCTAGAGATGATCTCTTGTCATGAACTTCCCTGCTGCCCATGGATCTGGGGCTGTAGGCGACACTGTGACCATGTTGACTGCAGGGTGGGTGCAGCCCTCTAGTGCTTGCTTAAGACTGTTCATCTCCATGGATGATACTAAAAATTATTGTGTGGGTCAGTTAATTCAAGAGATCTTGGCTGTGCTGAGCATCACCTCCTCAGTGGCTGGCTCATACAAGGGAACTAGGGTCCCTTAGAGGACAATCCAGTGTGGGTGGGGGATCCTGGTGGCCCAACTACTTAAATCACTAACTAGAAATACAGAAATTTCTGTATTTATAGATAGAAATACTTCTATATTTAAATAATGGGTATGGTTGCAGCAGGTGCACTACCTTCCTTACCCTGATAAAATCTATCATCAATTTTTTCATTTGTTTAGTCTATTGACAGAGTTTTTAAGCAGTTTCTTTGTCTAAAGCACTAGATTAGACACAGTGGAGGATTTAAGGTGGAGTAAGAAACATACCCTAAAGAAACTCATGGTCTGATAAGGGAGCAGAGGCTTATGATCAAGATAAGCAGGAGGAGAAGAAGTGTCACAAGAAAACTACACTCAGGCTGGAGAGCTGGCTCTTGTCACGCAAGTCTGAGGACTGAAGTGTATGTACACACACACATACACACACACATACACAAAAAAAAACAAAAACAAGAAACAGAACTAAGAAAAATAAAAGAAGAAAGGAAAGAAGGAAGGATGGAAAGCAGGTATTTGAGGTCAGAAGTGTGACATCACATCTGGCTAGAGTCTTTAAGGCAGTCAGTCTTCTTGGAGACGGTTACTCAAGAAGGGGCTGTGATGGTTTAAATAAGAATGTCCCCCATAGGCTCCAAGTATTTGGACACTTGGCTCCAATTCGTGGCACTGTTTTGGTCACAGAAACTTTAGGAAGTTTGGTCAGGCTGGAGGAAGCATCACCAGTGGCTTTGAGAGTTCAAGCCACACCCACTTCCAGTCTGTTGCTCTCTGCTTCCCCTGCCTGCTTAAAGATATGAGCACTCAGCTTTCTGCTGCAGCCACCTCCTGCTGCCATGCCTCCCCACCACGGTGGGCTCTTACTCTCTGGAACTGTACACCAAATAAATTCTTCCTTCTATAAGTGGCCTTGGTCATGGTGTTTTATCATAGCAACAGAAAAGTAACTAGGATGGGTACAGGGTCCATGCAAGAATAGGAGGTGGATATCCACAGGCAGGAAATGAATATGACAGCGGCTCAGAGGACAGGGATGGGAGGGACTTTGAAGGCACCGTGACTGGTAATTTTGGGGGGATCATAAGAAACATATGGGTGGGTATGAGCACACATGGGTGAATTTGAGCCAAATTACTGAAGACGACACATGAGTTCTGCTCAGTGGGTAAAGGAAGCTGTAAAAGCCGCCTAACCAGGGGAGCATCACAGAGTGTGGGAGAGTGGTTGGATTTTTCTTGAAAATGCTTGAAGGTCAAGGTGGAAGGGGAAGGGGGCAATGGTAGGTGGAGAAACAGGAGTCGAATGACTTTCAAACTCTCACTGTTCTGGGTGAGAGTTAAGAAGGACGCAGCCCAGACAGAAGCATATGCCTAGAAGGAGAGGATGAGTACAGATTCTTGACTAGCAAGTGAAGAGATTGGTTGATTGATTGCAGAGGAGCCTAGAATGCAGGACACATAGAAAAGTCCACCAGAGCTTTGATTTCAAGCCAAGTTAACCAAAAGGCAACTTCTGAATCTTACATTGAGATTATACCCATCCTTCAAGACCCCTTTTCAAGTCACTGCTCCATGAAGACTTCCATGATGACTCTGCTAGAAAAAACAGAAGCCAGACAGGGAAGTTGGCTAGGAGAAGAGAGCACAGTGCTCTGTGTATTGAACGTTAGGAACTTAGAGTAGAGCAAGGCTCACACTGGTGAATTCTATCCTGATTGTGGGTGGTTAGTTACATTAGGACTGGGAAGCAAGGCAGATCCAGAGCTGCCCACTAGACAAGAAACAGAAAACTCACAAGCAAGCAGGCCTCATGAAATCTGCTGTGATGGTCAATCTTGACTGCCAATTTGATGGAATTTAGTATCACCACAGAGGCAAACCTCTGTGCAGGGAGTCTCTAGATTGGGTTAATTGAGGTGGGAAGATCCAACCTAAATGTGGGAAGCAGCCCTCCAGGGATGGGGGTCATGGACCAAAAGCCAGTTGAGAACCAGCATTTATCTCTCTCTGCTTCCTGACTGCAGATGCGATGTGACCAGCTAGTTGCCTCATGCTCCTGCCACCACACCTCCTCACTGTAATGGGTGGACTACATGCTAAAATGTGTGGTCTTCAGACACCAGAAGGGCTCGGTGAGGCAGTGGGGTGGGGTAGTGTCCCGGGCGGAGCAACAGGATACATCAAACTTTTAAAGCCAAAACATTGTCCCAGGTCAAATGGCAGCCTGGCAACTTAGTGCTGAATGTAAGCCTAGGTAGGAATTCTCATAGGTGGCAATGTGACTGAGCCCCTGAGGGAAGTTTGCCATTTCATACTCCTTCCGAGGCCCTCCCCCCAAGCCACCAGATTCATTATGTCTGAGGTAGGGCCTGGACAAATGTGCTGTTGCCTTTTAAGTTTTCTGTCCGATTCAGGTTCTCAGCAGAGCACAGTGCCGTCACCTGCTCAGAATAGGTCCTGTTGTCTCTGCAGGGCTGATCCTGAAGGTGAGAACCTAGTTTTCATTTTTTTGAAATCAGAGAAGAGAAAGCAATGTAAAAAGTTGGTACCAATGGGCTGGAGAGATGGCTCACCGGTTAAGAGCACTGGCTGCTCTTTCAGAGGACCTGGGTTTGATTCCTGGCATTCAGTGGCAGCTAACAACCATCCATAACACCAGTTCCAGGCTTTTATGGCGTCTGTTCTTTTTATTTGGAATCCACAATACTGCCCTCTGGAAATCTCTCTGTTCTGAGCCTACAGCCCACCCTCCCCTGCGTTACCCTCTTCTACAGCTCCACATCCATATGCAGTCATGGAGCAGAACACAATAGGGGCAAAAGAATGTGTTTTTCCAATAACTCAAGTAATCATGAATCTCCCTAAGCCCGTTAGCCCTGGGAGAGTCAAGCAGGGGTCAGGCTGGAGGTCCCTGGTAGGACGTGTGCAAAGGGAAAGCTACAGAGAGTGTGGAATTTCTTTACAGAGGTGTCGCCTTTTGGTCCCCATCCGCAGTCTTGTTCCTGAAGTGCCAAGAGGGACTCTGTGAAGTGCAGAATCTTCTGTGTGGTGGCCTTTATCATCAAGATGACAGGAATAGGGGCTGGAGAGATGGCTCAGTGGTTAAGAGCACTGGCTGTTCTTGCAGAAGACCAGGGTCTGATTCCCACAGCTAACAACCATCTGTAACTTCAGTTCCAGGGACCCAGGACCCTTTTCTGGCCTCGGCACATGAGGTCCTGCACATATGTGGTACACTTGTATATATGCAGGCAGAACACTCATACATATAAAAGAAAAATAAATAAAATACAGCCCCCAAATCTTTTAAATGGTGACAAAAATAATGCTATAGTAAGGTGTTAATATTGCAGTACTTTTTAGCCTGGTCAACTTAAGCTTGTGAGCTAGGGGAACCACTAGAAGTATGGATTGTCTTGATGGAATTCAGTTTATCAAATGCTTTTTCTTTTGGGGGAGAAATTATTACTTTGTATGTGATAGAATAAGGTGCAACTTTTTAATGAACTTACGAAAATAAACAAGAATTTTTGTTTTTAAATATTTTATTTATTATTTTTATTTTATGTGTATGAGTATATCGCCTGCATAGAAGTGCACCCATGTTTATGTAATGCCTGCAGGAGATCAGCAAAGGATGTCTGACCACATCCTCTGGAACTGGAGACAGAGACTGTTGTTAGCTGCCTTGTGGGTGCTGGGAATCAAACCCAGGTCCTCTGCAAGAGCAGTCAGTGCTCTTAACTGCTGGACCATCTCTCTAGTTCCTGTTTCTTTTTGAGAGAGAGTCTCCCTGTAGTCCCAGCTGGCCTGGAACTCCCTATGTTGACCAGGCTGGTCTCAGTCTCCCAGAGATCCACCTGCCGCCTCTGCCTCCCAAGTGCTGGGATTAAAGGCATGTGCCACCATACCTGAATAAATGTGAGAATTAATGAGCCATCCCAAAGGTGGCAGCCTTGTTTCTTCCTTCAGCCATTTGGGCTGTTGGGGAGACATCTCACATGTGCTGCCCTGACATTCCATGGGACAGGTGAGTACTTACAGTTCTGAAGCCTCGACTCACCTGACTTGTCGGCTCTCATCTCCCAGAAGCCTGTGAGGTCAGCAGTTTTCTGGTCCCTTGGGATGGGCTCACCTTTTCCTTTCTTCAAGCCTACGTCCAAGCTGTCACTTATGGCTAGGACAATGTTTTACCTCCTGACAATCACCTTGTATCTCTTCTTCCCACAGTGCAGTCAAGGTCATTTCCCCTAGGAAGCCTCCTCTAGTCAAGAGAACCAACTCTCTAAAGAGAACCTGGCTAAAGGTGCATGCTCTCCTGTCATTCCAGCACTTGAGGGAGAGACAGATGGATCAGAAGCTCAAGGTCATCCCTGGCAAGGTCAGCCTGGGCTACATAAAGACAAGACAAAGTCTTATCTCATAAACCATCCCCCCCACTCAGAAAGAGCAAAAGAGACACACAAGACCACACACAAACACACAGACAGACAGACAGACACACAGAGAGAGAGAGACAGAGAGAGAGAGAGAAACAGAATGAATCTGAAAGAAGTACCAGATTTCAATGCCCAAATTATATTCCAATCCTAAATATTTTCAGTTCTGTATAGAACTTAACAGATAAAACTGTCAGACACGTCTTCTTTAGTAATCTTCGAAACCCTATGACCTTAACAGAGCAAGGGTTATTTATAATTCTCATCTACCAGCCAGGTGATAAAACATTACAGAGGTTAAGTAACTTGACAAACCACACAAACAGGAAGCTGTTCTTCTGCCTGTAAAATAGTTTTCTAAAACTCGGAAATAAAACAGGAGGAGGAACGTATGTCCTCTCAGTATGATACCGAAACCTTCTTTTAAAACTTTTCCAGGGCTTGGAGAGATGGCTCAGCGGGTAAAGGCACTTGTCATCAAGCCTGACCACATGAGTCCCATCTCAAGGACCCACATGGTGGAAGGAGAGAACCAACTCAAGCTGTTCTCTGACCTCTACATACATGCCCTATCCCCACTCAGAAAAAGTTAGGTATGGTGAGGTCTTGTAGTCCCAGCGCTAGAGAGGCAGACAGGAAGATCCCTGGGGATTGTGGGCCAGCACCAGCCAACCTAGCTTACTTGGCAAGTTCCAGACCAGTGAGGCACCCTGTCTCAATAGCTGGGCGTGGTGGTGCACGCTTATAGTCCCAGCACTTGGGAGGCAGAGGCAGGCGGATCTCTGTGAGTTCAAGGCCAGCCTGGTCTACATAATGAGTTCCAGGACAGCTGGGGCTACAGGGAGACCCTGTCTCAAAAAGACCGAAAAAAAAAAAAAGGCACTTGGGGGAGGGGGAGAAGTAAAGGAGAGAGAGAGAGAGAGAGAGAGAGAGAGAGAGAGAGAGGAGAGAGATGATGTATGCTTTTATTACTCTGTGAAACATTAACTAGATTTGTGCCTAACCAATTTATTGTGAAGTACTTTTCTTAGCGCTATAGAAATTTCACTTCTATTTTCCTAACTTACTGATCCTCCCATGGATTAGTACATTAAATTAAATCTTTGATAAATGATCATTCTAAGAGAACCGTGTTTGCAATGTTTTGGAGGAAAATTATGCTTTGATTACTCCATGTTCCAAGTTTTTCCATCACATCAGTCCACCAGAGTCACACTGTTCTAGGCGGCTGACTGTAAGCACACACCAAGTTTTGTTTGTGCATTGATGTTTAGACATTCGGACACAATTCCTTAATATTTGCTCTTTTTGTGTCAGGCTTAATTTTAGTTGTCAACATGATTAGATTAGGGAATGCCTAGGAGACGGTAAAGTCTACCTGCCAGACATCTGTGAAGGAATTTCCAGAGAGGATGAGCTCTTGAGAGAGGATGACATAATGAATGGATTAATCTCTTCAAGCAGTCATAGTGTGAAATGTGATGGAATTGCTGGGGGTTGGGGAAAGGGAGGAGGTTGGTCTTTTAGATGAAGTGTGACACCTGGGGGCAGTCTTGCAGGGGCCTCTTCTTTCCTTCCTGGCCTCTACGATGTGAATTGCTTTTCCCTGCTGCAGCCTCCCCACCATGATGGGCTGAGGCCTCTGAAACAGGGCCAAAATAACCTTTCCAAAATAATGTTTCTGCCAGTTATTTTCTCAGAGTGATAAGAATACTAACACTTCTTGTGACTCTTTATAGCCCATAACTCTTCTAAAATTCTATTTACTGGATTTTGACAATAGATATTATAACCACAGAGTTCAAATTTTAAAATATCCAAGGATGTTTAGTGAAGATTTTGCCTCTCAAACGTACAGCTTTCCTCCCCAAATATACCTTGTATAATTTTTACTATCCTATATATTATTATTATATGTTATATAAAAATATATATTTGAAGGCATGTACCTTGGGTTTTTGTTTTTGTTTTTTTGAGATAGGGTCTGCCTAGTCCCAGCTGACCTGGAACTCACTATGTGGACCAGGCTGGCCTTGAACTAATAGAGATCTGCCTGCCTCTGCCTCCCTAGGGCTGGGATTAAAGGTGTGTGCCACCGCACCCAGCTTGAAGGTACATAATTTGAATAGATTTATTTTTGTTTGTTTTTTCTATCAGTAGTAGAATAGTCTACCTACAACCTGCAGTTAGGTCTTTTTTTGTTGTTTTTATTTTTTTAAATTTAACAAAGTATCCTGAGGACTATTCAATTTTAGTGCACTCTTGTTTTTTTATGGCTATGTGAAATTCCATTGGATACATTTACTATAATTGAATAATTATCTTATTAATAAATTCTTAGGTTGTTTTTTATGCTTATTATATAATAAGCAATGATACATGAATAACTATATACATATATCTTTTTTTTTTTGTCGTCTTTTTGAGACAAGGTCTCCCTGTAGCCCCAGCTGTCCTGGAACGCACTGTGTAGACCAGGCTGGCCTGGAACTCACAGAGATCCACCTGCCTCTGCCTCAGGAGTGCTGGGATTAAAGGTGTGTGCCACCATGCCCAGCAGGAATATCATTTTTTAATGAGTGCATTGCCTGCATGTATGTAAGTGCACCCATGCGGTGCAATGTCCTCAGAGGTCAGAAGAGGGCTTTGGATTCCCTTGGAACTTGGGTTTCAGATGGTTGGAAGCCTGGGAATTGAATCTGGGTCCTCTGCAAGAGCAGCCAGTGCTCTGAGCTGCTAAGCCATCTCTCCAGCCTCACATATATCTTTTTTTTTTTTTTTTTTTTTTACCTCTGTGTAAGATTAACTTCCAGAAGTGTAATTGTTTGATCAAAGGGTGTACACACTTATACTTTGAAATTTTTTGAGAAATTACTCTGCATAAAGTTTGCCTCAGTTTGCTTCTACTCCTGCTGGTAAAAATCCTTTTCAATACTGCAAAGGACTGTGTTGTGATATTCTTTTAACTTTGAGGGGAGATAAAATGTCAGAGTTCATTACTTTCAATTTTTTAATAATTAATGAGATGAAACATTTTTTCAGATATTTGAGAATATTCCATTTTTAGAGAACTGCCTGTTCATAGCCTCTGCCCATTTTACTTGTTAGTTTGTGTCATGTTACAAAGCTTCCTAGATTCTCTTTTCTTTATTATTTTTTATTTTATGTGTATGTGAGTATTGCCCACATGTATGTGAGTGCACCCATGTCGTGCAAAGCCGAGGAGGTCAGAAGAGGGCTTCAGATTCCTCTGGAACTGGAGTTAAGGACGGTTTGTAGCCACCATGTGGGTGTTGGGAATTGAACCCGGGTCCTCTGCAAGAGCAGTCAGTTCTCTTAACCACTGAGTCTTCTCTCCAGCCCAGATTCTTGCTTCTTACTGTGTGGACTTCTACCTAATGCTATTACATTTGTCAATATTTTCTTCCGTACCATCTACTTTTTGTTATAATTAGCAAAGTTTTCTCCAGCTAGGATTATTACTATTACTACTATTATTTTGTGTTTTTAAAAAATATTTTATTTAGCCGGGTGTGGTAGTGCACACCATTAATCCCAGCACTCAGGAGGCAGAGGCAGGCAGATCGTTGTGAGTTCAAGGCCAGCCTGGTCTACATAGTGAGTTCAGGTCAGCTGGGACTACAAGGTGACCCTGTCTCAAAAAGACAAAAAAAAAATATTTATTTTATGTGTATGAGTATATCACCTGCATGTGTGTAAGTTTACCTGTGTCATGCAATACCTGAGGATGTCAAAAGAGGGTGTTGGATCCTCTGGAACTGGAGTTACCACATATGGTTGTTGGTTACCACATGGGTGCTGGGAATCGAATGCGGGTCCTCTGCAAGAGCAGCCAGTGCTCTTAACCACTGAGCAGCTCCCTATTTTGATTTTTTGAGACAGGGTCTCAAGTAGCCCAAGCTGACTTTAAACTCACTATATAACTAAGGCTGGTCTTGAACTTCTGATCTTCTTGTCTCTAATGTCCAAATGCTAGAATTACAGGTGTATGTCACCATGCCTCATTCCAAATGGAATTATAAAAGAACTCTTCTGGGTTTCATATGGCAAATTTTTGGTTCCATGTTTCAAACATAAACGTAAACTTAGTTTCTTATAAAACTGGCACTCTCGGTATATTTATTTTTTTCAATTTTTTGTCAGTGTGTGTGTGTGTGTGTGTGTGTGTGTGTGTGTGTGTGTGTGTACGTGTGTGAGATCTCCTTCCACAGTGGGTTGTGAGGCTTGCGTGAGAAGTGTTTTTTTTGCTGAGGCATCTCATGGCATCTCATGACCCTTATTATATTCTTTAGAAACACTTCTAGGATAATCCTATGTTTATTTTTTTCATGTCAACTCTAAACTCAGCTTGATGAATTAAAAAAAAAAAGTCAAAGTTGGTATTTCAGTGAGTGGGCCTTAAATATATAGTTATGCTGCCTGCATGTAGGTATGTGCACCCATGTTGTGCAATGCCCATGGAGGACAGAAGAAGCTGTTGGCTCCTCTGGAACTGGAGTGTTATGGACAGTTGTTAGCTGCCATGTTGGTACTGGGATTTGAACCCCGATCTTCTACAAGAACAGCCAGTGTTCTTAACTGCTGAACCATCTCTCCAGCCCCGAAAAACTGACTTCTTAATAATTCAATGTCTTCACGGTAAGTCATTCCATTTAGTCAAGCTCTCATTTAGTTTAGTTTCAGCATTTTACAATGTTATTTACTTTAAATAATTCATGTTACTCCTGGTATTTTAATATTATAAGATGGTTGTCTAATTATGTCTTCTGTATGTTGTTTGTACCTGTGAGATTTACTGAGTTCCATTCATAACCATGCAAGAGGAGACTGAGCATTCTTGTCCTGTAACTAACATCCCCCCTCCAAACACCTAAGATAATGTTCTGCTGAGTCATCTTCCTGTGCCTTCTTGAGGGTTGGGGCTTATGATCTTGACTGTCAGCTTGATTCCATTGTGAGACCCCCCCAAAGGGATTAGTAAAAAAAATTAGTGAAACTAGGTGATTCTAGAGATGATGGGATCCTGAGGGCTCTGATCTAATGAATGGATTGATCCTCTGATGATTCATCTTGGGGCTTTATTGGGAGTGGGGCATCAACAGAGGAAGTAGGTCACTGGGGATGTGTACCTGAGACTGTATCTTGCCTTTCCCCTTCCTGTGTTCTCCTTTCTCTGCTTCCTGTCAGCCATGAAGGGAACTAACTGCTCTGCTTCTCCAGACCCTCCCTACCATGATAAACTAACTGATACCTCTGAAAAGGGGGACTAAATAAACCTCCCTTGAGTTGTTCTCTCAGGCAATGTGGGCATAGAGATGAGAACACTAATATAGACTTTCAAGTTTCCTGACGGTTGATGCTGAGGTACAAACAGAAAGAGCTGATTTTCTTGATCTTTCCACGGTGGAGCAGAGCATTATTAGCTGGGGAAGGACAGCCTCATTCTTGGAGACTTACTTAAAGGTTGGCTTTTAATGCCAGGCTTAGGATTTTCAAATGATCTGCTGAGATCCATTCTGTAAGGAAGCAGAAGGGATTAATGTCTTTTGCCTTAAAAACCTGAAAGAAATTCTCTGGGGAGTGACCAAGCAAGGAAGGTGGTCATCCTTGACTAATGAGGCGTGCAGCCAGAATGTGAGCTCAGAGAGTTGGCAAGGGAGGAGATCCTGAGCGACACTGCTGAATGACCTTGAGCGAGCGGCACTGTTGAATGTCCCTGGAAGTTGCACAGCAAGGATCTCTTTCTGTGGTGCTGGAGAACAAACCGAGGGCCTCGTGCATGCTAGGCAAGTGTTTTGACACTGAGCTACAGCCCCAGTGTGTAATTTTTCTTTTCAACTTTTCATTTTTGAGACAGGGTCTCATTAAGTAACTCAGATTGACCTCTAACTGACTATAGCCCAGGCAGACCTTGAACTTGTGATCCTTCTTCCTCAGGCTCCTAAGTGGCTAGAATTCCAGGCCTGTACCACCAAGCCTAGCTAGCGAGGTTCTCTTGCTAGGGACAGAAAAAGATAATGCAGTCTGAGACCTGACAGCTCTCTTTCTCTCTATGTCTCTGTCTCTGTCTCTGTCTCTGTCTCTCTCTACACACACACACACACACACACACACACACACACACACACACACACAATCAATTACACTGCTAAGGTTCTAGAAAAGTTTTACAGCAATTGTAGGACCTCAATTTAGCACCATTAGAATTGGTCCAGAATCACTCAACCACTCATCCATTCATTCCTTTTAGAGTCAGAGTCTCACATAGCTCAGGCTCACCTCAAATTTACTATGTAATTGAGGAAGACCTTCTGATCCTCCTGCCTCCATTTCTGGGATGCTGGGATTGCAGAGTGTACCACTGTGCCTGGTTTTATGAAGTGCTGGAGCTCAAACCCAGGGTTTTGAGCATGCTAGTCAAGCACTCTACCAACTAAGCTATCTCCCCTGTTAGGTTAGAATTTTAACAAGTTAAAAGAAATACTAGCATTTGACCTAAATGCCCATAGAATGGCTTCTCTTTGGTAATATTTAACACTTCAACATAAAAATACACGAGCTCACTGAGATGCTGGAAGAGGGCACAGCACTTCACGCTTCTTTTGCCAACAAGATAACACTTTAATTTGAGCCATGACATTTTTTCACCCAGAAGGGGAGGCGGGATTACTTGGTAGGGCTCTAGAGCCTTCCATTCTGCCTACTTCCTTGCTGGGTATTAACCTGAGAATATACAAGAATGACTTGATGTCCTGTCTTTTTCTCAATGTTGCTTAAAAAATGAGGCTCAAGTAGCAATATTGGTAGTAAAGTTAGGTTGGAAAGGCTTCAGAGTCATCTCTGCCTCCTCTCACCCCTGTTCTTTATTAAAAATCTAGCTAAGAAAAAGAAAAAGTCTAAGTTCAAAAGTTCAGGTAGAACTCCCTTAAGTCTGTGACCTGATTTTCTTCAGTGGAATCTTGTTAAATTTTGGATATAGAATTCTAGCTCCTCTTCGTGGTTTCTTGAGGCACAGTGCTGTCAGGAGGATCATCCCAAATGGGTCCCTGCGTTCCTCACTTGACCCGTGCTGTGCGTGCTTGGGTAGGTCACTCTTACCTGAATGAGCCACAAAATCCCATCCAATTACTTAGCCAAAGATTTCTGGCTTGCTTTTTTTCTTTTTGTCTTATCCCACCCCCTGGATTTATTGATCTCTGTGCTCTGAAATGTGCAAGTTATGCCTCTCTGTTTTCACTCTTCTTGACCCAAATCTTAGCATACGAAGAAAGAAGGAAGGAAGCCAGCTGGAGTAGCCATCAGCTCAACGGAGACGCTGGCCTGAGGACAAGGACCCTGTGGACCCATTTTCAGCTTGGCTCCCTACACATTCCTGACAGTTTCCCCTGAGCTTTACCTAGTGTGACCCATTTAATCCTGGCCCACCAGCTGCCCCTGCCCCCACCTTCCATCCTCTGCCTCCAGCCATTCCTGGTGTGACTGGACAGGTGGACCTTGATCCTTAAACCTGATTCCCAGCAGCCCATCAGGTAACCCGAGAAAATGTCATGAGGTTCTGGGTGATGGGGCGACAAATAACTCAAGGACATGTACCTTGGTCTTGAGGAACCCGCAGAGGCGCTCTTGCAGCCATTTTACTTGGAAGAGTGAACTCAGATGGGGGCTCCTGTCTTTGAAGGAACATATCAAGTATTCAAAGAAAGTCCAGAAGAAAGGAGAGAAAAATGCCTGGTAGCTGAAAAGGTGGCCTGCCTGGAGAAGGTGCGGGAACTCTAGCCAGACTTAGTAGAAAAACAGTTGCATAGGAGAGCTGACTGCTTCCTCCCCTGCCTCTGTCATAGAATCTTATTCGCTCATTTCCTGAATTTCATTTATAATTCTACACAAATGGTCTTAGAAAGAACTTGAGTGTGCTATGCTAAAAGGAGCCAGGGACAAGGAGAAGGGATGGGTTCTAGTCCAAGCCATCAGTTCCTGTGTGGCCTTGAGCAAGTGCCTACTCTATCTCATGGCATTGGTCTCTTTAGGAATTATTCTCCCTATCTCATAAGGAGATTGTAAAAAAAAAACAAAACTAAGTACTATTTATCTATAAGGGTGTCCATAAATGTACACATATGCAAATATATACCTACAGTAAAATATAGTCTAAGGATAACATACTGAAAATTTCATAAGTTATCACCATTTGTTAAGACTCTTATGAATCACTTATACTTAAGTCTTAAGTTGAGTGCTATCAACCCCTCCCTTCCAAGACATACCATATTACAGAGGAAAACACCGAGGCTCAGAGAGGCATGAACACTCACTCAGGATCACATAAGATGCTTAAGTCTAGGAGCCAGCACTGTGCCTCGCTCAGGAATGATGATTTCAATGGTGATAATGACGCCTTCCTGTCCACACACTCCCTTTCCTTTTCCGTATCTGGAATATTGTCTCCAATTACAGCATAGGAGGTCAAGTTCCTAGAGACCTTGAATCTGTGGTGGGATGCTGACTTCCCTAGGTTTCATTCCTACTCTGTAATGGGGATGAGTGTTGAGAAGAACTTAGTGGTGGGAATATGGAGAATAGTCTCCCAAGATGCTATGAGAACTCTTAATAAGGAGTAAATTGACAGAATCTTTGCATACACCATGTCACAAAGATGCAAAAGGCATTTATAAATATAGTCACAATATGGGTGACATTTCCTGGAGTGAAAGTTTTGCTAGAAGGAGAAAATGTCTGTCCGGAGGAGATCAGCAGCTCATTCATGCCCAGAAGTTGTCATTGGTTGGTTCCAGCACCATTGAGCTATGTAAAAGAGGGGCTTCTTCCAGTGGCTGGATAGCTCCATCCAGGACCACCTCTGGGTTGCTTCCAACATTCTCAGACATTTCCATCCCCACTCTGCCTCCTTCTTTCCCTACTCTGTGCCCCAGCAAAATGAACTTTACTCTGTTCCAAGTACATGCCCCAGGCTTTCCTACTTTTCTGCTTTTGTTCAGATTCTTTGCTCCATCTGGAATGCCCTTCTGTTTTTTTTTCTTTGCCAAATTTCTAAATATTGCTGATCCTCATGGCCTTGTACAAAGTCCTCTTCTCTGTGAAGTATTCCTTAACCACTTGGAAATGGTCATAGAACATTATTTATTTCTTTTTGGTGGAGCATTTACTTTTTCTTACAAACACGTGTGTGTGTGTGCGTGTGTGTGTGTGTGTGTGTGTGTGTGTGTGTGTGTTATTGAGGATTGAACCCAGGGCCTCTGAGATGCTAGGTTAGTGCTCTGTCACTGAGCCAAAGCCCTCAGTCCTAGACATGCTTTCTGAAGGTTAAGTTCACATCTGTTTAATTTTCATGTTTCTAGTCTACAGCACATGGCTTTTGTATGGAATAATTGAATGAATGAATGAATGAATTCTCAGATCTTGAACACACAGAGGGCTGAGCTGAATGTAGTGTTAAGTCACAAGACATGCTAGGAGAACTCAATTTGCATATTTGTTAAACATATCTTATGTTCAAGGATCTCTGCCAAATTGATGACACAATTCTTTCTTAGAATTTTTGGTCTCTAACAAACAAATATGAATAACAAAAGAGTACATTGTCTCCAAGGGAGAGGAATTAAATCAAATTTTTAAAAAATGGACTTAATGTGATGGATGAGACTCAGATGTAATTGTGATAAGATATTGCATTTAGGCCAAAAAACAATTAGGTCTACAAAGAGGAATGAATCATTGACTGGATATTTGTGTTGAAATTCATGTTGAAATTCTTCAGGCTAGAGATGTAGCTCAGTTCATAGCGTACCTGTGTACCATGAACAAAGCCTCAGAGTCAATCCCCAGTACCACATGAACCAGTCATGGTGGTGTTCCTCTGTTATCCCAGCATTAGGCAGGTGATTGCAAGAAGATCAGAAATTCAAGGTCATCTTTGATGACATAGCCTGGGCTACATAAGAAATCCTAACCTTCAAGATGATGATATTGGGACGTGGAGCACTGGAGAGGTAATCTAGATTAGTGTCCATATGAAAAGGACCCCAGATGGCTCTTTAGCCAAACTCTTCCTACCGATGGGGATCCACTGAGAAGATGCAGTCTATAGCCGAAGAGGCCCTCTCCAGAACCTGAGTTTGCTTTCAGCCTGATCTCAACTTCCTGCCTTAGCTTCCCAAACAGTACAGTTTATGGGCCCTTAGTCTATAGGACTGAACTGACAAAGACAAAAGGGCGCTAAAAGACTAAAGGCAAAATAGTTTTGGATCATGGATTGTGACTATTGAACCTGGTGCTAAACATTTGCTGAGACTCTTCACAGTGACCCACACCGACAGGTCATTACTCAGCCTGTGGGCATCTACTGAGAAAGGACCTTGAGCTAGAGGTTGGGACTGTGCAGGTCAAAGTGACCTGCCTTTGAGGAGCTTGCAGTTTAGGAGAGAACTTGCAGTGGTATTCTACAGAAGTTAGTTTGGGGTGCTCTAGGGAAAGAGGAGGGGCCTAGAGTGCTTCTCTATGGGCAAGAGGGTCTCAAGGAGGGCTCAGCTTTGACCACAGGCTAAGTAACAGTGGGATGGAAAGATCTAGAGTAGAAACTCTATATTCTAGTCAGTTGGGGGGCAGAATGCTTATATTAGAATCTGACTATACCATTAGTTCTGTGTGATTCTGACATACCATGCAGCCTCAGTCTCCACATCTGTAAAATGGGTAATTATCTGTTTACACACTTATTCCGAAGTGTAACTGAGAAAACCCCTAAGGCTCTGGGCAGGACCTGTGCCACTCTTCCCACACTGACTCTTCATTCCACATGCTGCGAAAGTGCTTCCTGGTTGGTTCTGTTTGTTGCCCTTTAACCTGGCTGCCATTCAATGCAAGGGCTGGCTAAGTCAGTGCACTTTTCTCTAAAGAGTATCAAAGTTGAGCAAAGTGATTGTGCAGGTTGCTAACCACACATTCCCCAGTTGGCACTTACATTAAAGAACAGCCTATGGATATATTGAATGCCCCAAGTTTAAAATAAACAGATTTTTCTGAACATGTTATTAGATGGGGAGGAGTGAATGTGTGAGGGTCTAAATCTGGCTGTGGGGGACTCTGAATTTGGCAGGTTGGTTCTGAGTTTAGTTCTGTGTGAACTAAGGAGAGGCAGAGGGACCCCTGAGAACATCCCTCACCTGTGGCACTGGCTATTGGAGAATGGATGAGTTTTCTTATTTATTTTCTTTCATAGAGCTTATGGGCATCCACTGCAATGACAGTATCGGGTTATTTATTACAGCACTGGCTGGGTTAAATGAGCAGTGGACCTTGAAACCAGAGAGAATACACACACACACACACACACACACACACACACACACACACACTTCTCTAATTTCTGCCTTCACCCAAAGTTGCTTTGATATTGACCTTATGATAATGTCTATGCAAAACTGTGCCTGCATAATAGAGATGGGTTGGAAGCATTAGAGATTTTGAGATTACTGAAGTTGTTTCTTGAGGGGGTAAAAATTATCTTTTCATTTCATGGTAGGTTCCTGCTGCAAATGACATTTTTATTTCATAGCTAAGATGAAAGAATGAAATGGTAAGATTGGAAAAGGAAAAATGAATTTTAAAAGATGGAGGAAGGAAGGAGATGGGAAAGATGTCAGGAGGTGGAGAACAAGGAAGATAAAGAAAGGACATAAACAGAAGAAAAGTGTGCTTGAAAAGTGGAGTGGAGCCTCAGGGTGCTGTGCTGCCTGAACAGCATTAAGCAAGACTGAAAAACAGGATCTCCATTCCAAATTTCCTCAGTCTCTTAGAAAACCATTCTGGAAGAGCCTTCTTTATAATTAACTCAGTACATCCTGCTGCCTATACAACCTGTACCAAGCAATGAAGCCTGGAGTCTTCTCTAATTACTTTGCAGTGAACAAATCCTGTCTCCCTAGGTAGATGGTGGCAGGTCATTTGTACTGTCTCCCAACTCTTCTACCCCTCCTCCCACACCAGAATGGGGTAAAGCAAGACTCTGCCTCAGTGGAAGCCTCCTATGTGCATCGCCCTGGCCCCAGGTGGAAGTGGCCCTCTGCAATCAGCCCCCCTGCCATCCCCCTTTGGCTGTGCTCTCTGGAGCGCCAGTCTCTGGTACCGGGAATGTTTGACGATAGGTTTGCCCTGGCTCATCCCTCTCATTTCCCACAAAATTATAGCCATGTCATCTTTAAATATGAAAAGTACTTTTTCTGGGAAGGCACCCAGAGATAATATATATTAATAAAAAAATTATCAGCTGTAAGTAGTTTACTTTTGATGATACCTGCCGGTTCCTACTGATTTAATTTGGTCCTCTGTCTTCAGGCTCTGTGCTTCTGGGGGGTGTACAGGGTTCTCTCTATTTTATGTGGCTCTAACGCTTAGGTTTCTGGGATGGGTATCCTTCCAGACTCCCTCCTTTCCACTTCTCCCTGCATCTCTATTCTGCCTGGCTGGCCTCATCTTGCCTCTGTGCCATGTCAGGAGAGGGCATCCTTCCTTCTTCAAAGCTATTGCCTCCACTCTTGCCTTTGGACCAGTTCCCTCTGTCTTGGATACCTGGTTTCATCCATCATTGTTATCATTTTTAATATTTTATTTATTTTTTTATGCGTATGCGTGTATTGCCTGCATGTAGGTAAGTGTACCCGTGTCATGCAATTGGATCCCCTGGAACTGGAGTTACAGACAGTTGTTAGCTGCCATGTGGGTGCTGGGATTCAAACCTGGGTCTTCTGCAAGAACAGTCAGTGTTCTTAACCACTGAGCAATCTCTCCAGCCCTTTCATTCATTATTTTTAAAAGGATTTATTTTTATGGGGCTGGAGAGATAGCTTAGCTCTTAAGTGCACTTGCTACTCTTGCAGATGACTTGAGTTCAGTTTCCCACACCCATACTGGGTGACTCATAACTGCCTGTAATTCTAGTCCCAGGGGATCTGATAGCTCAGGGCCTCCCCACCTACATGCATGTGCTGTGCTACATACACTCAAGTGTACGATTCATACACAACAAAATAAATCCTTTTTTAAAACTCAAAAACACTTCATTCACTTAAAGGAAAAGGATAACTCACACAGTAGAGATAGTTTTAACATATCAATTACCAAAAGTTCATAGTAAAGTCAGGCTTGTTATAGCACACACCTGTTCAATTCCCAACACCCACATGATGGGTAACAACAGTTTGTAACTCCAGTTCCAGGGGAATCCAATGCCCTCTTCTGACCTCCACAGGCATAGCAGGACACAGGGGCACTTACATGCAGGCAATATACACTCATACACATAAAAATAATAATAAATAGACAAATTTTTTTAAAAAGAGAAAAACTGGGTGTGGTCGCATGTACTGTATGCCCAGCACTCTTGGAGCTGGAGACGGGAGTTTCAGACTAGCCCTCATACATCAGTAAAAATAAAAGCACAGCCAGGGCATACTTAAATTGCAACTTAAGTGAATAAACTACTAAATCCCCAGGTCTGAGTGGTAGCAACATTGCCCAGCTGAGGACACACAGGGCAGGGTTATCTGCAGGAGAGACCCTGCCTCCAGCTACCACACTGCTGGTCCTAGAAATCCATGGGCTTGCTCCCAGGGCCCACAAATAGCCAGTAACAGGCTGTGTCCACAGGGAGCAGGGTAAGGGGCTGTTGAATTCAGAAAGCGTGATCCAACTCCAGGACCTGGCTGGGCTCTGCAGGACACAGTTGACGCCCAACCCCACCCTCAGCCCTATAGAGTCAGAAACGTCTTGAGTCCTGCTCTGCGTCGTCACCTCTTCATTGCTGCACTGTCTTGTCCAAGACCATGGGTTGCATGAAGTCCAGGGTTGAGAGAGCTCTTGAGGTGAGAAGGTCTGGGTGAAGTCATGATGCAGCTCAGGGTGTAGAATTGCTTCCAAGCTGTGGAGAACTTTAACCCAAAGCTGGGCAGCAGATTCCTCTGGGGCTGCCGTTGTGGCTGGAGCTTTGGCTATGGCTGGGTCTGGTGCAGCTTCATTTGCCCAAGGGTCTGCTGCTCTTACTGGTGGAAATGGTGGAAATGTGCTCGTTCATGTTGATCCTTTTCGCCATCTTCACTGGGTTCTTGTAGGTCGTAGGTTCTTGTAGCACTTGGGGCAGCTCTTGGTTGTTCTAGTAACTCGCTATTGCTGTGATGAAAACACTGACCAAAAGCAACTTGGAGAGGAAAGGGCTTACATTGGCTTACAGCTCACGTCCATTGAGGAAGCCAAGGCAGGAACTCGGGGCAGGAACCTGGAGGCAGGAGCTGGAGCACAGACCATGGAGGAATGCTGCTTAAAGGCTTGTTCCTCCAGCCGGGTGCTCAGCCTGCTTTGTTAGTCTTTGTTTGTTGTGACAGGGTCTCCCTAGTCTGGAACTCACTATGTGGACCAGGCTGGCCTGGATGGCGCCTGTCTTTGCCTCTCAAGCGTTGGGATTAAAGACGTGGGCCACAGACAAACCAATCCAATGGACTCAATTTCTGAGTTGAGGTTCTCTCCACTCAGGTGTGTCAAGTTGACAACCGAAGTTTTCCAGCCCGTTGGTGTGTACAGTTTGCTCTTGCCACTGCCTTCTCAGAGCACTGGATTCAGGCTGGCCACTTGGATCCACGAGGTGCTGGTGGACCCAGGAGGCCTGGGGAAACCTGAAAACCTGGGTTCACTGGGGAATCTGGGAGCATTTGTGTTGATTCCCTTTGGCTTGTAGATCTGGTTGCATTGGGGACACTGGGTTCGTTTGGAGCCTTGGTTGCACTGGAGTACCTGGGGGCATTTAGAAACCTGGGGCACTAGAATAGACTTTGGAGCACTCCGGAACCTAGGAGCACTGGTCTGGTAAAGGCATTTGGAGACCTGAGGGCATGGGAGCAGGGGAGGGGCTGGGTGTTTTAGAGGAGCTTCTTTCATTGCAGAACCCAGGGAATCAGTAGGCTCCCACATCTTGGTGCTGCTCCGTTCTGATACTTCTAAAATAAATCTTAAAAGAAAGATTTTTGTTTTCAATGAGTTGCAGGAGCCCTCAGAGGCCAGAGGTGGAGGTGTGGAATCCCCCTGGGACTGGAGTACAGGTAATTGTGTGCTGCCAAACTCAGAAAAGTACTTGCTCTTAACCACTGAGCCACCTCTCCAGCCCCTCATCCATTGTGTTACCGTCTCTTATACCTTCTTCCTGACTTCCACCCCTCATTCCTCCTCTGCATAAAGATATATGGGTAGGCTTGAATCTACAATTTGAAAAGAATTCTCCTCTTCCCAGACCTAAACTTCACCTCCCTCCCAAGCTTTGGTGAAAAAGAAGCCAGCACTTGATGTTTCCCCAAACCATTTGCTTCTCTACCTGCCAATGGCATCCTTATTCACCTGTGCTTTTGCTTGTTTGGAAGTGAAATCTGTCTTAATGATTTTTTTTCTGCGCATAAAAACACTAATTCTCATCTAAAAGCTCAGATAATACATGAAATCACTGAAGGACTAACCTGAATGAAGGGTGAGCCTCCCTTGCTTTTAGTTACTTGGCTTTCAGCACTCCTGCAGAGATCTCCCGGGAGAGCAATCCACTCCCTCTGCTGACCAGAGGAGGCAGCGCAGTCATGAAGGGTCTCTATCAGATGTGAGCGGCACCTATGCTGTTTTTCAGGAGCATGGAGTTTGCTTAAAGAAGGAAATGATGGGCTGGAGGGATGGCTCAGCAGTTAGTTAAGAACACTGGTTGTTCTTGCAGAAGATCTGGGCTCGAATTCCAGCACCCACATGGCAGTTAACAACTGTCTGTAACTCCGATCCCAGGGGATCCGACAGCCTCTTCTGTCCTCCAAGGACATTGCATGACATGGGTGTACTTACCTACATGTAGGCAATACACTCATACACATAAAATAAAAATAATACATTTAAAAATTTTTTAAAAAGGAAAACTAGTATAAAATTACAAATCACTAATACAAAATTTTTAAAAATTTTTTTAAAAAGGAAAACTAGTATAAAATTACAAATCACTAATACAAAATTTAAAAAAAAAGAAGGAAATGATCTTTCACTTGGTTTTGTGCAAGCAGCTGGTAGGTGTGACCTCTGACCTCAAAGGAACAAAATCTTCACCCTTGGATCATGCTAATGCTAATGTTTCTGAACATGTGCATTAGAAAGAGCCATGAAGTTATGCTGGGAACCAAACCTGGTGCCCTTAACTGCTGAGCCATCTCTCTAGCCCCGAGACTTCTAAAAACATATTTATTTTATTTTTAAATTATATGTATGTGTATGTCTGTGTCTGGGTGCCTGTGGAGGCCAGAAGAGGGCCTCTGATCCCCTGGAGCTGGAGTTACAAGCCATTGTGAGCTTCCTGCCATGGGTGCTGGGTACTGAACTCAGGTCCTCTGCAAGAGTAGTACTCACTCTTAAACACTGAGCCATTTTTCCAGCCCCTCTAGATTTATTTTTAAAAAATCTTCTCAAACTTTTTGAGGTGAGGATCACTTGGAACTCGTAAAATTATTAAAGACTCCAAGAAGAGTCTTTGGCATAATAGACATTAAAATTTTAAAACAATTGCTTATTAATTCATCAAAAATAATGGTAATAAGAACCAGGCATGGTGACTTACATCTGTAATCCTAGCACTTAGGAGGCTGAAGCAGAAGGATCGTGAGTTCCAATCCAGCTTGAGCTACATAGTGAGGTCTTTAAAAATCAGAACAAGGTGGGATATTGTGGTTCATGCTTTTAACCTCAGCTCTAGAGAGGCAGAGGCAGGCAGATCTCTGTGAGTTCAAGGCCAGCCTGGTCTGTGTAGCAAGTTCAAAGACAGCCAGGTCTATAAAGTGAGACTCTGTCTCAAAACAAAAAACAAAAATTAACAAAAAAAATCAAAACAAATGAACCAGAACAACCAAAATAAGAAAACAAAATTACAACAAATTTAAAACAAAATTCAAAACAACAAATAAGGTAAAACAATAGCAAAAGCCAATAATCAATGTGTTCCTGGCTAGCATAAATAATACAGTTTTTAAAATAATATGTTGAACTAGGTGCGGTGGCATACACCTTTAGTCCCAGCAGAGGCAGAGGCAAGCAGATCTCTGAGAGTTCAAGGCCAACCTGGTCTATATAGGGAGCTCCAGGCCAGCCAGGCTACACAGTCAAACCCTGTTTCAAATAACAAAACAAAAATAATAATAGTAACAACAACAACAACAATAATAATAATAATAAATAATTTTTCTAAGACAAAAACTGTTAAAAAGAATAAATTTATCACCTCCATTTTTGTAAACCTTTTAAATCTTGGCTATATACAGTTGAATTTTCCATCTGCCTCAGCATACAGTCTTGTAATAGGTTACATATATGAAGGAAATGCAGCCTTACAAAGGAGGTATATTTTCTCTCCTTAAGAAAACAAAAAACAAAAAGCTGATCATTGGCATTTTGTATAGGAAGGATATTGGGCATTTCCTAATCTAGCCTGTAAAGCACCATTTCATGCTCACCAGTCACAGCCTTCATCACCACCTCAGTCCCCAGAAATCAAGCTGTGACTTAGTACAATGCTCCCCTTTACAGATGAAGAGCTGAGGAACAAACGGGGTTCAGCAAGTGGCTCAAGTCATGTAACCAGTTGTCAGTAGAGCCAGACTAATGGAACAGCCCCAGGATTCTTGGGGATTAGACCCCAGGAAATTGTCAAGGATTCATTATGTGCAGGTGTGCTAGAAAGCCTTGGGTGGGAAAGGGGAGATGTGAGGGGAAACTGTCCTTGCTCCTGTGTCCCAAGTCCCACCCCACTTAGGAAGTACAGGATTGGGGACCAGCAGGAGTACCTGAGTTTCTCCTTCACCGAATAGTGTTTAAAAAACAAAACAAAACAAAACCCAAAACGTCAAAGTCCTTATCCCGATGACTTCACCTTGAGGGGATCTTGTCTGCTAGATTGGCTGTGAGATTAAAAATGGATAAGGACGGGGACATTTCCTACTCAGTACTCAGTGGAAAATGGTATGTGTCAGAGTTGAACCTTCCGACTGCAAATCAGAGCGTCTGCTGAACTCAAGCCCCAATCTGGACACTATCCAGGATGAGGCAAGGAGAGAAAGGATGTAAGATGCTCAAGAATGAGGGAGTCACGTTCCTACAGTGCAGACAAGTGGAGGGCGATCCAGCCAGGGGTCCTCTCTTCTTCTCCTGACACTGTGCTGTGGTTTGCATGTCCCATCCCCAATTCAACTAATATCACAATCTGAGGGATGGGACATTTAAGAGGTAGTTATGAGGGGGCTAGAGAGATGGCTACAGAGGTTAAAAGCATTGGCTGCTCTTACAGAGATGCAGATTCTGTTCCCAGCACTCACATCACCCTGACAACCATCTGTTAACTCCAGTTCCAGGGGATCCAACATCTTCTTCTGGCCTTTACAGGCATTGCACTTGCATGTGTAGGTCAAATACTCGTACATATAAAAAATAAAAATAAACACATGAAAGTTTTTTTGAAAGAAGTGGCTATGATACCATTCATGGAACTGTTACTGGGCACTTAGGTCCATGAACTGGCTGCCTCAATTTCTCTGTCTTCCAAACAGACAAACAAACAAACATACCAAAGCTGGTAAAGGAAAATAGATTTCTTTATAGTTTGACCAAATCAGGGGTGTGTGGAAGAATCTAATCCCCCCACTCCATGCCTGTGCCCATCTTAATTTATAGAAAACCGTGAAACAGGCACACACGTGGGACAGGCTACTCCAGCCATCCCTTGGAAAAGGGGACCAGGGCCCCAGGTTGTCTCCATTCTCTGTTAGAGAGGCAACGTTTTAAAAAAATTCAAGTCCAGACCTAATAAAGGGGGACCTTTCCCCATTTATGAAAGACAAATGAGTCTCGAGGGTTTTGTGGGATACAAGGTGGCCAGTCATTCTGGGTTAGGTCCTTTGGCAGTCGGAAGGTAGAAAACCTCTTATATTTTCTCTTTGGAGATCAGCTTCAGGCTCTAGACTTCTATATGCCTGTTAAGTACACAAGTTTGCAAGTGAAGAAAAAGTGATTGCCTGATAGGCAAAAAGAGAGGTACTGCGACTCTCTTCAGATCTCTCTTCTTCCTTCAGGATTGGGTCACCAAAGACCCTTATAGAAGCAACTTCACATGGCCTTTGGTTAGCTTGCCCTTCTGTGTTCTGTGGGTGAACAGGGCTTACACTGAGAAAGCCTTCATAGACCAAATTCTTGCCTTGATCTTTGGTTTTTCAGTCTCTACAACTTTGAAAAATACATTTCTGTTCTTCATAAACAGCCCAGTCTCATGTAACTTGTGGCAGCACAAAGTGACTAAGATAGCTTGCTACTATCTTAGAGAACTAATCTTCCCTCCCTCCCTCCCTCCCTCCCTCCCTCCTTTCTTTTTTCCTTCCTCTTTCCTTCTTGCTTGCTTTCTTTTTACATTTTTAATTTATTTTGTACACGTGCATGTGTGTGTACAAGGGTGTACATGTGGAAGTTAGAGGACCATCTGAGGAAGTTGGTTTTCTCCTTCTACCATGTGGGTTCTAGGGACTGAACTCAGGTCCTCAGATGTGGTGGCAAGTGCCCTTACCCACTGAGCCTCATGATGTCCCCCTTATTTTTCTGATAGCATCTTGCCTTGTGATCCATGAGCTAGGAATTAGCATGCCTGGCTCAATTTCCTCATCTTTGAAAAGAAGGTAAGAATTAGATTGCCTCAAAGAGGATGAGCTTTGAGAGCAAAAGGCCATCCATATAAACTTAGGTCCATTTCAAAAGTGGTTCAAAGGCTGGGGATATAATTATGGCAGGATAGACTGCTTGCCTAGCATGTGTGAAGTTCTGGGACCAGTCCACAGCCCTACAAACAAAGTAAATAAAACTTGACTCATTCTTTGCCAGGTATGGTCTGTAATCCTAGTACTTAGAGGGCTGAAGCAGGAGGATCTCAAGTTAGAGTCCAGTCTGGGCTACATAGGGAGAACCTGTCTATAAATGAACAAATGAATAAAATAAAGATTCTTATTTCAAAGACATGGAGGACAGAACCATTCACAGAGCGGAGTTGTGGAGTATATGTGCACATATACATCCATCCATATTTAAGACTTTATGACCCTCAGATGAAATACTCACATGTTCTTGGGATGGTGGCCCATGCTGGCTGCATTGTTCTTACCTGAGCCCTGGCTGCTTGTTCCATCTTCCACACTAGGCTGCCGGCATCATGCCTGGTGCCTGTTCTATGCTCAGAAATATTCTGAGTGATTGGGATGAAAGAGCAGTATTCATCGCTTCTGTGGCTCCCTGATGTGATGGAGAGAAACCAGGACCCCAACACACCTGGCATCCTCCCAGCTCCATCTTTTACCAGCTGTGTGCTGTGGGGCAGGATCTCTGCTATTTTGTCTGTAAGATGGGATAGCCGTGAGGAATAAGGAGTCTATGAAAGTTTACTAGAGCAGCCCTGAGCCAATGGCAGGAACTCAAGACTTAATGGTTTCTGGGCAGGGTAACCAGGGCAGAGCTCGTGTGGAAGACTGAATAGGAAAGAAGGTCCCCAAGTTTGGTAAGTACAGGTGGAGGGAGAGAAAGCAATGTAAAGGAAGGACAGGAGGGGCCAAGGTGGAGGACAGGGTGAGGGATCTTGAACAGTAGACAGAGGGAGGGCTTAATTAGAAGCTGACACAACCGGAAGGTAAGTGGGGCCGGGCCTTCCAGGCAGGGCACTTGGACTTCATCCTGTGGAAACTGGGACTCCACTGGAGGCTCTGAGCGAGAGTGACAAGTTTAAGTTGAGGAAAAAATCAGAAAGTGAAAAGATAGAAGACAGGTAACACTTCAGAAGTAGACTTCAAAGCTTTATCAACAGTGTTTCAAACAGATGCCCCAAAACATGTGCTCTGCAGCACTAAGTCTATGGTAAAGGCCATGGTAAGGCTGGGATAGGACAAGATGGGCTGGGTAGATTGTTTTTAGGAAAGAGGCACATAGAGAGTCCAGGCTTTTTCTCACTGCAGTGGAGTTTAAATAGATTAGTCAAATAGGGTCCTGAATTTGGACCTACAAGTGGTAGTCTTTCAGGGACTCAGGGAAACAAGGTAACTTTTTTTCTTTTTAAGACAAGAGTCTGCTGTAGCTCAGGCTGTCCTCAAACCAGCTACATAGTCGAGGATGACCTTGAACTTCAGATCCTCCTGTCTCCGCCAAGTGCTGGGATTTATGCAGTGGTCAGGATCAAACTTCTTCATGCTAGGCAAGCACTCTACCAAGTCAATTTTTTTTTTTTTTGTCTTTTTGAGACAGGGTCTTCCTGTAGCCCCAGCTGTCCTGGAACTCACTATGTAGACCAGGGTGGCCTTGAACTCACAGAGATCCACCTGCCTCTGCCTCCTGAGTGCTGGGATTAAAGGCATGCACCACCATACCCGGCTTTTATATTAGCAAAGAGGCAGCAAGTTCCTTAGCACCGAATAACAATAATGTCAAATAATAACTGCTGAATACAGGCAAAGAAGGTCACAGGAAAATAAAGAGATAAGGAGAGGGAGGGAGAAGAGGGAGATGTTGAAGAGAGTAGAGAGAGGGAAGCGGGTCATAGACAGGACTGCAGTCTGCCCTTGGCATCTAGGCACCACCAGGATGCCTGGCCTGGCCTAAATCAGCGACTTTAGCCAGCCCAAAGGAGGCCTGGAATGCTGGAGCAAGACTAGTGGACTTGGTCTTTTCAGCTGTAAACAATTCAGATGGAAAAATGTTGGGCAAGAGTTCACTGGCTCCATGTGTGTGGGGGAGTCTGTTCATCAATCTTGGAGCTTTTTCACTTCTGGGGAGCGTCATCCATGTCAGATCCATCTGGATACTTCAGCTTTTTGTTTTTTCCAGATGTCTTTGCCAGGAACAATATTTAGCACATTTCTATGTAAGAAACTAGGACATCGAGGGAAGAAATTGAGTGTTAGCATTCGTTTTGACCTTTTTCATAGAACCCAAGTGTTCTCATGATATTATTAGGTCCATTGAACAATTTACCTCCCTTTCATTCATTTTCTCAACTACTATGTGAGAGGGCTTGGTACATATCAGGCACTACCAGGCTGTTTTTGGACTTGAACAAAGACCACCTACGCCCTGATGATGAAATCCCATGTGACAAAAGAACAGAGCACCCCGGAGATGGCTCAGTAACGTGCCTGCCCTCCAAGCATGAGGACCTGAGTTCTGATCCTCAACATCTGTGTGAAACCAGCCACAGTGGTGCACATCTGTAACCCCAGTACCACTGGGAGGAGTGGTGGAGACAGGGGGATCACTGGAGCTCACTGGCCAGCCAGCCTGCTCAAATTGGTAGTTCCAGGTTCAGTGAGAGACCCTGTCTCAAAAACTAAGGTGGAGAGGGATAGAGGAAGACACCTGATGTCAACCCTTGGTCGCCACATGCGTGTGTACACACACTCACAAACACATATGCATCCTTCCAACACCACACCAGAAAAAGAAAAACCAACAAAGAAGATATTGTAAGTCATTCCTCTAGTTCCACAGTTAGCAAAAAACAGAGCCCCAAAGCAAAGCTAACTTCTGTGACACTCCCCACACCTCTCTGCCATGCTGCCTTTCCCTATTTTTAAGGTAGCTAGCTCATATCTTCTGTGCTTTAAAGCAGTCCTGCTTAAAGGGAACTTAGGTTTATGGGGGTTGGAGAGATGGCTCGGTGGTTAAGAGCACTGGCTGTTCTTGCAGAGGACCCGGGTTTGATTCCCAGGATCCACAGGGTGGTTAGCAACCAGCTGTAACTTCAGTTCCAAGGGATCTGATGCCTTCCTTCTTTTGACCTCCACGGGCATTGAACGACATGGGTGCACTTAGACACATGCAGGCAATATATTCATACACATAAAATAAAAATAATAAATAAAATATTTGAAAAAGAAAGGAACTTAGGTTTAATAACCCCATGTCTTCAGTAGTCAGACTTAAACCATGATTTTTAAATTTCATTTCACTACAATTCCTCAGGTCTGCGTGTTCACTACCCCTTCAGATTCCTATGCTGAAAGCCTAACTCCCAAAGCGATAGTGTTAGGAGGTGGGGGTCTTCGGGAGGTGACAGTCCTGAGGTCAGGAAGGTGAATCTCCTCCCTCTGCCCCATAAAGACACAGAGAGAAGACGACCAGTTACAGCTAAGAGTGACTTCACCAGAGACCTTGGCCCTGAACTTTCCTCTCTCCAGACTGTGAAAAATAAAGTTCTGTCTTTGGGGGCACCCAGTCTTAAAGCCTCCTTCCAGCAGCCAGAGCTGGCTAAGACACTATCTCTGAGCCTCACAAGCTCATGATGAACTGAAACTCTCTGGATTTCAGACTTACCCAAAATTCATAGGGGACTCAGTCCTTGACCCTTCTGTCTGCCACACTTTGACAAGGTGACTCTCTGTCTGCACACCCCTACAGTGAGGTATTTCCATTTCTGCCCCTGCCCCTGCCACAGAACTAGATAACTTCACTTGGGAGCTGGTGCCCTCATTTCCCCCACTGCTAATAAATGTTTGATTGATTCTAAATGAGCTGTCACTATGCCTTGGAGTGAGACTCTGTAAGCAGCTCTCTAAACAGATTGTAAAGTGACAGCCACGTGACCCCAACTGCTGCCGTGACAACAGCCAAGGAACAAGATTATTTAATTATGGGGAAGGAGGAAGGAGGCTATCAGTTCTGGGAGGGGGTTGGGGTTTCTGATTATCAACTCTTCCAGGATCAAGAAGATTGTCTTTGTTCTGTTCTCTGAGTCCTTTTAAGTTTTTAAATAAAATTTTAAGTCAAAGCTCCTCACTGCATTTAAAAACTACACTGGTTTTGTCTCCCTAGTTCTTCTGGGAAACAGGCAGGGTGAGGCCTGAATTCCTGTCACCTGTGGAAACCTGTCTTGTCAGGAGCTTGGTTCGGCTCACCAGAAAAAAATCATTTTAGCAGTTTACATTTTAAAAAAAATTTAGTATGAGTGTGGAGGTCAGAGGTCAACTTTGGTTGTCTTCTGGAGACATCCACCTTGTTAATTTGAAACAGAGACTCTCGCTGGGACCTAGGATAATTCATCAAGGCTGACCTTCCAGCAAGCTCCGGGGATCCACCTACCTCTGGTTCCCAGCACTGAAATTACAAGAGCATGATGTCACCATGGCCAGGTTTTAGAGTGGGTGCTGGGACAGAGCTGAGGTGCTTCAACTTGTGTGGCATGTCCTTACCAGCTGAACCATCTCCTCAGCCCTCCCCTCTTGTTCTCTTTCTTCCCATTCTTATCTTGAGGTCATCTTAATTAAATTTCCAAGGCTCATTAACAATTGCGCCTGATACATCGTCCCAGGTGAGACATGAACTCCTGCGGCCAGCCCTGGTAGACCAGTATAAGAGTCTGAATCCTACGTAGCGGCTGTTTCATTCACGACCCCTGAGGTCTTGGTTCAATCACTTTGTTCACCTCACCTGAAAAATGATAAGGAGACTGTTACTAACCTCACAGGGTTTTGGTACATGTCCTTCCAGGGTGCTGCTGCTGAACCCATAGCGCCTCTGTATGACTCAACAAACAGGGTCCCCTCTGATGGTGCCACCTTTTAGGAGCATGTGTCAACATGCCATTACCATGGGTGAACACAGCACATAAAAGGAAAGGAGGCTAGCCCTCCAACACAGACTGTCCCTCACAGTCATCCTACCCAGCACATTTAAGTCAGTCAGGATTTGCAATGGTTAAATACAGTATTATTTACCACATGACCATCGCTGCTCAAAGAAACAGATGCAGCTAAAAGCCAGGAAGGTTTCTCATTATTATCAAGAAAGGAGCCCTGCTGCTTCACCTGTGCTTGCTTTCTGAGAAGAAGGAGTGGGTTGTGTTGTGAAGTTCCTGAGGGCTGGTTTGGGAATGAGTGTGTGTGACGGTCGTGGTGGTGGTAGGGGTTGATATAAGCAGCCGGGGTCAAGGAAACAGGGTCCACAGGCCACATTCTCAAATGTTCCAGGTCTGCTCTGGGAAGCATATGTGGATGGACGTTTCAGAGCTAGAATCAGAAAAATTGTTCTAGTTCAAGTTCCTCAGCCTGTTTGTCCCAAGGTCATGGGCCAGGCCTTTAACGTCCTCAGCTTTCTCACTGAGAGAAAATTGAGCTATGATTACCCCTCATGGCCATCCTTCTTGAGACAAGGTCTCACTCTGTAGCCTACGTTGATTTGGAACTTTCTATGTAGCCCAAGCTGGCCAGATCATTGGATCTGTCTGCCTCTGAATCCTGAGTACAGGGATTACAGGCATGCACCACCATGTCTGGTTCAATGATCACATTTGTATGTTACAGGGCTTTGTGAATCAAACAGAATAATTTGACCAAGTCCTGTGAATTCTACAAAGCACAATATATACAGAAATTGTTGCTGTTTTTTTTTTCTCTCTCAAAGTACTAGGTTAGCAGAGGCAAGAAGGCAGCTATCAGAGTGTGACATCCTAGAAGGGAGGACCTCAGCTGTGTCTCCTCCTGTGTTTAAGTATTACAAAATTTTAAAAACATTTATTTATTTATTTTCATTTTATCTGTATAAATGTTACACCTGCATGTATGAAAGTGACTCCATGAATGCAATACCCGTGGAGGTCAGAAGAGGGTGCCAGATTCCCTGGAACTGGAGTTTCAGAGGGCTGTTAGCTGCCATGTGGGTACTAGGGACTGAACCCAGGTCCTCTGTAAGAGCAGCCAGTGCTCTTAACTGCTGAGCCATCTCTCTAGCTCTGGTTATGAACTGACTCAAATGAGCTGGGCAAGATGGCTATGGGGTTTGGCCTTTGTTGAAGGCTCCCTGTCCAGGGCATGAGGCAGCCTATCTCCAACCTCCTGTCCTTTCACAGCATGTGTGACCCTTGCCTCTCCTGGGTCTGGTAGGGTGACAAGGATTCTAATCTTTGAATCCCACTATATCCTGTAAAACTAAGGAAAGGTCCTGATGCGTTCCCAAACCTGATGGCCTGGGGATGTCCAGCTCTTTCCCTTCCTTTGCACCCACCCATTCATTCAAACAGACAACCAGGGAAAGACTGTGAGGTGGAGCCCCTGCCAATGGGGGAAAGACACAGTACTCTCGCATTAGGGATAAAGCCTACCAAGCTCCTAGGTCCCATTGAGTCTCATACAACAGTTCTTAATCAAATTTAAACCCTCTCCCCCATCCATGCCTCCCGACTCCCCCACCAGACCTCATGTATTCCACCATACACGTTAAGTCCTATCAGGTCAAGCATTTGTAATTGTCCTTCAGTGTAAATTCATCCACTGCAGTCTAATCAGCCCATCTAGAGATCGTATGTAAGGCATACTCTCCCTCATCTAGTAGCTATCAGTCTCTAATAGTTCTCAGTCTAGGGCCGGCCCACCACCCATTTCTCTCCTCCCCTCTGGGCCCTTGTTTAATTGAGTTGGCATGGGTCCTGTGATCGATGTCACCACTGCCACAAGTTCACATGCACGTATACATCCTTTTGCAAAAGTAAAATCTGCCTTGCCTAGTTAAAAAAAAGAAAGAAATTCTGAGCACCCCCTGGTGGACGTAGGTGGAACTGCACGATCAGGGCAAACAGGATTGCTCCTTGCCTTGCTGCTAAGGGGTGCATTTTTTTTTTTGTCAGTCTTTTTTGTTGTGTTACTTGTACCAATGAATGAAAGCGTTTGCTAAATTATGCTTAGATCTTTGTTATTCACTTAACAAATTCGTTTAAATAAGTTTAATAGTTATTAAATATAAATATTTAACTGCATTTTAGAACATTCTCTGCTGCTGACCAAAGAAAAAAATATCTTTGAGCTGGGCTTGGTGGCACATGCCTTTAATCCCATCCCTCAGGAGACAGAGGCAGGTGGATCTCTGTGAGTTCAAGGCCAGCCTGATCTACATAGCAAGTTTCAGGCTAAATGGGGCTATGGGGAGACCTGTCTCAAAAAGACCAAAAAAGAAAGAAAAAGAAAATCTTTGCATTTCTTGTTCTGACGAATGAATTATACTTGCTGAAACCTATGATTAATTTGTCATATCCAATATCTATCTGCAATGTGAATGACCAAAACAAGCCTAATTAAAACTCACTGGGACTCTTAGACCTGTTTCTACCTCAGCACGTTCAAGTGATCACATCCCCCTGCAGGAAATTTAACAACTGAGTCATAGAGAAAGTGAACTAACAGCTAACTGTGGTAAAGTCACTCAGATATGACTTCACCTTTTCTCCCTGAAGCACTCTTTAGATGCCTGCCTGAGCACACGTCTACTGCGAAACGAAACGAATCAGAACAGAGCTGCCTGTGAGACCCGGGGAATTCACAACCCAAGATAACGTCATCTGCTTTGCCCTGCCTTTTCTTAATGATGCTCACTTTATTGTCCACGGATTTGTGAAACGTGGATCATGTGTGGTTGAATCTATTAGATTTTATTGTAAAGCAGAAAAAGAAAGAAAAAAGTTAAACCTTAAAGCTGGAGAAGTTAGACAATTTGCTTAAGAACCCAAAGGATACAAATCTCAAATCAATGAAATGTGTGGGGCAGTAGGTGGGTTAGAAATCAGCAAATGTTGGGGGCTGGAGATACGGCTCATCAGTTAAGAGGACTGATTGCTATCTCAGAGGACCCAGGTTGGGTTCCCAACATTCACATGGTGGCTAACAACCATCCATACTTAAATTCCAGGGGATCCCACACCCTCTTCTGTCCTTGCATAGCATGCGTCCAGCTTTTCTTGACATAGGTTCTGGAGATCATACTCAAGTCCTCCTGCTTACAAGGTGAGCGCTTTACTTACTGAGCCATCTCCCCACCCAACTTCTTCCTCTTGTCTGCATTTTGTTTTGTCTTTTCATTTGAAACTTGTCGAATGGATGGTGTAGTGTGCTGAGCCAGCGCCTGCCCTCTCCAGAGCAAACCAGTGCAGTTCACAGAAGCCTTCCTGGAGAGCCCACCAGGCCCTGGCCATTCCAGTCCCACATGTTCCTACCAGCTAGTTCCCACAAAGCCTAAGCCTCCTCCACCACCAGAACCATCTTATGGACAAGATGACCTGGTTGTGGGGCTTTGGCTCCGTGGCAGTAACTTCTTTGCACTGATTTCTAGACTGGTGATTCTCAGGAGGGGACGTCTTCACCATAAAGAGGACCTCTGGTAATGTCTGAAGAAACTTGTCACAGTTCACATGGCTTCTGGCATCCAATGTGTAGAGGTTAGAAGTAATGTCATATTTTCCCTCTGAAAGTTTGTTTGAATATGTTGAAATAAACTTACAAAAACAGACCAATAGGAGAGAAGGCATACAGATTTATTTAACACATACATGCACATGGGTCATATTTAAGACACAAAGGTAAAGGAAAGGCCAGATGGTTGAAAATTAAATACCATCTTCTTAGGGGAGAGGGGGGTGAGGAGCTGTAGGCAGTTTTAGAGGGGTGGTAAACTTTGTTTAGGGTAGAGAATATGGTTGAAGAATAAAGTAGGGGTTGGGACACTTTTCTCTGGGATGTGAGTTTGATCTTTCCCGGTTGATGAGCTCTCAGGAAGGGACTGAGGAACACTTTCTAAGGGCTGAGGAGCACTCTATAAGGGAACTCTAGAAGGAGCACTTCTTACATTTCCTGCTGCCCAGGTACTCAGTTTGAAGTCCAAAGTGGCACTTTGGGGTGTCATTTTTCTGAACCCCAATAAGACCACAAATTCTCAGGTCAGCCCTTCCCAACAAGAGACCTAATTTTGAATGCCAGTAGTGCCAAGCTTGAGAACTGTAACTATGGCACTGAACATCCCTGTGTTCCTTTCTCTTTTTTAAAAAATTTTATTATTTTTATGTGTATGCGTGTATTGCCTGCATGTAGGTAAGTGCACCCGTGTCGTGCAATGCCCGAAGAGGACAGAAGAGACTGTCGGATCCCCTGGAACTGGAGTTAAGGACAGTTGTTAGCTGCCATGTGGGTGCTGGGATTCGAACCTGGGTCTTCTGCAAGAACAGCCAGTGTTCTTAACCGCTGAGCCATCTCTCCAGCCCCCCATATTCTTCTCTAAAGCAACAGGCCATCTTGTCCATAAGATGGTTCTGGTGGTGAAGGAGGCTTAGGCCCTGTGGGAACTACAATAGAATCACAGCGCAGTTAGGACCACACCGACTTTTGTCTTACAGAAGACCTGCCTAGCCCTGGGTACTACTGCTGAGTAGCCACACAACCACAGAATCTCAGTGACAGGGAAAAATAAACTGAGACTTGCTGAGTCAAGGGGCCAGCTGGCAGTTCTAATCTGAGCCAGGTATCGCTGGCTTTGACTGGGCTCACTCAGGTCTCTGCAGTCAAGTAGTGACTACAATCAGCTGGGAACTGGGTACAGCTGATGGGTGGTGTGTGCTGTAGGCTGGTGAATGGGCTAGAGGGTGACTGGAGCGCGTGGCCTGCCATCATCCAGCAAGCCGGCCCTGGCATTTCAGGTGTTGGTGATGAAGAGGGAGGGAGGAACAGGGGAGAGAGAGGGAGGGAAGGAGATGGGGCAGGGCATGTGAGGTCTCTTGAGTCCTAGGTTCAGAACTAGCACCACTCATTTCCACCACAGCCCATCAGCCAAGGTGAGTTACAAGATTCAAACTACGAAGTATGTAAGATGGCTCAGTGGGTAGTACGGGCTTGTATGTACAGATCTGATGATCGAGTTCAATTCCTGGATCCCACAAAGTAGCAGAGAGACTCCCAAGGTTTATTCTCTGACCTCCATATGCACACTGTGGCACAAAATGTGTGCACACACACACTCACACACCATACACATTTTTTTTTTTTTTAAAGATTCAAAGTATAGAGAATAGACTGTGTTCTTCCCCTCTCCTTCTCGGCCCCATTACTGTTTTATTTTGAGACTGGATCTTGCTATTTGACCTGGAACTCTCTAGGTAGTCTCACAGGCTGGCCTTGAACCTATGATCTTCCTACCTTAGTGTTCTTTTAAAAAATTTTTAATTAAAAAATTATTTTAATTTATTATTTTTTTATTTTATGTGTATGCATGTATTGCCTGCATTTAGTTTAGGTAAGTGCATCTGTGTTGTGCAATGCCCACGGAGGTCAGAAGAGGCTGTCTGGTCCCCTGGGACTGGAATTACGAATAGTTGTTAGCTGCCATATGGGTGCTGGGATTCGAACCCAGGTCTTCTTAACCACTGAGCCATCTCTCCAGCCCCCCACCTTAGTGTTCTGAGTGCGGACTCTCTTCTCGTTTGCAAGGGGACAGGGAGGAATGAAGACTTGCAGGTATTTTTTACAGTCACTACATCACACTCTTCTCTAATTCTAATTTGCATTTATTCTTCAATGTTCAGTGGAGCATAATTTCCTGCAGGAAGCTTTGTCTGAGCCTCCTCTTGAGCCCCAGCTGGTGTGCCTCATAGCACTCCATACTGTGGCCTAATCCTGGGCACAGTTTTCCCACTAGACCCCCATGCCATCCATCCTTGGGATGAGAGCCATGAATGATGAATTACTGACTAGATGAAGGACAGAATAAATACTTAGGAATATTCAGTTTCCTTTCCTTATGAATGTTCCAAATGCTCTGTAAGTCTGACTGAGGGAATGAAGAGCTTAGGTTATGGAGTAAGAATTCTTTTGTTGAAGTCACATCTTTGCCTCTTTTTGCTTTTTAACATCCTATTTTTATTTTATTTTATGTGTATGTGTTTTGCCTGCATGTATGTATGTGCACTATATACATGCTTGGTACCCTCAGAGGCCAGAAGAGGGTGTCAGATCCCTTGGAACTGGAGTTAAGACAGTTGTGAGCTGCCATATGGAAGCTGGGAACTGAACCCTGGTCCTCTGGAAGAGTAGTAAGCACTTTTAACTACTGAGCCATCTCTCCAGCTCCCATCATTGCCCCTTTATAGATCAAGCCAGACAAGCTAACAGCTCTCTTTTCCTGTGCAGTAGGGATAATGCCAGCATATACCTGCATTAGTCAGGGTTCTTTAGAGGAACAGAGCCATAGAATTAATACCATTACAAAGGGGATTTGTTAGATTGGCTTATACCACATTCTCAGGTAGTTCAATGGCTGTCGTACACTGGAGAGACCCAGAACCTGGAAGCTGCTCAGTTTATGAGGTTGGATACCTAAGAAGTCCAATCTGGCACAGAAGGCCTAGAGGATTCCTGGACCTAGATTATTCAGACCACACTGGTAAGACAAAGAAGTTGGGTTCCCATGGCAACAAAGTAGATGCGCATACCAGGCAAGCAGAAAGCATCAGCTTGTCCTTCAGCTTCCCTTACCTGGGCTAGACCTTCTGCTATCTGGGCCAAAAGATGCTGCTCACTGGGGGAGGTCTTCTCCCTCAGTTACTCCTCCCAGGAAATATCCTTACAGACCGTCCCAGAGACATGCTTCTTAGTTGATTCCACATCCAGTCAAGTTGACTACCAGGATTAAACCATCATATACCCTTGAAGTCTGTGAGGACAAAATGAGAACACAGGAAAAGAACTCACAAGAATGGCTGGGGCATGGAGATCCCTCCTAATGGTGCCTCTTGACTACTTCAACATGGCGCCTACTTTGTAGAGACTGGTGACTTCATTCATTCATTCATTCATTCATTCAATATCTGTAGAGCCCTCACCTGCTTGACCCAGTGCCCTTTGCTTCTGCTCACACAGCAGGAACCACACATGCCACCAACCACTTGGCTCCTCAGCAATCCTTCAGTTATTGGAAGATTACAATGTCCTTCGGGATAACTGGAATTGACCGAGTCAGCTAACCTCCCAGTAGATGCCTGCTCCTAGGACCAAGGAGCCCCATGCAGCCTCGGCCTCCACAGCCAATTCATCAAAGAGACCTGGCTGGGTTGTCGCATTCCCTATACCCCATGGAGATATTGAAGACTCTGGGGGAGGGAGTTCTTAGCAAGTTCAAGAGATGAATTTGGTGTTGCTGTAACATTCTGGGAACTGTTAAAATAAGATGCTTGTATGACTTCAGACAGACTTTTAAATGGCAACATGAAACATCTGCTTCAGCTGCAGAATAGTTCTTGTGGATTTTCTAATCAGGAAAAAATGAGAAGATGGCTTATGAATAATGCCCTGACTCAGCTCTGTGCATCCAGATGCCCCTTGCTGTGTGACTGTATCTACTGCTTTTAATATGCTGCAAATTGGCAGGGTGTCTTTCTCGTAGTGGATCTCAGCACAAACAAAATCTGGCAGGAATGTGGCATCACCAGCTCCCCCTGTACCCCAGCTGCCAGGTCAGATGCCTCCCCCAGCTTCCCTGGCCTTGAAAGTGGTTTCCTTCTTAGAGGTTTCCAGTTGGAACGGAAGCCTTCTGTCACACCGATTCTCAGTGTCTGGTGGACGATGCATTGTGGAAAGAGACAGCAGGGCAAACCCAGCCCAATCCTGCATTTATTCATTTACCATAGAGTGTACATGGTAATGGGTGTCCACTGTTTTCATACATTATATAATGCATTTTGATCACGTTTACCCACAATTACCCTCCCTTGTCCCCCTCCCTCCCCTCTTGTAGTGACCCAGTGAGTTTAATTAGGTGTGTTTATAAAAGTGGATGGGTATTTCCATGGGTCATCTCAAATTTACTGTAATGTTACCTCTACTAAACACTTGTGCTCATACTAATTTTAAAAATATCTTTAAAATTTTAAAAAATTTATTCTATATATATGAGTTTTTACCTGCATATATGTATACACACCACATGTATGCAGCACCTGTGGAGACCAGAAGAGGGCATCAGATTCCCTGAAACTGGAGTTATGGGCAGTTGCTAGCTGCCACGTGGATGCTAGAACCCAAACCTGGGTCTTCTGCAAGAGCAGCCAGTGCTCTTGAACTGCTGAGTCAGCTCTCCAGTCTCTAATTTTTAAGTTTAATGCTTTTGTGTTAGACTCTTAGAAGACTATTATTTAACACTCATTATACTGGTTTTGAAAGTATATTCAAATGTCTGTATGAGTTAGTCTTGCTTCTAAAGTAGAGCTTAGCTTTTTTTAGTACAAGGATCATGACTTACATTTGTCTTGTTTCCTCTAAAATCCTGGCATCCAGCTGGGTACATGACTTGATTCCCACCTGTCATCAGTTGCCAGTAGCTCCACATTTATCTGGTTTGGTGGGGTTTTTATTTTGTTCTGTCATGCCTCAGTACAGTGTTGTGGGAGGCAATGTCACTAGGAGGATGTCAGGCTGGGTCCTAATATAAGCCTGGGCTGATGTCATATTCCTGGTCACTGCATACATTTATGCGATGTTTCCTGGGAATGTGAGTTTCCACCGCTGCTTGACACTTACTTGCTTGGAGTTTTCTTCCCATTTCCTGTTTCCTGCTTAAACCCTGTTCTTATTTCAGGGTTCAAGTCTGGTTCTGCCATCCCTGTGAAATCTTCCTGACCTGGTACTTACAAATCTCCCCTCTTCTGAGCATCACTGGCACCTGCCCTCACTGTACTTGGGTGGGTGGTGGATGCATATACTCTGGTGCTTTGCTCTTCTCTGCAGTTAACTGTCCTTTTTTCTAATTAAGTTGTTTTAGTTACATTATGTAGCTGAGATAAAAGACCTGACAAATGCAACTTAGGGGACAAGGGGTTGATTTTGGCTCACAGTTCTTGAATACAGTACAACACGGAAGGAAGCCATGGTAACAGGAGCATGTGAAGTCAAGAAACAGAGACTAGTGAGTGCTGACTCAGCTAGCTTCCTCTTTTTTTAAAAAAAAAATGATTTTTTAAAAATTTATTTTTTTCAAATTTTATTCATTATTTTTATTTTATGTGTATGCATGTATTGCTTGCATGTAGGTAAGTGCACCTGAATGCCTGCACAGGTCAGAAGAGGCTGTTGGATCCCCTGGGACTGGAGTTATGGACAGTTGTTAGCTGCCATGTGGGTGCCGGGATTTGAACCCGGGTCTTCTTCAAGAACAACCAGTGTTCTTAACTGCTGAGCCATCTCTCCAGCCTCCTAGCTTCCTCCTTTTTATGCAGTCCAGGACCACTTTCCTTCTGGGTGGGTCTTTCATCTTAAAAAAACCTACTCAAGATAATCCTTCACAGGCATGCCAAGAGGCTAAATAACCCCACACAGATGTGCATGGATGATTGTCTCCTAAGTGAGTGCAGACCCTGTCAAGTTGGCAATATTAACTATCACATAAGTTATATATTCTTTTTTGAGCAGGTGCTTGCAAAAGCACTTAGTAGGCCCACTGCTTATATGTGTATGGAGTACCTGTGGAGGCCAGAAGAGGGCATCAGATTCCCTGAAGCTGGAGTTTGGGACTTGTGAGCTGCCAAGAATAGATAATGTATGTGTATATATACTATGTATATAAATATAATACACAATAAATCTATATTTGTAGGTCAGTAAGATGGCTGCTCTGAGAGACCCGTCATTGATCAGGGGCACTTTCCTGAGAGAAGCAGGCTCATTCATGGCCATATTGCGCTTGCTCAAATCTCCTTTTGTCATCTGATTATAACCATGGATCTCTTTTTACTGTATCTTTTATAATACTTATTAAAGATGGTGTAACTCTCCAGGACACCTCCAAACCTTGACTCTTGTCCTTTGTCTTCTGCAAAAGACACCGTCTGTTTGGTAATCATTGACCTGCACACTTTTGAGCTAGTGAGACATTTTAGGTCAATTTCAGGAGACAGACTACAAGCAGGGACAGAATTGACCATGTCTGGTGGACCCATATTCCTTAACAGACAATCATCAGCTCCTGCTCTGTGCGGTGACCCGAGTCAGTGCCACATGACTCAGCAGCTCATGACTCTGCCTCTAAGGAACTTTCATCTATTGGAGAAATCCTGCACACACATTTGTATGTAAATAATTCAAGACACATAAATATCAGTAAGCAAAAGCACTACAAATTCCAAGCAAAGAGATGTTGCTAAAGAGTGAGGGAAGGTTTTAGCAGAATCAGAGCTATTCCGGGACTCAAGTAGAATTTATAGAGGTGAAATGACGCAGAGAAGACCCAGGGAGATGAGGACGAGTGGGGAGATGGAAAGCTTTAGAGTCACCGAGAATCTGACACCACTACATCACAAATTTCTAACTCTTGGTCCTCATTCGAAGCATACCTGTGGCATTCCCATGAAGATCAAATGGACAGAATAGGAAATTACCTGGCACTGATGCACTAAAGGGGATCAATAATCGTTTGTATGCTTCATAGGAGTTCTCACAAGAAATCAAAACAAAGACACGGGGCTGGGGCAGGGGGGGCGGATAGGACAGCTGACTGGAGCTTAATGATGGGACAGGAGAGGGAACATTCGATTCCACTCACCTGTTGGAGGGCTTACCAGTCTGACAAGGGTTTGGGGCTTCAAGCTCTTAGCTGGGATACAGAGGGCAGCACTAACGAGGCGTTAGCATTTTTCAGAGGTCCCTAATTTGGAAAGTACACAGGCTGAGGCACCGGAAGGAGTGGGCGGCTAGAGGGGGCCAAGTCTCAGCTGCACTAATCACAACTACTGAGATTTTGCCTCCAACGATTTAAGAAGTGCTTACGTAAAAATAAGGCTTCTAAAATTAAGAAACTCTGAAGTACTAAAATACTGAAGTGAACTAAAGTCTAACCCTGACAGTTCTGAACATCCCTGAGGACCTCCATCCACCACACCATCCAGGGCCGGCAGTTCTGAGCAAATCTGCTGTCCTGAGTCTCTCAACTGCTCCGTACAGGTCACAGAAACCCAGCAAGCCAGGGATTCCCCGACCCTGCCAGAGTTGGAAATCAGTCACAGGTAAATGTCCTGGCTAACAGCTGTTGTGTGACCAATCAATAATGCCTTTTCAAAAAATACAAAAGATGAAATGAAACATAATGCTTCTACATGAAGCTGTCACAGGGTGGGTGACAAGAAAGGTTTGGCAATGGGGTGTGCCAGTGCAGCTTGCCAGTGGTGTTCTAAACTAAATAGTATTTTCCTCAACAGAATTGAATGGCTAATAAGCCATTTGGGGTAAGAGAAAGGAATAAGAGGCACGTTTAAAAAATTATATATAATCTGATATTTTAATCATCACAAACAATACAAAACCCCCAATTTATAGATGTAGAGATTAAAGCAGAGTGACAGTGTCACTTTATCTTTGTTCAAGTCACACACACATATACACACACACATACACACACACACACACACACACACACACACACAATTTTTTTAATTAACCCAAATAGCATGAAAGGTCAACAAGCAAAAGAGAGGAATAAACCTCATAGTCAAAAGGCATATTTTGAGGTCTGTGATTAGAACTGTTAATTAGTCCAGAGAGTCTAGAAGCTGTCAGAAGGCTTTGCATACCAGCTGGTTAGAACTGCTTAAAATAATTTTACTGCAAGCAGCTCCTGTGATTCCCAGCTTGGTCCCTTTCATAGAATACAAGAGTTTTGTTTTGCTTTTAAAATTTTTAAGAATTTTATACAATATATTTTTTTACATTTATTTGTTATATTTATATTTATATACCCTCTTCCTAGCCCTCGGCCAAATTTCTGTACTCTAATACATAATATGCATATGTGTGTGTGTGTGTGTGTGTGTGTGTGTGTGTGTGTGTGTATTTAGAAGGCCTAGTGAATCAGGTTTATATTCCCAGATGTCCTTCAGTGTGGGTTCATCCACTGGAGCCTGGTCAACCTACTAAGAGTATCACCCTTAGATAAGACTGACTCTCCCCTTCCCAGGAGTCATTGGTTGCCGGTAATTTCACAGATAGGGCTGGGGTTTCTTACTCACTTCCCTCTGTCTATGAAGGAATTTTTTCCTGGGTTGAGCTTATGTTGTAGTCCTTGTGCATATTGTCAGCATTGTACTGAGTTCATGTGAGTCTGTTCCCTTGTGGTCATCCACCTCCTTTGGCTCTTACAATCTTTCTGTCTCCTCTTCCACAATGATCCCTGAGCCTTGGAAGACAGAGTTTGATATAGGTATCCTATTCAGGGATAAGCAGTCTACGCCTCTTAGTCTCTGGACGTTGGCCAGTTGTGGCTCTCTGTGTTAATCACCATCTGCTGTGTAAGGAATCTTCTCTGTTGAGAGTTGAGAGATGAGAATGCATCTTTTTACAGTATTTATTTTTATTTTACGTGTATGAGTGCTTTGCCTGTGTGTCTGTAGGTCTACTACATGAATGCAGTGACCGTGGAGACCAGAAGAGGCTGTTGGATGCCCTGGAACTGGAGTTACAGATAGTTGTTAGTCATCATGTTGGTACTGGGAACCAAACCTGGGTCCTTCTCTAAGAGCAGTCAGTGCTCTTAACTTCTGAGCCATCTCTCCATCCCCAAGATTTTTTAATTAGAAGGAAAGTGAAAAGATGCTTCTCTGCTGTGATATTCTTGTGTGACAAAGGACCAAGTAAACAATCTATTAGAGAACAAACGAACCCACTTAACTCTTGACTGTCCTTTATGCCACTCTAAAAGTTTCTAATATGCTTCTGAACATTCAGGTGTACATTGATGGGCTCAAGTGTATTGTCAATAAAACTTGGTATCTTTTAAAAAAATATTATTTTTATTTTATGTGTGTCAATGTAATGCCTACATGTAGGTAGGTGCACGTGTGTTGTGCAGTGTCTGAGGAGGTCAGAAGAGGGTGTTGAATCCCCTGGAACTGAAGTTACAGATGGTTGTTAGCTGCCATGTGGGTGCTGGGAATCAAACCCAGGACCTCTGTAAGAGCAGCCAGAGCTCTTAACCACTGAGCTATCTCTCTAGCCCCTTGATATATTAAAAAAATTTTTTTTACTTATCATTTTTATGTGCATGAGTGTATTGCTTGCATGTATGTAAGTGTACCTGTGTCATGCAATGCCC